>NC_053391.1:221592290-221905752 GCF_905171765.1 Bufo bufo
AAATGGAGTTAAGATGACTATTAAATTCCATGAGGGATCGAACGTCGCCTCGCCATACGCAAAACACGTCATCTATAAATCGACGCCAAAATATGCAATGCTTTAAATATAAAGAATTGGAATAAACAAATTCACTTTCAAACGATGACATATAACTGTTTGCGTACGGCGGCGCGACGTTCGATCCCATCGCGGTCCCGCGGCGCTGTATTTCCAGTTTCACCTAGTTCTTGACTATATTACTCTTATTATAAGAATTTAGATTATAATAATATACATTTCATTTGTCTCTTTCAGCGGACTTGATTCCTGAATTGTTATCAATTGTTCCATTGTTTCATCAATGTATCCACATTGAATTTTTTTTTTTTTTTTTTTTTGGTTTATTGCATCTTTCATTACTTCACCTGTGTCAGCCCTGAGGTGGGTGGAGCTACATAGTATGATGTCATTTTCCTTTTGTCTTGTTACTCCTCCCTCTCTCTGTGTATAAAAGAGATGTGATAGGAGTTTATTGTATAGTCTGAAGAAAGCACGTGTTGTGCTGAAACGCGTCACTATATGTCCTTAATATGTGACTGAATAAACGCAACATTCATCATCATCGCGAGTGCTGGTCCTTCCTTCTTTATTGCAAGTATTGGGACGTCTCCCCACTGACTCGTGCACCGCGTCTATTCCAGCAGTGCCGACCCTTTTCTACATAAGATTGCCTGACTTTTGGGTACGAGCACGCATTACTCCTATAAATGAGCACCTTTGCCTACACAGAGGATGAGGCCCGTGATATTGTATCACAAGTCACAGCTTCAACTGATTTTCTCCAGATTCCCACCAGTGAGCTGAAGAGCAGGAATCTAATGAAGGAAAGCAAACACCTGATTGCGCTTGAACTACATGCTGCTACTCTAGCAGAATATCACCGCACACAGAGAATTCCGCGAGGACTAAGGGTGAAATTGAGACCAACATTTTTTGGTAATAACCTTGAATACTGCACTCGTTTCTCTAACATCCTCAATAAATGCTCATTAGACTTGATTGTTCTAACTGTGGAATACCTCAATACTGCCATTGAAGAGTGTAAAGCTCACATCACCACTGCTAAAGAACAGCTGAGGGATTGCCTCAAACCAGAGGATCTCGCGACATTGTATGAGAAAACCGACAAACAATGCAGAGAACTTCAGGTGAAAATAGAAGCTACCAAACGCTCCAAGTTCCTCCGAGATGTGGAGGATTATTCATCACAGCGTGTATACAGGTGGCAGGACAAGTCCGGGACAGCCATCCCTTTTTCGTTTACAAGAGATCGCAGAACGGGATCTGCATCTTCCAGTACAGGCAGCGACACCTCGGGAGCAACGTCAATTCATTTTTTAGGCAAGCGCCGCGGCAAAAGAAGAGCAACACCAGGAGAGCCGGCCGCCATCATAGGAGAAGCAGACGCACCGAGACTGACGAGATCGCAGGTACTGCCGAGAACTTAGTTGTTAATCTTTCAAGTAAAACTGTGAGTCCTGCGCAATTGAATTTACTAAAGAAGGGACTGTCCTTTAGCCCCACAGGGACGCTGGACACCTTTTCTCTGGACATTGATTTGCAGCGGTTTTTCCGTAATATACGTCTTAAAGTACATTTTACTAAAAATGTTGATGTAGATGACATGGGGGGCGGTCATGTTAGCTCTGAGGAGCCGTCAGGTTCTTTAACATTGCAACAATTTTCATTGAGAGTTAAAAGTCATTTTGCACCTCCGAAAATATACCATCCAGTGGAAACCTTTGCTAATTTAGTTCAACGGGATGTTAATTCTCTATTGCAACAGTGTAAACAAGGTTCTTTACAGATACGTAATAATTTAACAGCTGAAGAGAAACATGCACTGAATGGTATATTAGAGGATAAGTCACTTATATTCAAACCAGCTGACAAGGGGGGTGCCCTTGTGATTCTGGATAGGGAGTATTACATCACAGAGATTTTAGGTCAACTGAGTGATAATGAGACATATAAGATTTTACAATCTGATCCGGTTTTTTCAATTAAAGGTGTATTACAGAGGATAGTGACTGAGGCGAGAGAGGATGGCATCATAGATAATAAATTAAGTGAATTTTTGATAAATCAGCATCCTATTACACCGGTGTTTTACACCCTTCCGAAAATTCACAAGTCCATGACCAGACCACCGGGACGCCCTATTGTGGCCTCCTCTGATTCAATCCTCTCTCCCCCAGCCATTTTTCTGGAGAAAGTGCTCACACCTTTGACCATGTTATCTCCTTCCTACCTACGAGACACAGGACATTTCTTGAGTGAAATACGTCCCCTTCATCTAGATAGAGACTGCATACTGGTCACTTTTGATGTATGCAGCCTCTATACTTCCATTACTCACGAAAAGGGTTTAGAGGCAGCATCCAGACTATTGAATACCAGTCATTATACATCAGCACAGAAGGATTTTTTTCTGACACTTTTAAAACTAGTGTTGGAGGAAAATTACTTCTTATTTCAAGACACCTTTTTTCAACAGCGCCGCGGGACCGCGATGGGATCGAACGTCGCGCCGCCGTACACAAACAGTTATATGTCATCGTTTGAAAGTGAATTTGTTTATTCCAATTCTTTATATTTAAAGCATTGCATATTTTGGCGTCGATTTATAGATGACGTGTTTTGCGTATGGCGAGGCGACGTTCGATCCCTCATGGAATTTAATAGTCATCTTAACTCCATTTGGAGTGAGCTTCAATTTACCATACACTTTGATTTTCAACAAATATCCTTTCTTGATACATGGGTAAAGCGCAAGGATGATGGTACAGTGTACACTGATTTACATATCAAGGATACAGATCGAAATAGTCTACTTACCTACACTAGTAGCCATCCCCCAGCAATCAAGAAGGCGATTCCTTTTTCACAGTACCAGAGGGTTAAAAGGATCGTGACTGATCCTGACACCTGTGAAATTAGGTTGCAAGAGATGACGAAAAAGTTCCTCAACAGAGGCTATCCCCTACACTTATTACAATCCCAAAAGCAGAAGTTAGATCAACCGCAGGGACAGAAGATTATCAAACCACCACGTATCCCATTAATAGTGAAGTACCATCCTTGGACACAGAGAATAAGGGGTATAATTAATAAGCATTGGCACATTATGTCTAGATCATATCCTCATATGGAGATATTTCAAAATTCTCCAATGATGTGTTTCAAAAGAGCGGACAATATCCGTGACAAAATTATTAGAGCAGACATAGGCACTAATAAACCTATAGTCAGACAAACCACACTGACTACTCCGCGTCAGGGCACATTTCCGTGTTTAAATTGTAACAACTGTTCAAGTGTCATTAGAGGTTCTACACTGACCCACCCTCATTCTGGAGAACAAATTCCCATTAAAGGCATGTTCACATGTGACAGCAAAAATGTCATTTATATTTTGAAATGCCCCTGCGGTTTGGTCTATGTAGGGGAAACCTCAATGCGGATTAAAGATAGATTAAGCAAGCATAAGTCCACTATCCGCACTGAGAATTTGTTGTTACCCCTACCGCATCATTTCCATGAGAAGCGTCATGCGATATCGCAGTTGCGGTTTCAAGTGATTGAGAGTGTATCTTTACCTCGCCGAGGCGGCGATAGGAATAGTTTGCTTTTAAAGCGTGAGGCTTATTGGATCCACCGGTTACAAACTGTGGATCCAAGGGGGCTCAACCGCGAGTACAATATTTCCAGTTTCACCTAGTTCTTGACTATATTACTCTTATTATAAGAATTTAGATTATAATAATATACATTTCATTTGTCTCTTTCAGCGGACTTGATTCCTGAATTGTTATCAATTGTTCCATTGTTTCATCAATGTATCCACATTGAATTTTTTTTTTTTTTTTTTTTGGTTTATTGCATCTTTCATTACTTCACCTGTGTCAGCCCTGAGGTGGGTGGAGCTACATAGTATGATGTCATTTTCCTTTTGTCTTGTTACTCCTCCCTCTCTCTGTGTATAAAAGAGATGTGATAGGAGTTTATTGTATAGTCTGAAGAAAGCACGTGTTGTGCTGAAACGCGTCACTATATGTCCTTAATATGTGACTGAATAAACGCAACATTCATCATCATCGCGAGTGCTGGTCCTTCCTTCTTTATTGGTTGTAGGCTTGTCTGAAGAGGTGGGTGTTTCTTTTGAAGGATTCCACTGTAGGTGAGAGTCTGATATGTTGGAGGTAGCGAGTTCCAGAGTGTGGGGGATGCACGGGAGAAATCTTGGAGGCGATTGTGGGAAGAGGTGATAAGAGGAGAGAAGGAGGTCTTGTGAGGATCAGAGATTGCGTGTGGGGATATATCGGGAAAGTAGCTCAGAGATGTAGGGAGGGGACAGGTTGTGGACGGCCTTGTATGTATTTGTTATTGTATTTTAAACTGAATTCGCTGGGCAATGGGGAGCCAGTGAAGGGATTGGCAGAGGAGTAACAGGGTGAGAGGTGGATTAGTGGGGCAGCAGAGTTGAGGATAGATTAGAGGGGTGCAAGAGTGCTAGCTGGAAGACCACAGATGAGAATGTTGCAGTTGTCTAGGTGGGAGATTATGAGGGCATGTACAAGCATTTTCGCAGATTCAAAGTTAAGGAAAGCTCGGATGCGGGAGATGTTTTTGAGTTGGAGTCGGCAGGTGGTGGAAAGGGCTTGGATGTGCGGTCGGAAGGAGAGGGCAGAATCCAAGGTCACTCCAAGGCAGCAGACTTGGTTGACCGGGGAAAGTGCGCAGCCATTGATTGTGATAGATAGGTCTGTTGGGAGGGTTGAGCAAGATGGGGGAAAGATGATGAATTCTGTTTTATGCATGTTAAGTTTTAGAAAGCGAGAGGAGAAGGATGATATAAAAGATAGACATTGTGGGATTCTGGATAATAAGGTGGTGATGTCTGGACCAGAGAGGTAGATTTGTGTGCCGTCAGCATAAGAGTGATACTGAAAGCCATGGGACTCTATGAGATGTCCCAGGCTAAAAGTGTAAATAGAGAAGTGCAGGGGTCCTAGGACAGAGCCTTGCGGGACACCAACAGAGAGGGAATGAGAAGAGGATGTGGTATGAGAGTGGGAGACGCTAAACGTCTGGTCTGTGAGGTATGATGTGATCCAGGAGAGGGCCAGGTCAGTGATGCCAAGAGATGAGAGAGTTTGCAACAGAAGGGAGTGGTCGACAGTGTCAAAGGCAGAGGACAGGTCAAGGAGAAGGAGGACAGAGTAATGTTTTTTTGTTTTGGCTGTTAGTAGGTCATTGGTGACTTTGGTAAGGGCAGTCTCAGTCGAGTGGTGGGGTTGGAAGTCAGATTGTAGCCGGTCAAAGAAGGAGCAGGAGGAGAGGTGAGAGGACAGTTCAGAATGGACATGTTGTTCAAGTAGCTCTAAGGCATATGGAAGAAGTGATATGGGGCGATAACTGGACAAAGAAGATGGGTCAAGTGAAGGCTTTTTGAGGATGGGTGTAATGGTAGCATGTTTAAAAGCAGAGGGGAAGACACCAGAGGTTAGTGATACGTTTAAGAGATGAGTTAAGGCTGGGATAAACACTGTGGTAAGGCAGGATGGGATTAGGTCAAGTGCACAGGTGGCGAGATGTGATATGGAGAGTAGAGTGGAGAGTTTTTCTTCTGTAATCGTGGAGAAGTGGGTTTAGTGAGAAGAGGACTGAGCAGTTGTGTAGAGGGTCTGTGGGGACTGTGTACTGAAGCTTTCTCTGATGTTGACTATCTTTTGTTTGAAGTATGCGGCAAAGTCCTTAGCTGAGATGAGAGGGTGGGGGCGCTGAGGGACGGAGAAGGGAGTTAAGTGTTAAAAAGTTGTTTAGGGCTGTGGGCCAGGGAAGATATGAGAGATGAGAAGTAGGCCTGTTTTGCATCAGCAAGTGAGGATTTGAATATGAGGAGGGATTGCTTGTATGCAGTGAATTGATCTTTGATCTTCCAGGGCTGCTCAGCAGCCCTGGAAGCTTGTCTGAGTTTTTTGGTCAGGTTTGTGTGTCAGGGTTGTCTGTTGATTTTTCAGGTTTTGTTGTGTGTGAAGGGGGCAACAGTGTCCAGCGCTGTACTTGTTGTGTTATACAGGGTGGTGGCAGCATCTGAGTCTTGCAGGGAACAGATGGTAGAGAGTGGCAGAAGAGAGTCAGAAAGCAAGAAAAAGTCGAGATGTTATAAGGTTCCTGCGGGGGTGTGCCAGTGTGTGGACCGGGGGAGCAGCAGAAGAGATGAGTGAAGAGAAGGTGACTAGGTTGTGGTCGGATAGGGGGAGAGGCAAATTAGATAGGTTAGATAGGGAGCAGAGGCGGGTAAAGATAAGATCTAGAGTGTGACCATCTCTGTGGGTGGGAGCTGAAGACCACTGTGAGAGGCCGAAGGAGGAAGAGAGTGATAGGAGTTTAGAGGCGGATGTGTGGCAGGTGTCAATAGGGATGTTGGTCACCCATGATGGTAGTGGGGATGTCGGCAAAAAGAAAGTGTAGTAGCCAGGCCAAGTGATCAAGAAAGATGGTGGCTGGGCCTGGGGGCGGTAAATGACAGCTACTTGAAGGTTGGAGGGAGAGTAGATGCGAACAGACTGTACTTCAAATGAAGTGAGTGTAATGGAGGGTGGCAGTGGAGTTGGGCTGTAGGAGCAGGTGTCTGATAGGAGAAGACCAACTCCTCCACCATGTTTGCAGCCGGGGAGGGGGGTGTAAGTGAGATCAAATCCAATATATGAGAGTGCAGAAGGGGAGGAGGTGTCAGAGGGTGTCAGCCATGTTTCTGTGAGACCCAGAAAGGAAAGTTTTTGAGAGATGAAAAGATCATGAATGTAGGAAAGTTTGTTACAGACAGAGCATGCATTCCATAATGCTCCTGCAAGAGGAACCAAAGGAGCAGGGGGCAGAGGAATGGTTATTAGGTTTAAGGGGTTGCAGAAATGTGTTATTGAATGTTATTGAGACTAATGTAAAGGCAATTGTTTGAATAGAGGGACAAACCTTATTGCAAAAGCAGTTCGTATTAAGGTGCATTACTACCTTATACTTGCCAACTTTTCTGAAATGTCCAGGAGAAATGGGAGCTATCTCCTAGACTTCCAGAAGATCTAGCAAATCTCTTGGTTGCCTCATATGCTCATCTCTCCCTATTCCTATGCTTGCCACCACTCCTGGGCAAACTACAGACAGCGTATTGACGCCAAATGACTTACGAAATATACATTTTTTCACATTATATCCACAAACTTAAATGTATTTGATACATGCGATTTTATGTGATATACCAACACAAAGTAGCAATTATGTATAAAGTGAAAAGAAAATGATACACGGTTTTCAAAATTTTTAATAAATAAAAATCTGAAAAGTGTGGCGTGCATTTGTATTTAGCCCCCTGTACTCTGATACCCCTAAATAAAATCCAGCATGACCAATTGCCTTTAGAAGTCACCTAATTAGTAAACATAGTCCTCCTTTGTGTACTTTATTCTCAGTATAACTACAGCTCTTCTATGAAGGCCTCAGAGGTTTGTTAGAGAACATTAGTTATCAAGCAGCATTATGAAAACCAAATAACACACCAGACAGGTCAGGGTTATAGTTGTGGAGATGTGTAAAGCAGGGTTAGGTTATTAAAACAATATATCCCAAGCTCTCACAGAGCACTGTTCAATCCATCATCCGAAAATGGAAGGAGCATGGCACAACTGCAAACCTACCAAGACATGGCTGTCCACCTAAACCAGGCATGCTCAACCTGTGGCCCTCCAGCTGTTGTAAAACTACAACTCCCAAAATGCCCTGCTGTAGGCTGATAGCTGTAGGCTGTTCGCGCATGCTGGGAGTTGTAGTTTTGCAACAGCTGGAGGGCCGCAGGTTGCGCGTGCCTGACCTAAACTGACAGCCCAGGCAAGGAGAGCACTAAATGGAGAAGCAGCCTAGAGGCCCATGGTCACTCTGGAGGAGCTACAGAAATCTACAGCTCAGGTGGGAGAATCTGTCCACAGGACAACTATTGGTCATGTATTCCACAAATCTAGCTTTTATAGAAGAGTGGCAAGAAGCCATTTTTGAAAGCAAGCCATAAGAATTATTAGTGTTTGCAGTTTGCAACAAGCAATGTAGGGGACACAGCAACATGTGGAAGGTGCTCTGGTCAGATAAGACCAAAGTTAAACTTTTTGGCCTAAATGCAAAATGCTATATGTGGTGGAAAACTAACACTGCACATTCCCCTGAACACATCATTTCCACTATGAAACAAGGTGGTGGAAGCATCATGCTGTGGGGATGCTTTTCTTCAGCAGGGACAGGGAAGCTGGTCAGAGTTGAAGGGAAGATGGATAGAGCTAAATACAGGGAAATCCTGGAGGAAAACATGGTAGAGGCTGCAAACGACTTGACACTGGGGCAGAGGTTCACCTTCCAGCAGGACAAAGACTCTTAAACATACAGCCAGAGCTACAATGGAATGGTTTAGTTCAAAGTATATTCATGTGTTAGAATAGCCTAGTCAAAGTCCAGACATAAACCCCATTGATAATCTGTGACAAGACTTGAAAATTGATTTTCACATACACTCTTCATCCAATCTGACTAAGCTTGAGCTATTTTGCAAAGAAGAATGGGCAAACATTTTAGCCTCTAGCTGTGCAAAGCTGGTAGAGACATGCTCTGTCTTGTTACACATGCATGGTTTGCCTTTTTATTTTGTGTGTCCCTTCTCCTCCAGCTGTGCTCTCTGTACAGTCTCCTCCCCTCTCTCCCTTGCATTCTGGCTTCACTCTTCATCTCAGCCACATGTCTCCTATCAGCTGCTCACACCATGATTTTTTGACCTATCCATTTGTTCATCGGTGTATGATCTGCACAGTTTGGAATAAACTCCTTCATGATCAAAAAGGTGTCATTTGGATCGAGTCACTGTCAGCTAATTCAAAAAAGATTAATGGTTACCGCTATCTCATCACAACTGTAAGTTACAGAGATCACACTTTCAATGCTTAGGCTGGAGAGGCAGAACAGTCAAAAAGTCAGTGAAAGGATCTTAGAAGATCAGCCAAATATCTTTCAAAAGATCCTTGCTAGCTATGCATGTATAGTGAGATGTATATGGACACTGGAATATAGCAGCAAAGCACAGCGCAAGCCTGCATACTCCAGCCAGCAAGCAAATCTCAGCATATGATTCATCAGTTTTTAGCACAGATTGATTGCAAGGACTGTTCATGCAACTGATATATAATCACTGTCTGTGTATTGCCACATGCATTTCTACCTGCAAGTGAATCTAAGCTCTGCATGCAAACGAAAGTAACTTTGCAGCAGCCATTACTATACTATTCCCTCTTGCTCCTCTCCCCACTGGTTGCCTAGGAAACCCAATCCTCTAGCCAGAACATTTTACATGCTAGTGCATTGTGATGATAAGCAGAGGGTTAAATTACAAGGTACGTGTTTGCATAGAAATGTATCAATCTGAGGAACCTAATACAGCGCAAGAACCTGAACATCCTTCAGATCAGGGGTTAGATCCTATAAGCCACATAAAACAAAAACATTTAGTAAAACCAACTTGGAAAGTTGAACAGAACTATGAAGCTGACAAAGAGGAACTGCTATGTAACATCAGTCACTTATGATCTAACACTGTTGAATGCATGTCAGCCAACAGTTGAATGTCAGTTCTCAACCAACTCATGAGGTATTGCACCTAGAGGGCGCTGTTAAGCAATTGAATGCTGCTTATGAGAACTATCAAAGACTGCCTGCCAAATATGCTGATCTCTTAAAGAGGTATAACACAGAAGATTCCTTACAAGAATAAAAGGAATTGAATGAGCTCAATCTTGCAAGAGACGATTTAGTAATACAAACAAAGACAAAAAGAGAAGTAAAAATCGCACATCTCCATTAATCCAGATCCCATCTCTCCACAACATCTAGGTGCTCCACAAGATCTTCCAAATCCTTACGATCAACATCTTTTACTCTCAGCCAACAACTCATTAAAGCCTGCGCTGATGCAGAAGCTTCTAAAATGCAGGCAGCCTTCGCCCAAGAGAAAGCAGAGATGGAAGCTGAAGCTGCACGAAGAAAGCAGAGATGGAAGCTGAAGATGCACAGAAGAAAGCAGAGATGGAATCTGTAGCTGCACGGAAGAATGCAGAGATGGAAGCTGAAGCTGCACGGATGGAAGCTGAAGCTACACGGAAGAAAGCACAGATGGAAGTTTTGGAAAAACAATGTGAGCATGCCAAAGACATGGCAAGACTAAGAGTCTTAGAGCAGGCCGCAAGTGATAATGAAAGAGGTATCAGTCACTCTGTTACATCTTATACATGAGATTCATCATGGACCTCTTCAGAACTCCATCACTCTGTCATAGCAGCCAAAGCACTCAACCAAGGTGTTTTCTCTGCACCTACTGCACTTTCTCAAGCAGCGGAAACTGGTATGGATAGAAAAGACTTTCTACCTTACTATGGCACTAACCAGCTACCTCCTAACAAACCCACTACTATACAGCTACAAACCAACACACCCTTGGACTGTATGCCAGATCCAGTGTTGAACACCTTAGCACCATCCTATGTGTCCAGTCAACATCAGTGTACCAGCCACTGCAACTAACTCTGTCCCACATGCAACTGTATACTCAAAGTCTGAAAACACAGACATCTCACAGTTTGCTAAATGCATGCTTCACAGAGAACTCACTAGGACGGGCCTCACCACGTTTGATGAGAAACCTGAAAATGACAAAGGCTGAAAATTCACCTTTAAAGCCACAATCAGCGATCTGCTGCAGAAGAACTGGATCTACTCATCAGGTGGCTAGGTCCCCAGTCTGCCGAACGTATCAAGAGACTCAAAACAGTTTACACTTCCAATCCTGCTGCAGGTCTCGACGCTGCTTGGGACAGCTTTGAACGTAGCTTTGGCAGCTCTGAGGCCATTAAAGATGCCTTATTCAAAAGGTTGCAAGGCTTCCCAAGGATTACAGCTAAAGACAATCTAAAGCTTTAAGAACTCAGTGATCTTCTACTAGAGCTTCAAGTAGCTAAGGCTGACACCCTTCTACTTGGACTTAGTTACCTCGACACCCCTCGTGGCATCAACCCTATTGTCCTTAAGCTACCATATGGCAATCAAGAAAAATGGGTTAGTCAGGGATCAACTTACAAGAAAAAATACGGAGTTGCCTTTCCTCCTTATGTGACTTCATAAGGGAAATTGCAGACTCAAAGAATGATCCAAGTTTCTTCTATGGTGACTGTAACCCTCTCAGCCCACCTCCTCCAGGACTTGCAAACACACGTATAACGCACAGAGACTGCAGGGGCCCAGTATCAGTGAAGAGAACTGATGTTCAACCTGCACCCGCTACGGTTCTTCAAAGGACTAGGCAAAACAAGAAACTTGAGGATCCAAATCGCCAATGTTCCATACATAACAAGCCACATCCACTTAATGCATTTCTTCCCTCCCAGAATTTCAGAGGAGCATGTATGGCTTATAAGTCTCCTCACACTGATTAAGGTGCTCTCTCCCTAAGGAGAGTTAGTTCCCCCCTTGCTCGGACAAAGGCCTCCTATCCAGTTAAGCCAGTACTCTCTGCTCTGCACTGATGAGGGGCAATTACCCCGAAACAGCTGTCTGCAGGTGAGGTGCTGGCTTATCTAATATCCAAGTCATGTCTCAAGGCTTATTTTAAGAGCTGAATATTGACTTATAAGATAGCTGCCTTACATCTGGTGGCATTAGAGGCAAAGCTTGTTAAGAGCTCATTTGCATTTCTTCCCTCCCAGAATTCCAGAGGAGCATGTATGGCCTATAAGTTTCCTCACACTGATTAAGTTGCTCTCTCCCTAAGAAGAGTTAGTTCCACATCCACTTAAGAAATGCATCGGCTTTAGAAAGAAACCTCTACAAGAACATAAGCAACTTTTAAAGGGATTTGGAGTTTGTTTCAGATGCTGTGCCTCCACAGAACACTTTGCAAAAGACTGTAAGTGTGTCATTAAATGCATGGAATGCAGTAGTGACAACCACGTACAAGCCCTTCATCTGTACCAACCCAGCTTTACTCCATCCACAGACGTCCCTCCCAGGGCAAAGCATGGCAGGGAGCACACTGAACAAACAGTTGCCTCCACCCCAGTATTCTCTCCATGCACTGAAGTCTGTGGGGAAGAACTTTGTGAGAAATCTTGTGCAAAGATATGCTTGGTTCGTGTATACACAAAGGGCCAGTCAGAAAGGGCCATAAGACTGTATACCATTCTTGACGATCAGAGTAACCGATCTCTTGCAAGTACAAGGTTCTTTGATCTGTTAGGCATAGCAGGAAATGCTCTACCCTATACTCTAGGTCAGGGGTAGGCAACCTCCGGCACTCCAGCTGTTGTGAAACTACAACTCCCAGCATGCATACTTGCTCTTCTCTTCTCAGAACTCCCATATAAACGAATGGAGCATGCTGGGAATTGTAGTTTCACAACAGCTGGAGTGCAGAAGGTTGCTGATCTCTGCCCTAGGTACTTGTGCAGGCATTACAGAAGTCTTGGGTAAAAGAGCCAGTGGCCTCGTAGTTGCTCCTCTCAATAGCAACAAGAAA
Source organism: Bufo bufo (assembly GCF_905171765.1). Lineage (NCBI taxonomy): Eukaryota > Metazoa > Chordata > Amphibia > Anura > Bufonidae > Bufo > Bufo bufo. The sequence goes on from NC_053391.1 coordinate 221,604,931, forward strand.
ATACCCTTGCCTACTATCATCGAGTGTAATCAGATCCCAACTAACAAGGATGAGATCCCCACTCCTGAAGCTGCCTTGCACCATTCTCACTTGAAGGACATAGCTAACCAAATACCAGCCTTTGATGAAAATGCTGATATCCTGCTGTTTCTCGGGAGAGACATTTTAAGGGTGCACAAGGTTCGCAATCAAACCAACGGCCCACATGATGCATCTTACACCCAGCGTCTGGATCTAGGCTGGGTCATCATAGGCAATGTCTGCCTTAGCAAAACACCAGGAAACCTTTCTCAGTTTCTTCCTTAAAAAAACACGTTCTGCCAAATGGACGCACTACTTGTTTTCCACAATGACAACATCACTACAGTGTGAAAGAAAAGCTGTGTGACAAAGGTACGCAAGAGCGCATCATACTAGATGATAGGAAAGCATTTATCCTCTTGGATGACAACATTGGAAACACAGTGTTTGAGGTAACCACACAACCAGACAACGAGTTAGCAGCCATGATGGAAGACATTTCAGAATTCTTGAGAACCATGAGTAAAGAGTTCTACCAAGATTATTCCAACAGCTGGATGTCACCACTACCATTTTGCACCCCAAGGAAGAGAATTCCAAATAATAGACGACATGCAGATTTACGGTTCATCTCTTTAGAGCGCAACCTGAACTGGAAACCGGAGATGAAGAAACATTTTGTCGACTTTATGCAGAAGGTGTTTGAGAGAGATCATGCTGAGCCTGCACCCCCTCTTACACAAGGAGAAAAATGCTGGTACCTCCCGTGTTTTGGTGTCTACCATCCTCGCAAGCCTGACCAGATTAGGGTGGTCTTTAACTCAAGTGCTTGTCATGAAGGCGTTTCTCTCAATGACAATCTTCTCACTGGGCCTAACCTGAACAACAATGTCACGGCTGAGGATGGGGGAAACCCTCAGCCGTGTGCCGAAGGAAGATGGTCGCTGCTTGACCAGGACCACAGGATAAGGGAACAGGTCACCTCCTACAGCGTCCCTAACCTGACCCTAACTCCTACCTGCATGGGCCGACCTTTAAGGTAGGAGGACCCATGCGCAGGAACCTCGGAGCCCTGACTTACCCTCCGACATGTCCCTGGGCTAGGAGTCAGGGTAAGACATCCTGTTCCTTCTGGATACGGAGGAACAGGAGTCTCACTGGCCAAGCTGCAAGCAAGGGGGAACAAATGCAATCTATGGAAATGGCAGGTACTTGCCACAAACATAACAGAGACCTACCACAGACAACAAAGCCTGGAACCCATGTGGATGTGCTGCCCACAGACAGCAGGACAAAGCACACAAACACACAACACACGGGAACCCAGGACCACAGGTGCAATAAAGAAACATAAAACCAAACACATCTTCCAGACACCAACGGACATATATATTTGCTATGACCAGAAGGATGGCCCCCACTGGCAGTTGGTAAGTAACCAGGAGGATGTCTACAGCCAGCATGGCTGAAACACCCTCTCTGGCTACTGCCTACAACTGAGGCTTTATAGGGCCAAGAGGCCACACCCAACAATCAGACACACCCCGTGACTCACACACACTGAAAGGAAGTTAACCCTTCCAAAACCACAGAAGGGAAAACATAACTTAAAGGGGAAGTGTCCAAACAACAAACACACTGTGGCTGTTGCCGCAGGCAACGACATGGGTGGCAAGCGTGTCCTGGGAGTCAGCCCGAAGGCCGGGACACTGCCACCACATGTACATAATACAACCAAACGTTGCCACGGACAGCCACAGTGATGGGAAAATGTCAGTGCACACCAAACATAAACAAAGTGCACACAGACATACAAAAGTTCTACAAACGCGCACACAACTCCAAGGGAACCGCACACATAGCTGTTGTCCGCGGCAACCACACTTGAGGCCAACAACATTATGCCTCAAGCTGCGGTTGACACTACAACCCAAAACCGCGGGCAACTGTATGCGGCTCCCAAGGAGTCACGGCCATAACATGGTCGTGACAAACAACTTCCTAGGAGTCTTACTCCGCTTTAGACAAGAACCAATTGCCATTATGGCTGACATCCAACAAATGTTTCATTGTTTCATCGTCCGTGAAGACAACAGAATCTTCCTCCGGTTCTGATGGTACCGCAATAATGATGTCAACTACGAGGTTATAGACTATCAGATGAAAGTACGCGTTTTCGGTAATAGCCCTTCCCCCGCAGTTGCCATTTACGGACTGAGAAAAACGGCCTAAGCAGGTGAACAAGAGTTTGGGTCTGATGCACGTCAGTTTGTTGAAAAGAAATTCTACTTGGGTGGGAATCCTGGAAGCAGTCCCTCCAGGCATTGGAACAGTTTAAGATACCACGATCTTACACTCTTGTGTCCTGGAAGAATGCCACCAGACTGGCGATCCATGTCTTCTCTGATGCATCCATGGAAGCCTAGTAGCCTATCTCCGGGTTGTACACCCAAACAGTGAAATAGGTGTAGGATTCATCATGGGCAAGGCCAAGCTAACTCCAAAGCCTGCACATACTATTCCAAGGCTCGAACTCTGTGCAGCCATGTTAGCTATTGAAATTGCTGAGCTTATAAAACATGAAACAGACTTCAACATTGCCTCCTTTAACTTTTACACAGACAACAAAATCGTGCTAGGATACATACACAATCAAACAAGACAGTTCCATGTGTATATCGGGAATCGAGTGGAATGCATTAGGAAATTCTCCATTCCGGAGTAATGGCACTACGTACCCACTGATCTTAACCCTGCCGACCTAGGCAGTCGTGCTGTACCTGCTGCTTTTCTGGATACATCATGGATATCTCCAGCAGTACTCTTTAATGGCAAATTCTTCTCAAGCCCTGAAGAGTCTACCTTTGAACTTATCCATCCGGTGTCCAATAAGGAAATTAAGGCCATTGTAGTTAAACTTAATACCTCCATTGAGGCAAAGGTGAAGCTGAAATCTCACAGTTTTGAAAGTTTATCTAAGTGGTCTTCTGCTCTACGAGCGACTACACGTCTTATTCACATTGGTCATCACTTTAAAACAGTGGTGACACTAATCAAGAGTGTTGTAAGTGGCACATCTGTAAAGGACCCCCCACAATTGCATAGGTTGCTCTTGTGGAAAGGCTCATTATCCAATGTGTCCAACATGAAGTATATTCGCAAGAGATATACAATATGTGAAAGGGACTCAACGTATGTAAAGATAGCCCTCTATACCAGTTGAATCCAATAATTGATCAGAACAAACTACTTCGAGTTGGTGGTCGCATAGCAAGGTCTAATGTTATGAGTGAAGAGCAAAATCCCCTCATCATTCCAGGACGTCACCACATTACTGCTCTGCTAATCAGACATTAACATGAGCAAGTGCAACACCAAGGCCTTCACTTCACAGAGGGAGCACTAAGGTCTGCAGGTTTCTGAATAGTCGGGATGTATATCCTCCATACTCCATAAATGCGTCAAGTGCCAAAGACTAAGAGGAAAACATCTAAATCAACAGATGGCAGAGCTTCCAACAGACAGATTAGGCACTGAACCACCCTTTACAAATGTCGGCATAGACATTTTCGGCCCCTGGACCGTTGTTACACGTAAGACTTGTGGCAGAGTCATTAACAAGAAGCGTTGGGCCGTGCTATTCACTTGTTTGAGCATTCGTGCAGTGCATATCGAAGTTATAGAATCAATGGACTCTTCTTGCTTCATTAAAGCCTTCAGAAGATTTGTTTCCGGACCTGTAAGGTTACTCAGATCCGACTCCGGGCCAAATTTTACAGGAGCAGATAGAGAACTTATTCAATGCCAACAAGTGTAAATGGGAATTCGATCCGCCACATTCCTCACATATAGGAGGCTCTTGGAAACGCATGATTGGGATTTCGAAAAAAATACTGAACTCTATGCTGCTGGACCACAAATCTTCCCAGCTCACACATGAAGTCTTGGTCACCTTCCTTGCTGAGGTGTCTGCCATAATCAATGCGAGACCACTTGTTCCTATTTCCTCAGACCCAGAGTCTCAAGTATTGCTAACTCCAGCCACCCTCCTAACTCAAAAGATCGAAATAGCCACTATTCCTCCTCAGGACTTTGATTGTTCAAATGTTTACAAACACCAATGGAAACGGGTCCAACTTCTTGCTAACGAGTTTTGGAGCCGTTGGAAGATGGAGTACCTTTGCAACCTTCAAAGTCGTATGAAAATGGCAAGTCACCAAACCCTACCTGCAAGCCGGGGACATAGTTCTCCTGAAAGAAAGGGATGCTGATCGTAACAATTGGCTTATGGATCTTATTACAAAGACTATTCCAAGTAATGACAGCAAGGTGTGGAAAGCAGAAGTTAAGGGAATGAGAGAAGGTTCTGCAAGACACTACTTCAGACCCATAAACGAGCTAGTACTGCTTCTGCCTAAACAGGAAGAATAACTCCTAGAGAGATTATGCAGAGGACGAGTCAGGCTTTCTCTGATTTTCTTTTGGAAAAAGCCCAACAGAGGTTGTTCTTTAGAGGACAAAAATATTTTTCTGAGGCAGGGCGTCCAGGAAAGATGTTGGCCAAGGTAATAGCTAGCCAGGACCCAAAGAAACAGATTCGTAGCATTCGTGCCATGGACGGGACCACTATTGAAGATCAGGAGGGAATTATGGAAACATTTATAAATAATTTTTCCCAACTATATGAATCAGAGAGTGTTCTTCCAGACGATGTGATTGACGCATACTTGGACTCTATCTCCCTTCCAGTTCTCACAGATACTCAAAAAGAACGTCTTGAGATGGACCTAGGTCTTCAAGAGATAGATGATGCAATTAAAGGCTGTTCAGGGAACTCCTCTCCTGGATCGGATGGACTCTCGTACGGGTTTTATCGTAAGTATGGGGAGACTGTTCTTCCTTATCTGTGGAGAACACTCACTGATTTAATAGGGGAGGAATCCCTCCCAGAAACAATGACAGAGGCTGTCATTATACTGGTATTAAAGAAGGGTAAAGACCCTAATGATTTGGGGTCATATAGACCTATCTCTCTTCTTAATACAGATGTTAAACTTTTCTCTAAGATTTTGGCCAGGAGGTTATCTACTGTTATGACTTCAATTATACACCAATACCAAACAGGTTTTATCCCTAAGAAAGGGACCCACTATAATTTACATCGGCTCTTTACTAATATACAGACGTCCGAAGGGGAGACACGAGCCATTTTGTCTATAGACGCCTCCAAGGCTTTTGATAGAGTGGAATGGAGGTTCCTGTGGAGAGTGCTTCATAAGATGGGCTTTGGCCCTAGGTTCACTAATATGATAAAACTTCTGTACAGATCTCCTACCGCAAGATTGAATATAAATGGTCATCTTACAAGAAGTTTTCCTTTGACTAGAGGCACTCTTCAGGGATGCCCCCTTTCCCCTCTTTTGTTTGATATTTACATTGAGCCTTTGGCGGCTAGGGTTAGACAGGATCCTAGGATCTTGAGGTTTGGGATATTGGCCATTGAAGACCGAATTTCTCTCTACGCAGATGATATTTTGTTTTACGTTCAGCAGACTCAATCTACGCTGTTTACTATCATTCAAACGATACATCGGTTTGGAGAGGTTTCAGGTCTGGATGTAAATTGGGAAAAAACTACTCTCATGCCCTTGGACAATAGGAATATGCCCCTATATACTCTTTCATTCCAAATTGAAGCCCCCATTAATACTTAAAAAATCGCCCACTCTTTTGAGTATTTAGGAATTATAATCTCTCCAAGGGTGGAGGATTTTATTCCGCTCAACTTGATTCCATTGATAAATAAGCTAAGATCTAAAATAACAACGGCTCCGCTTAACTTTATCGAAGGCTAATAGAGTATCTTTAGTTAAGATGGTGATTCTCCCCCAGTTACTGTATCTCTTTAACCTCTTCAGGACACAGGGCGTACAGGTATGCCCTTATGTCCTGGTACTTAAGGACACAGGGCGTACCTGTACGCCCTGTGTATTTCTGATCACCTCCGCGCGGCGGGCGGTGATCGGAAGCCAGTGCCTGCTCAAATAATTGAGAAGGCACCTCGGCTAAATGCGCGGGGGGGTCCCGTAACCCCCCCGTGTCGGCGATCGCCGCAAACCGCAGGTCAATTCAGACCTGCGGTTTGCGGCTTTTACCTATTGCGGTGGCGGTGTGTGGCGGTGCCATCGGGTCCCCATGCGGCTGTAGGGGGGACCCGATGGCATGGAAGGCAGCGCGATGCCTTCCTTAGGCATCGCGCTGCCTTCCGGTGACAAGCCTGTGAGATTCAGCCCCCTGGATCTCACAGGCCGGAAGCTGTATGAGTAATACACACAGTATTACTCATACAGCCAATGCATTCCAATACAGAAGTATTGGAATGCATTGTAAAGGATTAGACCCCCAAAAGTTCAAGTCCCAAAGTGGGACAAAAAAAAAAGTGAAAAAAAGTTGAAAAAATAAAGTTTTCCCCCCAAAAAATTAAAAGTTTCAAGTAAAAATAAACAAAAATGTAATTTTCCCCAAATAAAGTAAAAACAAATTGGTAAAAATAGGGGAAAAAAAAGTATACATATTAGGTATCGCTGCGTCCATATCGACCGGCTCTATAAACATATCACATGACCTAACCCGTCAGATGAACACCGTAAAATATAAAAACTGTGCTAAATAAACCATTTTTTTGTCACCTTACATCACAAAAAGTACAACAGCAAGCGATCAAAAAGGCGTTTGCCCACCAAAATAGTAACAATCTAACCGTCACCTCATCCCACAAAAAATTCGCCCCTACCTGAGACAATCGCCCAAAAAAATAAAAAAACTATGGCTCAGAATATGGAGACACTAAAACATCATTTTTTTTGTTTTAAAAAAGCTGTCATTGTGTAAAACGTACATAAAAAAAAAAAGAGTATACATATTAGGTTAGCCGCATCCGTATTGACCGGCTCTATAAAAATATCACATGACCTAACCCCTCAGATGAACACCGTAAAAAATTTAAAATAAAAACTGTGCTAAATAAACCATTTTTTGTCACCTTACATTACAAAAAGTGTAATAGCAAGCGATTAAAAAGTCACACGCACCCCAAAATAGTGCCAATAAAACCGTCATCTCATCCCTCAAAAATCATACCCTACCCAAGGTAATCGCCCAAAAAAACTGAAAAAATTATGGCTCTCAGACTATGGAAACACTAAAACATGATTTTTTTTTGCTTCAAAAATGAAATCATTGTGTAAAACTTACATAAATAAAAAAAAGTATACATATTAGGTATCGCCACGTCCGTGACAACCTGGTCTATAAAAATACCACATGATCTAACCTGTCAGATGAATGTTGTAAATAACAAAAAATAAAAACAGTGCCAAAACAGCTATTTCTTGTTACCTTGCCTCACAAAAAGTGAAATATAGAGCAACCAAAAATCATATGTACCCTAAACTAGTACCAACAAAACTTCCACCCTATCCCGTAGTTTCTAAAATGGGGTCACTTTTTTGGAGTTTCTACTCTAGGGGTGCATCAGGGGGGCTTCAAATGGGACATGGTGTAAAAAAAAAAAACAGTCCAGCAAAATCTGCCTTCCAAAAACCTTATGGCATTCCATTCTGCGCCCTGCCGTGTGCCCGTACAGCGGTTTATGACCACATATGGGGTGTTTCTGTAAACTACAGAATCAGGGCCATAAATATTGAGTTTGTTTTGGCTGTTAACCCTTGCTTTGTAACTGGAAAAAAATTATTAAAATGGAAAATCTGCCAAAAAAGTGAAATTTTGAAATTGTATCTCTATTTTCCATTAATTCTTGTGGAACACCTAAAGGGTTAACGACGTTTGTAAAATCAGTTTTGAATACCTTGAGGGGTGTAGTTGATAGAATGGGGTCATTTTTGGGTGGTTTCTATTATGTAAGCCTCGCAAAGTGACTTCAGACCTGAACTGGTCCCTATAAATTGGGTTTTTGAAAATGTATGAAAAATTTCAAGATTTGCTTCTAAACTTCTAAGCCTTGTAACATCCCCAAAAAATAAAATATCATTCCCAAAATGATCCAAACATGAAGTAGACATATGGGGAATGTAAAGTAATAACTATTTTTGTAGGTATTACTATATATTATAGAAGTAGAGAAATTGAAACTTGGAAATTTGCAATTTTTTAAAATTTTTTGGTAAATTTGGTATTTTTTTATAAATAAAATATATATTTTTTTTACTTCATTTTACCAGTGTCATGAAGTACAATATGTGACGAAAAAACTATCTCAGAATGGCCTGGATAAGTCAAAGCGTTTTAAAGTTATCACCACTTAAAGTGACACTGGTCAGATTTGCAAAAAATGGCCTGGTCCTTAAGGTGAAATAAGGCTGTGTCCTTAAGGAGTTAAGAATTCTCCAGTCTGGATTGGGGATAGATTTTTTAAATTAATAGAAAGAATTATTAGGAACCTACTTTGGGGGCGGAAACGCGTAAGACTTAAACTAGACCATTGGTATAAGCCCTTGGAGAGAGGAGGAGTTAATCTCCCTTGCTTCAGGGGTTACTTTTTAGCCGCACAGTTCTGCTTTCTCCGTGAGTGGACTGAGAGCCCACTCTGTAAATATTTAGTTAATAGATCTCCTTATGATACTTTTTTTACACTATTGGAGTCTGGTCAATTGACCGACTCCGATAGAGAATTTAAATCCGCTAGGAACCTTTTTATGAAGTCATGGAATTCGATCAGACTTTGGTGTGGAGTGAAAGGTTCAATTGGATGTACTCCGTTATGGCATAATAAGCATTTCCAAAATTTAGCCGAACTAAATAGAGATTTATACTGGCAAAAAGGTAATATTCTGTATTTGACACAGGTAATAGGAAATGGGGACATTGTTTTATTCACGGTATCACAAAGACAAAATGTACACAAATTATCATGGTTTCGGTACCTACAGTTAAGGTCGGCACTATTAAATATCAAAGAAAAAAATAGGCTTGAAATTCATGCTTCTACACAATTTAATCAACTGATAGAGAATTTGGGGCAAAGGATGAAGATTTCTCAACTTTATAAGAGTTTACTTATAGCACGATTCGGTGATATTTTGTCTCCTGCACAGAGGGCATGGCAAAATGAATGCTCAATGATTCACTTGGAGGACCAGGAGAAACTATTTCAGGATCTTAGATCGGTTTCACATAATTTCAATCACGTTTTGGTGTAGTTTAATATCCTACATAGATTGTATGTTACTCCGCTATGGCTTAATAGATGTGGTATTAGGAATCATTCGAATTGTCCTAGGTGTGAGGTGCCTGATGCGGATTATTTGCATATGTTTTGGGCATGCCCAAAGTTGAAGCATTATTGGTGGTCTATTCATGATTATATTCAGAGAAAACTGAACGTGTGGATTCCTTTTATGGTTGATTTGGGGTTTTGGTGGATCTTGCCGGGGTGTCTTGTTATCAATATAAAAAAAATCTTTTGTTTAAGAAAATGTTTCTGGCAAGACTCCTAATAGCACGCTCTTGGTTTGCGCGAGAGGCTCCAAGTATTAATACATGGTTAAACTTGGTAGATACCAATAATAGATATGAACACATCTTATATAAACAAAGAGATACTGAGATAAAATGGAGTAAAATCTGGAGAGATTGGAATAGAGAGATCTTCCTCCGCTCTCTATCCTTCTACATCTTTCTCGGTCGGGTTACGGAGGGCTGGTGCCGAAAGAGGACACATCAGAGGGTGGGATGGGGAGGATTTGGGTGGGTTATATGGGTTTTGAAAATGAAGGTAATATATATATATATATGTGTTTAAAAAAAAAATTGTCTGTTACCGTTGGAACTTAATAAAATAAATAAATAACTCCTCCCACCGACCTGATGCAAAGAGAGGTAAGAAGGGACAGGTACATGTTGCTGCCTTCCCCTCTGAAGATGGACTCTATCTTCCTCCTAACGCTGTCAACACTTTAAAGAACACGTCTACAAGTATTGTAGTAATGTTTTTCTTGTTGAATTTTTGTTCCTTTTCGTTTTGCTGATTTTCCAGAAGAAATATCTATTATTCATGGACTTATCTAAAGTTTATTATTATTATAAATCATAGATTTCGATGGGGAGTGTCATGTTACACACGCATGGTTTGCCTTTTTATTCTGTGTGTCCCTTCTCTCTTCCCCTCCTGCTGTGCTCTCTGTAACGTCTCCTCCCCTCTCTCCCTTGCATTCTGGCTTCACTCTTCATCTCAACCACATGTATCCTGTCAGCTGCTCACACCATGATTTTTTGACCTATCCATCGGTGTATGATCTGCACAGTTTGGAATAAACTCCTTAATGATCTACAAGGTGTCGTTTGGATAAAGTCACTGTCAGCCAATTCAACTAAGATTGATGGTTACCGCTATCTCATCACAACTCTAAGTTACAGAGATCACACTTTCAATGCTTAGACAGGAGAGGCAGAACATGCCCCAAACGACTTGCAACTATAATTGCAGCGAAAGGTGGTAGTACAGTATGGAGCTGAATACAAATCCACCCACGTACACCCTTTCCAGATTTTTATTTATTAAAATGTTTGAAAATCATGTATCATTTTCCTTTCGCTTCACACATACTTGCCACTTTGTGTTGGCCTAACACATAGAATCTCAATAAAATACATTTATGTTTGTAGGTGTAACGTGAAAAAATGTGGAAACATTCAAGGAACTGTAATTCACCCAACTTATTCTTAAGTATCTCTTGAAGAGATGCTACATAGGATATGCTATTGCATGTAGCATTGCACTTTAGAAAAATACATATTCTAAGGCTCTAAAAATCAACAGATACTGTACTAGAAATGTGAAAACGTCTTTTTTTGTCTGAACAGATTAATCTGAAGGGTATTTGATCTGAGATGTACACCTCTTGCCTAGATCATTTTTTGGCAATTTAATTCCACTTTAATTGTAGGATAGTAACAAAGAGTTATTTATAACCTTGCTGGAGTTCAGCCACTATTGAGAAATTTTCTGAAATATCAAATCCTTATACACACAGTAGTCATACAGAACAATAGACACTAAGGTACATTTATCCAGAATCCAGATAATAGGCAAGTTTGATGTGGCACAAACTGTGTGTAATGCATTCTGAATATTGTTCCCTCATGATTAAGCCACATGGGTATATATATTTAGTGATAGCATCTTTTACATGGCATTGAACAGTTTCCTGAGAGACATTTTCAACGGATCCCTACTAGGAGCTTCCCCTTCACAGAGTGATGAGCATTAAGGTGCCATCACACGTGGCAGAATTTGTTGAAGAAAAGTTCTGTGACTGAAAATCAGTTCCATTCATCTGAATGGGGTTGTTTGGTGTCAAGCACATGGATTTCTGCAAGCCCCATTCAGATGAATGGAACAGATTTTCAGTCACAGACATTTTCTGCAACAAATTCTGTCGTGTGTGAAGACACTCTTAGGCCCCTTTCACACTGGCGAGTATTCCGCGCGGACGCGATGCGTGAGTTGAACGCATTGCACCCGCACTGAATCCTGACCCATTAATTTGTAGGCCCCATAGAAATGAATGGGGCTGCGTGAAAATCGCAAGCATCCGCAAGCGATTTTCACGCACGGTTGCTAGGTGACGATCGGGATGGGGACCCGATCAGTATTATTTCCCCTTATAACATGGTTATAAGGGGAAATAATAGCATTCTGAATACAGAATGCATAGTAAAATAGGGCTGGAGGGGTTAGAATAAATAAATAATTTAACTCACCTTAATCCACTTGTTCGCGCAGCCGGCATCTCTTCTGTCTTTATCTGTGAGCAATAGGACCTTTGATGATGTCACTACGCTCATCACATGATTCATCACCATGGTGATGGATCATGTGATGGACCATGTGATGAACGCAGTGACGTCATTAAAGGTCCTATTGCTCACAGATGAAGACAGAAGAGATGCGGGCTGCGCGAACAAGTGGATTAAGGTGAGTTAAACATTTTTTTATTTTTTTTTAACCCCTCCAGCCCTATTGTACTATGCATTCTGTATTCAGAATGCTATTATTTTCCCTTATAAACATGTTATAAGGGGAAATAATACAATCTACACGACAAATAACCTAAACCTGAACTTCTGTAAAGAAGTTCGGGTCTGGGTACCACAGTCGGTTTTTTATCATGAGCGTGCAAAACACATTGCACCCACGCGATAAAAACTGAACATCGGAACGCAATAGCAGTCAAAACTGTCTGCAATTGCGTTCCTATTCGCACGGGTTTGCCGCAATGCACCGGGACGCATCTTATGAGAACCATGGGACAATGATCAAGTCCTCTAATGGTGAAGTACCCTAGTGGGACTCAAAAAAAGTTTAATAAAATATTTAAAAATGTAAAAAACTATAAGGCCTCTTTCACACGGGGGCGAGATTTCCGCGCGGGTGCAATGCGTGAGGTGAACGCATTGCACCCGCACTAAATCCGGACCCATTCATTTCTATGGGGCTGTGCACATGAGCGGTGATTTTCACGCACCACTTGTGCGTTGCGTGAAAATCGTAGCATGCTCTATTTTGTGCGTTTTTCAAGCAATGCAATCAGGCCCCATAGAAGTGAATGGGGCTGCGTGAAAATCGCAAGCATCCGCAAGCAAGTGTGGATGCGGTGCGATTTTCACGCATGGTTGCTAGGAGACGATCGGGATGGGGACCCGATCATTATTATTTTCCCTTATAACATGGTTATAAGGGAAAATAATAGTATTCTTAATACAAAATGCTAAGTAAAATAGTGATGGAGGGGTTAAAAAATATATATAATTATTTAATTTACCTTAATCCACTTGTTGGCGCAGCTCGGCTTCTCTTCTTTCTTCTTCTTTGAGGAAAAGGACCTGTGGTGACGTCACTGCGCTCATCACATGGTCCGTCACATGATCTATCACCATGCGCTCATCACATGATCCATCACCATGGTGATGGATCATGTGACGGACCATGTGATGAGCGCAGTGACGTCGCCACGGGTTCTTTTCCTCAAAGAAGAAGAAAGAAGAGAAGCCGAGCTGCGCCATCAAGTGGATTAAGGTGAGTTAAATTATTATTTTTTTAACCTCTCAATCACTATTTTACTTAGCATTCTGTATTAAGAATGCTATTATTTTCCCTTATAACCATGTTATAAGTGAAAATAATAAAATCTACAGAACACCTAACCCAAACCCGAACTTCTGTGAAGAAGTCCGGGTTCGGGTCTGGGTACCAAATATGCAGATTTTTCTCACGCGCATGCAAAATGCATTAAAACGCTTTACACTTGCGGGGAAAAATCACGCATTTGCCCGCAACGCACCCGCATCCTATCCGGCCCTCACATGCGACGCCTGTGTGAAAGAGGCCTAAATAACACACAAAACCTCCCCATTAAAACAAACTTTATCATGGCAAAAAAAGTGAAAATGCACATCTCATTATTAAACCCACATGGTGAATGCAATAAAAATGTAGGTGCCTATAAAAACAGACATCTACAGAAAATAATTAAATAATAAAAAAATCATATGCACTACAAAATGGGGCCAATGAAAGCACAAAACAAAAGCCTTAACAAAGATTCATTGATTGAGAAAAATAGTTTAGGCTTCCTTCACACATAAATTTGATTTAGATTTAGATTTTTTTTTAAGATAAAAAAAAAACACCTGTAAAGATGCATACAGTTTTTCATGTTGCATGCATTTTTATGGCATTTTTTTTCCACACATTCTTTACATGTTTTTTTTCAAGTCTTTTTTCCCCAATAGGAAAGTATGTCGGGAAAAAATTCAATAGCTGTCATTTAAAAAAAATGGTAAACACTGCTAAGAAAAAAAAAACTTGTGTACTGCACTTAAAAAAAATCCCCTGGATGTGGTATTTTATGGGAAAAAAAGCTCCAAAAATGCATGGCAAAAACTGCAAAAATCAACTAAAACTCCCCCTATAACTGTCGCGTCATGCTGCAACTATCATTATAAAAATGTTGTGTGACTTTGGTGCGACATCAATGTCGTGGTCGCAATGTAGTGGTACCCTATATGTCGCCCTAGCCTAAAGAGGACCTTTCACTTGTATACAAACTAAAAACCATCTATATCAGTGGGCAGAGCGGCGCCCAAGGGTCCCCCTGCACTTACTAGTATGTCTGGGCGCCGCTCCGTTCGCCCCGGTATAGGCTCCGGTGTCTGCGCTCACTGGACTGATTTTTTGTATGAGGCGTGTCCCTTGCTGCAGCGCTGGCCAATCGCGGCGCACAGCTCATAGCCTGGCTATGAGCTGTGCGCTGCGATTGGCCAGCGCTGCAGCAAGGGACACGCCTCATACAAAAAAATCAGTCCAGAACAACAGAGGGAGCTGCACACACCAGAGCCTATACCGGGCGAACGGAGCGGCGCCCAGACATACTAGTAAGTGCAGGGGGACCCCTGGGCGCCGCTCAGCCCACTGATATAGATGGTTTTTAGTTTGTATACAAGTGAAAGGTCCTCTTAAAGACTCTTACTTTTCATCACTGATGAGTGCCATGGATTTATGCTTCTGTTCTCTGATGGAACTTTGTGATTGACCCATTATTCACTGAGCACCACTGATAAATAGTTTGTTGCTGTAGTACCACTGGTCCTAGCAGTGCACGCAGGTGTACCGACATTCAGGGGTTTTGCTATTCTCTTTGATCCGACAGCAATGGCGGAACTGGTTTCTGACAGGCAATTATGTATGTGTGGTCAATGTATGTTGCAATAACTTTAGGCACACTTGGTACATACACTTAAGAAGTTTATGACCCATAAAACCAAGTACGTTGTGTATGTAGGTAGTCATGTACGCTTACTGCAAATGGGGAGGGTTCCCCTAGATTGATACAACATATGCAGGAGCGTCACAATAATGATGCAAGACTCATGCAGTTTATGGGCTTGATTTGTCTGCAGAATACCTCTTGGAGGGGGGGGGGGGGTTAATAGATATAAATTGTTGCTCCAGAAAGAAGCTAAACTGGAGAATCTTGATGATCAGAGTGCATTTTTAATGTGCTGAATATTGTATCTAAATTATGTCCAAGTATCTGTGCAAGTACCCTTCTCCCTGTTGTAATGTGGTGTTTTTTTAAAAACTTTGTATATGTATCAATAAAGCTGGATATATAAATGGGTGTGGTTAACTGTAGTGCTGTGGCCCAAGGAAATGCACCTATTCACAAAATGGCCGATGTCTGACCTACTCCACTGTCTGTAACCTTATGCAATACAAAAAGATAAGTTGATAAAAAAAATGATGGAAAAATAAAAGCACTATGGCTCTTAGAATACAGTGAACTAACAAAGCAAAAATAATGCTTGGTCTTTAAAAAAAGATGGGATACATTATTAAATTGAACTCTTAAAGGGTTTATGCCAGTCAATTGATGTAAAAAATTTAAATTCTACTACTCTGCTAGATGACCAGGGGGCATGTTCATTCTATGGAGGTGTGTCCTTTCTGCTAAGCTGACATAGGGAGATTTGCAGCAGAAGGGCCGGGCCCTGAGCTGTGACAGGGAGAGAACTGCAGCAGAAATAACATACCCCCTAAGAAAAGGCATGCCCTCTGTGCTGTCAGCTTGAAATAAATCTAGCAGAGTAATTGAAGCAATGAATGAGGAGATCTCTGGTAACATGTACAGTACAGGGCTGGTTCTAGGTTTGTTAGAAGAGATTGTCATGTACTATATGATGTCCGATTTTTTGCATCAGTCATGGCATAACCCATTTAAATAATTGGACATACACATTAGATAAATGTCTGTTGAACATGCCAACTTTAGGAGAATCAAGGGGAGGACTGGGAACTTAAAGTGGCCCTGGAAAAAAAAACTAAAAGTGGCCCCGTTTTGTAGCTGGGTACAAATTGATGGAAGACAGGGCCAGCACTACCATATTGTGGCACATTATCCCACCCCAACAGAGCCAAATACCACAGTCCATCACAAAATACATCACCAAAAACTCCCACTGGCCGACCTGTAAGGTCTATGGCCAATCCACTCTAATGTGTATTGGGACCTCCTGACAGATGTCAGAGTAAAGAAGGACTGGACATGTTTGGCAGTGGCTTATTCCCCTCTCCCCACTGAAATAATTTACAAGGGCCCATGGGTGAAAAACAATACACACACCGTGTAACATAAAATGGCCAAACTTTTATTTCTCTAGGAATATATTATTGCTTCTGGAAAATAAATAGCATGTACAAAGTAACAGTAACAATCATTTCTGCACAGGGTCATGAAGGAAAGAATGTAAGTTCCATTTTACTTGGCTAGATAACTGCACTTGTAGATGAAGGAACAGAAAAGCAGATGTCCCACCAACAAGGAGGGTTAGTAAGAAATCTCATTCCTCTGGCATATCGATAGAAATGGAAGGGCTCCTTCCCATTGTACATGTGAAAATGAAAGGATCTGGACATTCTGATCTAATAAAAAAAAAAAGTTGATGCACATTATCTAGCAATTCGTATCACTGGATCTGAATTCTTGACCCGGGCAATAGAAAATTCACACTATAGGTAACCAACTTTAGTTACCAATTACAAAAACTGTTATGGATCAAGTGTAACTATTAGGGTCCTTGCAAACGAGCGTGTCCAGATTAGGTCCGGATGCGTTGCGAATGCGTTCAGTGAAAAATGCGCGATTTCGCAGGCAAAGTCATTCAGTTTTGCATACGATCACGTTCAGTTTTTATCGTGCGGGTGCAATGCGTTTGGAAGCGTTTTGCCTGCCGTGATAAAAAACTGAATGTATACAAACAACATCTCTTAGCAACCATCCGTGAAAAACACATCGCATCTGCACTTGCTTGCGGATGCGATTTTCACGCAGCTCCATTCATTTCTATGGGGCCAGCATTGCATGAAAATCGCAGAATATAGAACATACTGCGATTTTCACGCAACACACAAGTGATGCGTGAAAACCAACACACATGTACACAGCCCCACTGAAATGAATGGGTCTGGATTCCCCTGGGGGCGCAATGCGTTCGCATCAAGCATTGCACCCGCGCGGAATACTCGCTCGTGTGAAAGGGGCCTTAGAACAATATTATGTATTACGCACATGGTCTGACTAATGCTTCAGTAGAATGCTCCATAGTACCAGACGTTTAGGAAGTCAATGAAATCTACAATCAGGATCAATGTTTCTTTCTTCTATAGTCATTTACGTATGTTTGTCTAAACACTTAGGCCTCATTCGTTAAGTGATTTCCATCAGTGATTGTGAGCCAAAACCAGGGGTGGCTTTAGACACAGAACAGACGCAGATCTTTCCCTTATACCTTATGTCTGTGGAGGCTCTAATCCTGGTTTTGGCTCACAATCACTGATGGAAATCACTGACCGAACACTGAATAAGGCCTTAGGGTGAAGCCACACAGAGCGGGACTGTAATGCAGCCAACAACTGTGGCAGATGCTGTGGTTTTTAATTTGATAGTTAAATAGCTGTATGAAATTGCCAGAAAACTGCTGTTTCACCTGCAAAACCGCATAGTCCAATACCAAATGATTTTGTTTTCTAGCCAAATCATCTGGCCATTTGACAATCAATTTAAAAAAAGATTTTTGGCCGCATCACAGCTACCCCATCTGGCCTCATCCTAAGGCTACATTCCCATGACCATATGTGTTTTGCGGTCCGCAAATTGCGGATCCGCAAAAAAAAGGATGACATTCCGTCTGGCATCCGTTTTATTTGCAGATCCATTGTAACAATGCTTATCCTTGTCCGCAAAACCGACAAGAATAGGACATGTTTTTTTTTTGGCGGGGCTACGGAACAGACATGCGGATAACACACGGTGTGCTGTCCGCCTTTTTTGCGGACCCATTGAAAGGAATGGGTCTGCATCCTATCCGCAAAAAAAACGTAAATGGACACGGAAACAAAATACATTTGTGTGAATGTAGCCTTAAACAGGTCAATTAAATGTGATTTAGACCCCATTCACACAACCATATTTTTTCTCTGCATTTTTTGCGGATTGTATACGGACCCATATTGGGTTACGTTACAATGGGTCTGCAAAAAAGAAACAGATGCAACATGGATGTCACCATCCATTTTTTTGCAGATCCACATGTTGCGGACCACAAAATACATACGGTGAATGCACCCTTATGTGGGATTTATACAGAATACTTAATTAGTGGACAGAAAACAATATCAAAAATAATCTGATTGCACTTTCCTATTATCAGATAATCTGAACTAAAAATGTTGTGGTCACAAAAAAAGCTGAACAAGAGCGTAACACTTAAAGGGGTCGTCCAAGTTATTTTCATTGATTACTATCCTAAGGATGGGTCATCAATATCAGATCGGAGGGGGTCTGACACCCAGAACCCTCACCGATTAGCTGGTTAAAGAGAAGGCGAATGTGGTGCCAGCGCTGCCTTCTCTATATTGTTTACCTGCTCGTCGTCGCAACAGCAGCATTGAGCAGGTGAAATTACAAGAAGTCATCCTATTCACTTTTAATGAGGATAGGTTATCAATGAAAATAACTTGGAAAACCCCTTTAATTAATAGAACTTTCTTATTAATGTTACAACCTGTAATCACAGATAAGCTTTGATCAATCAATTTACAGGAAACTACTGTATTAAAACAAGTTCAACAATTTATATATAGAGGTTATCTCCATAAAAAAGCTAATTGTAAATATCCTAATAACATTTCAAGGTGAACATACACTTTATTAAACATGTACACAAACGTGTATAAAAGCTGGCACTGCCACGTGTCACCCGCATCCCTGACCACTTTGTTTTGTAAAAGAATAAAGCACTAAAGTTTTGACATATGGTGAATGCCGCCGCTTTTCTAGATCTCGGAAAACATACACTTCGATGAAATGACAATTTGGGAATTAAGAAAAATACAGTAAACTTTTTTTTTTTTTTTTACTTGCATATAAACACATTAAATAACCTTCATATCTGTTACCTTTACAAAGTAAAATGTCTACAGAAAAAAAGTCAAAACATTTTAAAGAGATTGGCCCAGATTTACTAATGTGCCTGCAGTTCACCTATAATCCATCTAAAAAGTGGTGCAAATTGGCACAATTTTGCCGCAACACTTTTTCCCAATTTTCTTAAAAAGGGGTCGGACTTGGTGGGAAGGGGGTGAAGCTTTTCAGGAAAGGGACATGGCCTAACATGCCCCACTTTGAGCCACACTCTAGTAGATCATATAGACTTAACGTTTCTACCCTTTACCACATTTATTCCCCAGCCTGAGCCACTGTGATAAACCTGGTGCCTTTAGTCTAGGCAGGCTGTCACTTCTTTTATCAGGATGAAAGCTGCCCCATTATTGGCAGCACATCTCCTTGTTCAATCAGGGATGTGCTGCCGATAATAAATGAAACTGATTATGGGGGGAACGTCTGCAGAAGCAATTGTTCCTCTGAGACGCAGTTTGCATTGGCTGGTCACTGTGTAATCAGGCCGGTGGATGTTCTGCACTTCCCGTACATCATTTATTACAGCCCTAAAGCTAGCTATACATTATACTTCGTCGGCCAATCCTGCCGAGAACGGCCGACACACTAAGGCTGGGTTCACGAGTTCTGGTTGGCTTGCAGGCAGGCGCCGCGGCGGGAACTTCTGTTCTGGCCTTTGGGACTGGGACGGACTGGACTGGAATCTCAGCTGCCCTCGCCCCTCCATCACACACATGTGGGACTCGGACCCCACCCCAATCATTCATTAAAGGGCTTCTGTCAGCCCACTAAACCGTTTTTTTTTTTCTTTACTAATAATCCCTATACTGCGAGCTCTGCATACATAAGTTAAATAATCATTTTGGTTCAGTAGAATTTGATAAAAAGCTATTTTTAAAATATGCAAATTACCTTGCTACCAGCAAGTAGGGCGGCTACTTGCTGGTAGCAGCCGCATCCTCCGATCCTAATGACGCCCCCTCCGCATTGTGATTGACAGGGCCAGGGAACGGAATCGTTCTCTGCTGGCCCTGCCTGTTAGCATTCAAAATCTGGCGCCTGCGCCGTGGCCGCACGTAACTTCAATCTGCGCAGGCGCACTGAGAGGCGGCCGCTCGCTCCTCAATGCGCCTGCGTCGGGTGTAGATGTGACGTCATCGGCGCATTGAGGATGGAGCGAGTGGCCGCCTCTCAGTGCGCCTGCGCAGATTGAAGATACGTACGGCCGCGGCGCAGGCGCCAGATTTTGAATGCTAACAGGCAGGGCCAGCAGAGAACGATTCCGTTCCCTGGCCCTGTCAATCACAATGCGGAGGAGGCGTCATTAGGATCGGAGGATGCGGCTGCTACCAGCAAGTAGCCACCCTACTTGCTGGTAGCAAGGTAATTTGCATATT
The DNA here is from genome assembly GCF_905171765.1 of Bufo bufo. Lineage (NCBI taxonomy): Eukaryota > Metazoa > Chordata > Amphibia > Anura > Bufonidae > Bufo > Bufo bufo. The sequence continues at coordinate 221,625,386 of NC_053391.1, forward strand.
TTAAAAATAGCTTTTTATCAAATTCTACTGAACCAAAATGATTATTTAACTTATGTATGCAGAGCTCGCAGTATAGGGATTATTAGTAAACAAAAAAAAAAAAACGGTTTAGTGGGCTGACAGAAGCCCTTTAAGATCCCCCATAACACTGCGCCTGCGCACTGAGGAAGAGAGAGAAAGGAGGGGAAATATTCCAGAAAAGCAAGCAGAGGATGGCACAGCAGACGACTGAACAGCTTCTTTTGGACAGTAAAGGGGGCGTTGCTTCAGCATGGCGGCGTGAAGACGCATGTTAGGAGAGCTCCGTGACCTGCTTCAGGGAAACAAGCGAGACCACCTTCCTACTCACTTCTTTTTGGCCATGACTAAAGGGAGACGATCGAGAAGCCAACCCGCGGTCCCTCCTGAGCACTCCATCGGCCGTTTTCTTCGATCCACCCAGCAAGGAGGCTCGGAGTCGCCTACAATGGTCGCCGCTTCCTCCTCACTGCGGCCAACGGCACAGCCGTTTCTGCCTGCGCCAGCATCGGAGTTCCCTCTTTTAAGAGAGCAGCACCTGGGTGATCCTCATCCATACCACTCAGCCCCGGCCTCCTTAAGCGAGATAGACACCCGACCGGGTCCCCTGCTACACCACACAGCTCCATACCAGCCGGAGCTTTCAGGTACCGCCACTCAGGCGAGATCGGGGCCTATTGAAGGTGACGGCCTACAAGCCCGCGCCTCTTCGCCTCACCCGGCAAGTCACCATATGAATGGGACACAGCAAACTCCCGGGAGGGATAATGCACATAGCCACTCTCTTACTGCTAGCCCCTCAAGGGGTTCTGTTGGGGGGATGCCTCAGGCCCTGCTGAACCCTGCTCCTACTCAGGGTCGCATAATGCCTACCCCTGACACTCATCCTCTCAGTCAAGGCATACCTGCCATTTTATCCTCGCTGACACAGCAACCTGAGGAATCGCAGGGGCTCACCCCGCCCCCATCTACCATCGATCGCACATTGGCAGAACTCTGGGAAATGGTGAGAGCATTGCCCACAAAATCTGACCTAGAGGCACAAGTGGCCCGCATTGAGACCAAACAGGCCCAGGCTCTTCAGACAGTTCGTGATGATGTTCATCAGCTAGACATCCGGCTGTAATCGCTAGAACACCGTTACGCGGCCACAGCATCTACGGTCCACTCTCATTCCGCGTCCCTGTCTGCACATACCTCTCAATTGCAGGACTTCTCTTTACACCTTGACGACGTGGAAAATAGAGGCCGCCGGAACAACCTTAAGCTCCGTAACATCCCAGAGTCTGTCCCCAGCGACCAGTTACATTCCATCGTGGTCGACATATTCAACTCGGTCCTAGATAATCCACCTTTGACCAAGATTGAGCTAGACAGAGTTCACAGGACCGCAGGACCCAGAAATCGTGACTTGGAGAGGCCACGTGATGTCATCTGCCGGGTCCATTTTTACACAGTGAAAGAGCGAATTCTACGCAAAGCCTGGGAAAAGAAGGAACTTTTCTTTGAGGACACTCCGATTACTATCTTGCCAGATGTGTCCCGCCTAACCCTATCTATGCGGAGAATGGTCAGACCTCTGCTAGAAGCAATTAAAGAAGCAGGAGCATCTTACCGCTGGGGTCATCCGTTCCACATCATTGTCCGATACTCTAACGGCCAGTCAATGCTAGTCCGCTCTCCTGCTGATCTCTCGGATCTTTTCAAGTTCCTGGATATCCATCCATTTGCAGTTCCTGATTGGACGTTGCCTCCACTCCTGCAAGAGTCACCACAAAGGATGGATTTCCCTCGACGATCAGCATCTCCTTCCTCGAGACGCACATCTCCCGGCCGTTCCAGCTCCTCCAGCGGCCGTCCATCCAGGCCTCACTACCAGCCTTCAAGACGACTTCCACCGTCTCCCCGTTGATCCGCCATCCTCTTCTCTGTTGATGCGACCCTCCACCTGCATTCCTGAAGGGGACTTGGCTGAGATACTCTACATGTCCCTTCAATCTCCGAGGACATTAATGGTCTTATGACTCTGTTCTTATCTTATCCTCTGTGTTCCCTGTTAACTTCCTGCGCTACCTCCTATTTCCTCTCTCTTGTAGGTATAAACCCTTACACCTATCCTTTCCTCTCACCGCTGCCAATGTTACTTTACATTCTAGGAAGGGGTCTCTCGGATGCAAAATTCTTCTGCCTCACTTTTAGGTCACTGGGCGTTCCCCCTGAGATTAGGTTCCATCTTCTCTTCTAGACGCTGAATCCTGAATCCTCCTGAATCATGCTAGACTAGACCTTCTTACCAGGGCGGAGATTGATCCAATAGCCTTCTCTGACCACGCCCTAATCTCTATATCGCTTTCTTTCCCGACCCACCAAACCAGGGCCTGGCATTGGCAGTTGAATGACTCACTCCTACAAGACCTGCAGGTCTCTTCTGAAATCCGGAAAGACCTGACTACTTTGTGACTAATGTAGCACCAGAGAGTGATCCCCTTACTATCTGGGAAGCCCATAAAAGCTTTATCCGAGGCTCCTTTATAAAACTAGGTTCCCAGTTGAAAAAAGAGAGAGCAGCAAAGATAACTTCCCTTCTATTGGGCATTCACGCGTTAGAACAGCAACACAAACAGACCCTGGACTCGCAGCTGGGAGCAGAACTCACCCAGCTTTAAGATCAGGTTAGTTCACTTTGCCTCTCAAAAGCGAAGGCGACCTTAACCAAATGCCGTAGACACTACTATGAACATGAAAATAAACCAGGCAGAACCCTTGCCCGGGCTTTGCGGAAAATTAGGCTATGCTCTTATGTTCCACACGTGTCAACCCTCTCCGGTTCCAAGGTCTCCCTTCCACGGGAAATAACAGAAGCGTTCAGATCCTACTATCACACACTATATAACTTAGAGGACTCTCATCAGTCCACTGCCCGTAAATCAATGCCCTCAATGAAGACTTATCTCGAGTCCGCGGGCCTTCCATCTCTCCCCCCAGGGGTGGTTTCAGTATTGGAGACGCCCATATCCCTATCTGAGTTACAGGCTGCTATTAAAGATTCCCAAACAGGGAAGGCTCCTGGTCCAGATGGACTCACGCTACCCTACTATAAACAATTTGGGGACATTTTATCTACTAATTTTTTAGCTGCCTTTAACTCATTTGATATGTCCCGTACTCTCCCCAACGATACCCTTAGAGCACACATTACGGTCGTCCCCAAGGAAGGGAAGGACCTTCCACAATGCCAAAGTTACCGTCCCATCTCACTGATTAATGTGGACTTAAAATTGTTCTCTAAAATACTTGCCACTCGCTTCCTACCACATCTCCAAAAATGAATCCATTTGGACCAAACTGGGTTCTTACCCTTGAGAGAAGCCCGGGATAACACAACAAGAGCAATAAACATAATTTACCAAGCTGTTACCTCTAAGATCCCAACATTATTCCTATCAACTGACGCCGAAAAGGCATTTGATAGGGTCAATTGGAAATTCATGTTTGAGACCCTACGTCACATAGGACTAGGTGAGAAGATGATGTCCAGAATTATTAATCTTTACTCCAACCCCACGGCAGTAGTCAAAGTGAATGGCCAATTTTCCTCGCCCCTATCCATCCGCAATGGAACGAGACAGGGCTGCCCCCTATCCCCTGTAATATTTGTGATCTGTCTGGAACCGCTTCTTTGCCACATAAGGGGAAACCCCGATATTACTGGGTTGCAGATCCATGGGTCATCACACAAAGTCGCAGCCTACGCTGATGATCTCCTATTCTTCCTCACCAACCCAAGGATTACCCTCCCAAACCTGTTGCGGGAACTTAAAGTATATGCCCACCTTTCGAACTTTAAGATTAACTATCAGAAATCTGAAGCATTAAACATTACTTTCCCATCTGCCACTGTCACGTAAATTTCAGAGAATTTCCCCTTTAAATGGGCGCGCTCGTCTTTAAAGTACCTTGGAATATTTCTGACCCCTACACTCTCTGACCTATACCAGGTTAACTACCCGCCTCTTCTCTGGACCATAAAATCTGACTTAGACAGGTAGCATGAAAACACGTTTTCATGGTTTGGTAGGATCTCTATTTTTAAAATGAACGTATTGCCAAAAACCCTTTTCTTCTTTCAAGCTCTTCCGGTTCATATTCCTAGACTCTTTTTTCACAATCTTTTGAAAATGTTGACTCATTTTATTTGGGCCGGTAAACCGTCCAGAATAGCCAGGTCAATATTTTTTCGCCCCAAACTGGAAGGAGGACTAGGGCTGCCAGACTTCCTTTCCTACCACAGAGCATCACACCTCCTTAGAATTGTAGACTGGTGTCGCCACAAGGCCTATAAACAATCTCGGTTGAACAGTCTTTTCTGTCTACTCCATTGCCTGCTACTCCATGGCTGGCCGCTCACATACCATTGGAGGCTCGCTTACATCCGACCATAGGCCCTTCCCTGAAAGTCTTTTCTATCATTCAAAATCGCCCGAGTATCTCCCCGTCCCCCTCTCCTATGTTCCCTCTCCTGGGTAATCCACAATTTCCCCCTGGGATGGAACGCGGACCCTTTCGTGTTCTGGTGAATTGCAACAAATTCAGGGCCCATCATCTGATCGCCTCGAATTTGTGGCTCACCCCCCAACAAATCTCAGAGATGACTGATATCCCTAACATTAACCCTTGGCAGTCTCGGCAACTTAAACATTACATGGCCACTCTTTCTCCAGCAGTGTCTTATGTCCGTGACAAAACAGACTTTGAGTCTCTTTGCGACCAATCTGGTGTGACAAGACGTACCCTTTCTCAAATGTACAACTTACTACTCACTCCACCCAACCAACCTCCTCCCAACTATATCACTGAATGGGAAGCTGATCTAGATATCGCGCTTTACTTGGAACAAAGATTAAGATTGTATACATGCATTCACAAAACATCTATTGCTAGCAATGTCCAAGAAGCTGGATTCAAACTTATGTCCCGTTGGTATAGGGTCCCTACTAGACTTAACTCTATTTTCCCGACAATCTCGCCTTTATGTTGGCGTTGTGGCTCCGAGAGAGGCACTATCCTACACACATTCTGGAACTGTCCTCATCTTTTGGGTTTCTGGGATTCGGTGTGGTTGATTACATCTAAATTCACCTCATATACCCTCCCTAAGACGCCTGCTTTCTTCCTGCTCCATCAGTGCGAGATTCCTCTCTCTACCTATAAAAGATCTGTGGTAAGACATCTGGTAAACGCTGCAAGAGCTTGTATCCCGTGTCTTTGGAGGCAACCATCTGTTCCCTCTGTAACCATGTGGATCAACAAAGTCCAGGAGACCATGAAAATGGAAGATCTCACCTCGTCATTAAGACACACTGAGAAGAGGTTTACTAAAACTTGGAGTCATTGGTTGGAATTCTACGACTCCGCAGAATGTAGAACACTTTTATCCCACACGTGAGAGCGAAGTTTGTTGTTAACTTTCCTTTCCCTCCTTCCCCTCTCCCTCCCCTTCCCTTTCTCTTTACTATTTTCATCCCTTTCCTTTCTTTCTCTTCCTTTGTACGTCTGTTTGTGATCCAGTTTCTTCAAATTGTTCCACATATGACTGCGTGGTATCCCATTGGGTACTGTGCTTATTTACCTAACCAATTGTCATTTGTTATATTTTTGCTTCATTCAGTGAACTTTGTTCAATATCTGCTTCATGGCTTGTCATGGTTTTGATAATTGAAAAATTGAAAATCCTAAATAAAGAATTTACAAAAAATAAATAAAAAAAGGCTGGGTTCACATCACATTTACATATACATATATACAAAAAAAAACATATATGTTAACGCATGCCCCATACACATGCCATACCGTGGCATCTGTTCACCCTAGATTTCTATTGTAAAAAAATGTATACGTTAACATACAGTGATGGCCAGTTCGCATTGTTCGCCCGCGAACATATGCAGGCTGCCATCTTTTTTCACAATTATAGATGTGGGGAAACCAGCACTCACTCAAATGCACGCTGCACGGGAGAGGACGTCAATCCACAGTAATATGAACAAAGGATCCCAGCAGTCGCGTCTTTGTGAATCAAATCTCTTTTATTCCATAGACCAGGACCAGGTTTCGGCAATGTGCCTTCATCAACTGTTGATGAAGGCACATTGCCGAAACCTGGTCCTGGTCTATGGAATAAAAGAGATTTGATTCACAAAGACGCGACTGCTGGGATCCTTTGTTCATATCTTTTTTCACAAGTCCGGCGAGGCACAGGTAAGCCCTTACCTGTGCCTGTGCCGCGAGCCGGTCTGAAAACAAATGCGGTCACCGGGAGCAGGCAGTTCCGAGAACAGCCCGATGAAGGCCCCCGGTGGCTGTTCTCATAACTGCCTGCTCCCACTAACCGCACTTGTTTTCAGACCGTCTCGCGCACAGGCACAGGTAAGGGCTTACCTGTGCCTCGCCGGACTTGTGAAAAAAGATGGCAGCCCGCATATGTTCGCGGGCCAACAATGCGAACTGGCCATCAATGTTAACATATACATTTTTTTAATCATAGGGCACTTGATGTGAACCCAGCCTAACGTGTATGGAGCTTTGTAAGTGTATAGCAGCGGTTTTCTCCGCTCTGCCCATAGTATATATAGAAACGTTCCGCCAAGCCGAACGTGTTTGTATATAGGGAAGCGGGAGGGAGATGGAAGAGATAGGTTAAGTTTACAACATCTACAGGTTTAGTAAATCTGGGCCATAGGGTAAGCCAGTCAAATAATTTACTGGTTTTGAGGTCACTTTCAGTACAAACAATCTTCAAGTTTACTTTGAGGTAATCTCGTTTTCAGAAGAGAATACATAATCTTGTTTTAAAAAATAAATAAAAATAAATAACTTCCAGAACTGTAATATGTATATGTGTATGTATATATATATATATATATATATATATATATATCCTCCTTCATTTTAATATATTCTAAAATATTATTATCTTTGCTATTATGGATGGATGTTAGCCTTTTTCAATATACACTATCAAAATAAATAATTACTGTTTCTGCAATATTTTTTTTTTTACAACTATTAGAAAAACCTCTATAACCATAAAATATTTTGTAACGCACTGTCAACATATATTACCAGTACAAAAAACTTCATTTGCCGGGGGGTGCTGTGCTGCCCAGTCATTTATAGTTACACCACTGGGACAGGACCAAAGGAAAGGTTTGAGAAAGGTTGGGATCTGTCCCTGTTTTTGGTATATAGCTTTGGGCAGGGTTTTCAAATAAGGAGTTAAAGGGGTTATCCAACATTATATCAGACCTCCCTGAGTGGCCGACCCATGGTGGTGATCATACTTACTTGGTCCCCACTTCAGGGTTCGGTCTCTATCGCCCCACAGCTGGCTCGGGATCTCCCTGGTGCGCTGATATTAACATCCTGCTGACAGGGGGACATGTGACCACTGCAGCCAATAGCTGGCCACAGTGGTGACTTGCATCACGTGACTATTTGTCTTGAAGCAAGGGGAGCTGGTCACGTGCCCCTCAATAACAAGATGTTGATATATGCGCACCAGGGAGATGAAGACCCGGCTGTGGAGTGAGATACCGAATCCAGCGGCAGGGACCAGGTAACTATGATCCCCACCACGGTTTGAGGTCTGATAATGTTGGATAACCCCTTTAATTGGCTACCCAAGTTTTCCTGTAACCACATGAACCAACAAAATGATTGTTAGTGGCTGCACGGTTTCTTGAGTAAGGTCTTTTTCACACGTCCGTGTCCATGATGTAATCTACGATAATAGGGTTAGTGAGTCATCCGTAAAGAATCCGTGTTTGGTCCATATGTCCTTTTTTTGGCTCTCTGCACAGTTGAAAATTAATTGGCCTGTGAAACACAGACGAAACATTGATGGCGTCTGTGTTGGGTCCATGAAAATAATGAGCGTGATGGATCCGTAAACAAGAACAAAAATTGGGCATGCTTCCATGCTAAAACCACGGACCCGTAGAGCGTGCTAAAACACGGATGTGTGAATGCACACATTAAAATCAATGGGTATGTGTGCAGTCGGTGTTCTCCGTGAACCAGCTTACATACTCAAGAACTGTTGTAACTAGATGAATACAATATTATGTAAATTATTTTCCAGGAAATTAGGAGTATACCTCTTTTGAGTTATAAAATTTGCTTTATAAAAAAAAGAGGTAAGTACACCACCACTGTTTGCAGGCGTGATATCTGTGCTGACAGACCACGACGAAGGGGCGGATTGGCCATAGACCTTACAGGGAAATTTCCCCGTGGGCCGATGCCAGGAGGTCAACTCAAGCCCTCCTCACGGCTGCCAGCCGGGTACATAATGGTCTGATTCTCTCCTATGCACCTGGCCAGCAGCTTCAGGTGCCCTCCTGAATTCAACTGTATTGACATCTTCAGGGCAGCAGTATACTTCAATACTGTGGCACAAGTGCCAGTATTTTGTACTGCACTATGGTATTTGGTTTAGCTTGGGTGGTATATTGCTCTACACCATGATATTTCTGGCTCTGCCTTATTATGTTACCTTGCCTTCTGCCAATTTGGACCCACCTGCAACACGGGGCCACTTTTATGTTTTTTTCCAGGGCCACTTTTAGTTCCCAATCCGCCCCTGCCAAGACGTATATTGTTACTTGAAGCATTTGTTACACTTAAAGTGTAACAAATGCAAATCAGAAATGAATGGAGAGGAGGAATCACATGACTGCACATTTTCAATACTATCAGTTAAAGGAGTTCTGCACTTTGTTTAAACTGATGATCTATCCTCTGGATAGATCATCAGCTTCTGATCAGACACCCGGGACCCCCGCCGATCAGCTGTTTGAGAAGGCAGCGGCGCTCCAGTAGCGCTGGCCGAGTGATGTCACGACTTGTATCAACTGGCCTGGGTGGGGCTAAGCTCCATTCAAGGGAACGGAGCTTAGCCGCGCCCAGGCCAGTGATACTAGTCGTGATGTCACTGGGCCTGCGGTAAACAGTGAAAAGGCCGCGGCGCTGCTGGAGCGCCGCTGCCTTCTCAAACAGCTGATCGGCGGGGGTCCCGGGTGTCGGACCCCCGCCGATCAGAAGCTGATGATCTATCCAGAGGATAGATCATCAGTTTAAACAAAGTGCAGAACCCCTTTAAGTAAATCAACAAGGCAGAGTTAACCATCTCTTACTAGTAAAACAGCGACAGGATTTTGAAAAGATGTATTGGTGGAAAAATCCACCCTGGGAAATATAGTGGTTTAATTTACAAAATAAATATTGTACCTGTTGTCAAACATTGAAAATTGTCCATGGTCCTATAGAGGAGTAACCTTTACTATATCACGTTTATCAAAGACAACTTTGTTGGAGAAATATATAGCTATCAAACCAAAAGCTGCAGCTGATGCAATGTAGGCGGTCACCGTCTGTGTCATGTGTACGATGAAGCCCATAACTAGGGATGGGACCACCTGAGACAAAAGACAGGAACTGTCTAGTATAGCCATATCCAAGCATATCCTATTGTTTGGAGTAGTAGGTCCTCCAACCATGACAGAGTTGTCACAGGAGGGACCAATGCACATAGATGGGGAGTGTGAGGAAAACATTGCAACACTATTATTATTTGATGCATTTTCCATGAATCCAGGCTTTCGCTCTTTTTCCTTTATCTCCTCCTCAGCCACGTCCTTATACTTTGGGAGAAACACCTGTCGAAAAGATAAACATTTTCATATCTGGAAAATACTATTTCATTACAATAATTTTTTGCACCAAGAAAAAGTAAAACATGGCTGGAAAGCATATGATTGAAGCAAAATATCACAATAATATAAAAAACCATAGGCACAAATATGTACTCTATATAACGTGACGTGTAGAAGAAGATATTACAGTAAGCAAAATAAGCTTCCAGAGGAAGAGGTGAAAAACTTACAGAACAGAAGGAACCTTTTCTGTAGTCCATGAGCAGATGGCCTTCCAAGGTAAGCAGGATAGGAGAAAAGAATAACCATTCAGAAGGCAGGAAATGAAGAGAGATAAGAAGATGGAGAAATACATTCAAGAAGAGAATAAATGGAGGTGAACGTCAAAAACAGGAACGATTCTATTAGAGCTAGAGGATTTCTAAACAAATTTCCATGTATCTTAAGGGCCCTATACACAGGCTGAGAATCGCATAGATCATCTCTAATGAGCTTTCATAGTAATGCTTGTTAGCGATGATCTGGCGGTGTAAATGTACCGCCGATTACCCGCTTGTTTATTGGGTAATTGGATCGTTTGTGTGAACACAAAAATCCTTGTTTCCCAACTGCGGATCGTGCTGTGTAAACACAATCGACAAGTCAGTATGGAGAAGAGCAATGGCGTTAGAGATACCTCCCCCCCATACTCTGGAGGAAATCGCTGCATGTAAATGCGGTCTCCTCCACCAGTGAGCTGCAGATTGTCGGGAAAGAAACGCTTCCTTCCTGACAATATGTTGTAATATCGTCCTGTGTAAAGGGACGATTACTTGCTGGTCAAAATTTACAAGACAGTATACCAATGTAATATTATGCTGTATCACAATAAGCACCATCACTCTGTACTAATTACTTAGATTGTAGAGTAATCTCCAAACATACCTTTATTTCATCATTACATGGGTTTTCTGAGACATTAACACTGATGACCTAAACGTAGGATAAATCATCGACATCAATGCTGAGAGTCAAACCCACCACCACTGGTCAGATGTTTGCAGGAGCTCCAGTGTGGCGGAACTAAGCACAGCTCTGTACACTGTGCCTGGTTACTGCCGCTCTCTCCCATTCACTTGTGGGTCCTACAAACAACTGACGGGCGAGGGTGCTGGGAGACCCCCACCGATCTGATATTGATGACCTATCCTAAGCATACTGTAGGTCATCAATAATAAAGTCCTAAAAAAAAACATTTAAAATAGTTTCTCATTATTCTTAAAGGCTCAAACTTATCACAAGTATCCACCAATGCTACAGTGCAAAATAAATTGCCAAATGCAGAAAAACAAATATCAGATACCCTCCCGATACATATATAATGCAAAAATAGTAATAAAAAAGGGAATCGTCTTCCCAACGTCCAGTGGCATTGTATAATACTTGATCTGGAGATAAGTTTCAAGCATATACGGCTGCTTTCCCTGTACTGCCAGGGCAGTCAAGGTTGTTTGACTCTTTATTACTACTTAGAAAATCCTTGTCATGGATACACCTCCCTGAGAAGGGTTAACCCATGCAGGAATCGATTTATGTATGTCCCTTTTCCACACAGTGTAGGCTGACTAATCGGGGGACTTCTGAAGGAAATGAGTAAAGCAAAGTAAAGACTGTTACCAATAAGGTACCGGTAATGGCAAGACTCTCTTTTCTATTACTATGAAGGTACATGGATGCAGTAATCATCATGTACCAATGGGCTTGGCGGTTAATTGCGACTCTTATTAGTTCCTGCCTCATACCATTGCTTCTAATCAGGAGAGTTCTTGGGGACTCCAAGTTCCTACCCAATCGGTGGGCATCGAGTATAGAATACGGTCTCTCTCCTAACAATAAGCGGCAACCCACTGTCTCAATATTTTACACTAGCGGATTGATTAGGATTTTCAAGGGTTAAATGACGGTTGCCCTACCAGCAAAGCTGAAGACAACTATGCCACCAGAAGATACTGTATATGATATCTGCTCTTCTGCACCTGGCACCTTTTACAGCTGTCATGTGTATATATAAGAACTAACACTAAATCTGGCCATTGGATTCCAGGGTAAAACCCAACCACTGGCTTGTATAGGTGCGCGTCTTGAATCCGGTCTCACCAACAGGTAAGTATACAACCATACTCTAATAGAAGACCGCTATACGTAAGATTTCATTTATTAAACCAGCCAGATGTGCATAATGTACAAATCAATTAGACATTTTGGGCTACGAATTAGAGCCTTTTTTTTAAGCTGAAGGTGTACACATGGTATACATAGTAAACATTAACGTATGCATGCAAAAGTATATGATGAAGGTACGTAACATAGCGTAGGATGCATAACAGATATGTATGATAAACTGCAACTACATCATAGTACCATTACATGCAGTACATTTAAATAATAATAGGGAATATAAGAGCATGTATACCATACAGGCAGCAATCACGCAATGCTATATCAGAATAGATAACATCCTGTGTGGGAACATATAAACCGGTCATGCATGCAAAAGTGATTGATGGAGGTCCAACACCCCCAACGTTCTACTGTTTGGCAGCTGTCAGTGCTGAAAACTATATAGCGGATAGAAATCTCTGTTTCCGGCGCTGGCGTAATGCAGCCCAGCTCTCATTCACTGGAATCGGAGTTGAGCGGTCGTACTCCTGCACGGCCCTTACACAGTGGACGTAACCACTGAATAGCTTCATGACGGAGAAATGGATTAGTGTTGTGGTGAGCTCACTTGCAGGGTGCTGGCCAAACACGCTAACTCCCCTCCCACTAAGGTGTTTACTAGGAATTCCTGCCCATATACACTAACTACTCTTCCTGACCTGTAGTCCACGTTGTGTGCACATGGTTTGCTAAAGCACCTTCTCTGTATCTTGCACGGCTCTACACTCTCCCTAGTTAATTGTTCATTAGACTGACACCTTGCAGAGGATCCATCCTTTTGAGTGTTAAATGGCAACTTAGGTACAGGGCAGTTTTAACACATTGGTGGGACCAGTGGATAAATTTCATGAGTGGAAACCTTTTACTTCCCCTACACAGAAGTTATGCCCCCTTCATGCCCCACACAGTAGTTATTCCCCCTTACGCCCGATACAGTAATTATTTCCCTTTAATGCCCCCTTCATAGTAGTCATGGTCCTTTAGTGCCCCCTCACAGTAGCTCTCACACTTACTGCCCCCACACAGTAGTTATTCCATCTGAGTGCCCCCACACAATATTTATTCCCCCTTAGTGCCCCCTTCACAATAGAGTACTCCCTTAGTAATCCCTCTAGCAGTGTTGGCCCCTTAGTGCCCCCTCACAGTATTTATGCCACCTTAATACCCCATCACATTAGTTATGCCTGTAAGCCGTGTACCGGGGTGGGCTCCCCAGGATACAGCGAAGTCACGAACGAGGAAAGCAACTCTGACACCAGCTTTTGTAAAACAGACGTTTTACTGTAACGGATTATCAAACACAACTCCAAATGCAGTGAACATAAGTTTAGATTACATACACTCAGCCCGGAGGCTGAGACCCCTGTGTCGCACAGCACGGCGCCCTCCGATGGTAGCTGGAAAACACTTGCGCAATTTACCAACTGCGAGCAGAGCTAACTCTGCCTCGCCATACCTGTTATTACCCTAAAGAAAATGTGAATAACTGTTTAGGTGAGTAGGACGGGTTAGCCTGCGGTGCAACACAAGAGCTTACAATCTTGCAATATTACACAGAATTTCCCCCTTTCCCTTAACTGATAACGTAGCACGTGCCTAAGAATCACTCCTGGGTAAACAAATTAAACTGTCTGGAGTTCCTGGGATGAATGATAACAACATTTTCGGCCTGACACAAGATAGAAGCCCTAACTAGATAACTACAGCCCGTAACTCAGTCTATAGGCGCCAAAACTTTTATGAGGTGTGTGCATGAATTTACTGACCCGGGTCTGTACTGTTACTGCTGGCGGCTCCGGACCGAACAAGTCCCTGCCACAACATACGATTCTGCAGGGTTTGTAACTTTGCTCCTCCGTTCTCATCAGCTTCCTGAAATCGATGCTTTTTTTTCGGAACAGAATCTGGTTCTGGAACAAATGGTGAGGTCACTCAACTGCAGCTCCGATCGCTGAAGAACGCTCCAGACCTGGATGCAGACAGATCCTCTTTCTCCGGACGGACTCTGGGACTTGGACTGTGATCAGCCTCCTTCAGCTGCAACTCCGGCCACTCCAGGTTTTCCTGACGCCCGGATGCGACCGGATTCTGTTCTCCAGCCCCTCTGCCTCTCTCCTAAGATGTCTGCTGCTCTGCTTCCTGCTTCTTCTCCAGACCGAGAGTCTCCACCTACAATTGAATATTCAAATACTTGCACAATGTTAGCTGTGTTAAGCAACAGTGGCATCTAGTGGCCAAAACACAGAATGACAGTGCTAATGAATCAGTATTCATATACACAGTATTCAGACAATGGTGACTGTTTCTCCATCTCACATGCCCTCTTAGTGACCCTTCACAGTAGTTATGCCACCTTAATACCCCCTCACATTAGTTATACCCCTTTAGTGCCCCCTCACAGTAGTTATACCCCCTTAGTACCATCTCACAGTCATGCCCCTCTTAGTGCCCCTGTTACAATAGGGTTGCCCCTTTAGTGCCCCCTCACAATTGTGAAGTTCCTGAACTTTTAATAAAATAATTAAAAAAAATACTCACCTAGCCCTGTTCCCCTGACAAATGGAGAACATTGTTCCCTGGCTTTTGCTCTCCTTCTCAGCAGGCACACTGATGACTGCATCATACTTGCCTCCTGAGAAGAGCACAGGCTGGGGAATGGTGGAGAAGAGAGCTTGTGGCTCTATGCTTCACCATTGTATACAACTGTATCTGCGTCCTCAGGTTAAAACGGACCGTCTTATGTAGTCATGTGGACATACGTGACATGCTTCCCACAGAGCTACACTGTTACTATTTGACTACATATACACATACTGTGTCTCCGACTGCACAGTCTCTGCATATATAATATGGCTTTCACTTTTGCATCCATGACCTGTTTATATGGTTCCACACAGCATGTGCTATTTATTCTGATATTATTACATTGTGTTTGCTGCCTGTATATGTTATATTTGTACATTGTGCACATCTGGCTGGTTTAATAAATGAACACTTAGGCAAGTTACAAGCAGAGTATGGTTGTATACTTACCTGTTGGTAAGACAGGATTCAAGACACGCATATATAAAAGCCATTGTTTAAGGCTATTGCTCCCTGGTGTGCAATGGACAGATATAGTGTTATTTCTTCTGCACACACACAACAGATTAATCTGAATAGTCACCTGAAACAACATGTATCCTTTAGGCCTCTTTCACACGGGCGAGATTTCCGCGCGGGTGCAATGCGTGAGGTGAACGCATTGCACCCGCACTAAATCCGGACCCATTCATTTCTATGGGGCTGTGCACATGAACGGTGATCACTTGTGCGTTTCGTGAAAATCGCAGCAAGCTCTATTTTGTGCGTTTTTCACGCAACGCAGGCCCCATAGAAGTGAATGGGGCTGCGTGAAAATTGCAAGCATCCGCAAGCAAGTGCGGATGCAGTGCGATTTTCACGCATGGTTGCTAGGAGATGATCGGGATGGGGACCCGAGCATTATTATTTTCCCTTATAACATGGTTATAAGGGAAAATAATAGCATTCTTAATACAGAATGCTTAGTAAAATAGGGCTGGAGGGGTTAAAAAAAACAAAAAAAAAACATGGTGATGGATCATGTGATGGACTCCGTGATGAGCGCAGTGATATCATCAAAGGTCCTTTACCCAGGTCCTGAAGAAAGAAGAAAGAAGAGAAGCCGCGCTGCGCGAACAAGTGGATTAAGGTGAGATAAAAAAATTATTATTATTTTTTTAACCCCTCCAGCCCTATTTTACTAAGCATACTGTATTAAGAAGTGCAAAATGCATTAAAATTTTCCCGCGACGCACCCGCATCTTATCCGGACCAATTCCATGACGCCCGTGTGAAAGAGGCCTTAAAGGGGTTATCTGGGATTTTGATATTCATGGACTATCCTCAGGACATGTCATCAATGTCTGATTGGTTGGGGGTCCAACTCCAGGCACTACCTGCAGATCAGCTGTTTTAAGAGTCTACTGTGGTTTAGTGAGATGCGGCTTCCTCACAGTTTACCTAGCACAGTGTCGTATGTTGTATATAGGCTGTGCTTGGTATTGCAGCTCAAGCCCATTCACCTGAATGGGACTGAACTCCGCCTTGGTCATGTGACCGATGACCCTGATGTCACTGGGCTAGGAAGAGACCGCATCACTCACCTCAGCACTGCTGCCTCTTTAAATAGCTGATCAACGGGGATGCACTGATGTAGAACCATGTGAGTGGATCCTGAAACCAAAACAAGTAACCAAACGGATGTGTAGAATTGGTGAGATTTGATATTAGTTTTTTCTGCATTTTCCAGATTTTTAACAATTTTTTGCAGTTGCGTTGTATTGTAAAGGTTTTTTTCAGGACTTTATTATTGATGACCCCATTTTAGAAACTACACCCCTCAAGGTATTCAAAACTGATTTTACAAACGTTGTTAACTCTTTAGGTGTTCCACAAGAATTAATGGAAAATGAAGATGAAATTTCAGAATTTCACTTTTTTGGCAGATTTTACAGAAACACCCCACACGTGGTCGTAAACTGCTGTATGGCCACATGGCAGGGAGCAGAAGGAAAGGAATGCCATATGGTTTTTGGAAGGCAGATTTAGCTGAACTGGTTTTTAGATGCCATGTCCCATTTGAAACCCCCCTGATTCACCCCTACAGTAGAAACTCAAAAAAGTGACCACATTTTGGAAACTATGGGATAAGGTGCCAGTTTTATTGGTACTATTTTTGGGTACATATGATTTTTAATTGCTCTAGATTATGTTTTTTGTGAGGCAAGGTAACCAAAAAAATTTATGTTTTGGCACCTTTTTTATTTTTAACAACGTTCATCTGACAGGTTAGATCATGCGCTATTTTTATAGAGCAGGTTGTTACGGACGCAATGATATCAAATATGTCTGCTTTCTATATTTGTTTGTTTCAGTTTTACATAATAAAGCATTTTTTAAAACAAAAATTATGTTTTTGTATCTCCATTTTCTGAATGCCCTATTTATTTATATTTTTCTGCCGATAGTCTTGTGCAGGGGCTCGTTTTTTGCAGGAAGAGTTTGCCGTTTTTATTGGTACCATTTTTGGGTACATACGATTTTCTGATCATTCATTATTACGCTTTATGGGGCAAGGTGACCAAAAAATTGGTTCAGTTAGTGCAGTTTTTATTTATTTATTTTTAAAGAGGACCTTTCACTGATCCTGACATTGTGAACTAAGTATCATGACATATACAGCGGTGCCCAGGGATCTCACTGCACTTATTATTATCCCTGGGCGCCGCTCCGTTCTCCCGTTATGTCCTCCGGTATGTTCGGGGACTTGGTTATAGTAGGAGGAGTCTGCCCTTGTTCTGCTGGGCGTCTCCTTCTCCTAGGCTGTAGCGCTGGCCAATGGCATCGCAGAGCTCACAGCCTGGGAGAAAAAACCTCCCAGGCTGTGAGCTCTGCGCTGCGATTGGCCAGCACTACAGCCTAGGAGAAGGAGACGCCCAGCAGAACAAGGGCAGACTCCGCCTACTATAACCAAGTCCCCGAACATACCGGAGGACATAACAGGAGAACGGAGCGGTGCTCAGGGATAATAGTAAGTGCAGTGAGATTCCTGGGCGCCGCTGTATATGTCATGATACTTAGTTCACAATGTCAGGATCGGTGAAAGGTCCTCTTTAAAGCGTTTACCTGAGGGATTAGGTCATGTGACTTTTTTTTTTATAGAGCAGATCGTTACGGACGTGGCAATACCTAATATGTCTACTTTTTCTTATTTAAGTTTTACACAATAATAGCATTTTTAAAACCGAAATAATGATGTTTTAGTGTATCCATAGTCATAGCTTTTTAATTTTTTTGACTGATTGTCTTAAGTAAGCTCTCATTTTATGCGGGATGAGGTGACGGTTTGATTGGTACTATTTTGAGAAGTATATGCCTTTTTGATCACTTGGTGTTGCAATGTAAGGTGATAAAAATGCCTTTTTTTTTACACAGTTTTTATATTTTTTTTTATATAGTTTTTAAAATTGTGGTCATGGCACGGGCTCTGGTAGGCCCGTCTCATTTACTATTTTCTACACCTGTTTTAGCCGTAGAAAATGCTCTAAATGTAAGACAGCTCGGAAGCGCTGGATGCACAGAAGTTATGGAGAGGCCTGTGTCTTTTCATAACTTCGGCAGATCCTCTGCCAACTATGGGGCGACAGGCATCTAAAACAGTGGTCTTAATAAATGTGCCCCTTAGTTTTTATCAGCAGTGCGGGCACATAGGAAAATGGGACCAACACAGATGCCTTCAGCTGCCAAGCACACATGCAACAGGTGAGACAGTTTCATAGGTACAGATCTGCTGACAGATGCCCTTCAAGATAGGTTATCAATATCAGATTGATTGGGGTCTCTCTCCCGCGACTACACCCACCAGTTGTTTGTAGGCGCAAATGGGACAGATCTGCAGTTACCAGGCACAGTGTATGCTCTTGGGCTCACATGCTCAATTATTGAAATGTATGTACTGGTGCTTCCAGCTCTTTTACGTTATCATGTGGTCTACTTGGCATATTTTACCTTAACTTTCTGATATGCATCTCAAGCTATTTTGCTATGTACCTTCACCGCTGATCATGTGAGGAAAGGGGAGCAGGTCACCGGTGTGGCCTGTGATTGCCTGTAGCAGTCACATGTTGATTTCAGCGTGGCAGGGAGAGGAAGATGCGGCCCGGGAGCATCAGACTCTGGACCTAGTGGTGGGGACCAGGTAAGTATGATCTCCACCATGGGTCGGCCCCTCTGGGACTTGCTCTTGGATAATTCCTTTAATATTTACTTAGACCCTTCCTAAGCACTGTGCTCCTTCAGCTTGAAAAAGGGCTCTAATTCATAGCCTGAAATGTTGCACTTGTTTGTACATTGTGAACATCTGGCTGGATTAAATAATGAACACTAAAAGGGTGTTTTCCTGGGATTACTATGGTTTTTAAAAGATATGCTTATGTCATGTACATTTTCCCCATGTTTTATTTTCAATTGGGACTCTCCTGACCTGTTTTCACTACATAAACCAATCTCTCTGGTTTGTTACATCCTGTATGTAGCACTTCCTGTTGATGTCCCCAACCAAATCCATGATGCACTTCTCCTTTCTCTGCCACAGCTCCAGCACCTGCCCTAACACCGCCCAGCTAGTTTATAGCTCCTCCCACCCGCTAGTTACATAGACACTCCCCTATAACTGCCCCTGTTGCTGCTTTGACACTCCATGGACATACCATCACAGGAAATAAAGAGCTGCATGGATATGGTCATGTGACCACAGCCCACAACTAAAGATAGGAGATTATTTTAAAGGATCATCCTTTAATCATATTAGAAAGTACAGAGGGGGAGATAACTGGTGTAAAGTAGAACTAACTTTGTTGCCCATAGCAACCAATCAGATTCCACCTTTCATTTTCCAAAGGAGCTGTGAAAAATAAAAGGTAAAATTTGATTGGTTACTATGAGCAACTAAGCCAGTTCTACTTTACACCAGTTTGATAAATCTCCCCCACAGTGCTTTCTTCTGCTAATAAATTTGGGCATTATGTGACTTGTATCCTGCATTTTTTCAGGAGTGGACACTAGATGCTATGATGTCTTCCATATACTTCACAGAGAGAAGAGACAATTCTGCTCCATTATCTGTCTGTAGCCCACCCTCATAAGCAGCATCAGCGTGAAAGATATTATACAGAGATCTTGTAGTGGTGTAGTTATGGATCCAGCACTGGGATGAGATAAAAACACTGTCTGTGCCTCTGTCTCCCTCCAGAAGCTCACCGATTCTCCTAACCGCTCCCTCTCCATAGACTTCTATAGTCAGCATATAACCTGAACCCTCAGTGAGGTGAAGACAAAGCTGTCAATTGAGAAACAATGATTAGTACAGGAAGTGGAATGGAAAAGAATAAGTGGCTGATAAGTGGAAAAACAGGAATATTATTACAAAGTTTCCTATATGTGCTTGCACTATTGATTTATGCAAAGTCTATTGAAAGTACTGTGCCTATTTAAGTATGATTTAAATTGTTTCCCATAGGATTTACAGGTAGTTGATACCATCTACATTATTTCCTGTAATTATATTTTATATTATTCTAGCTTATAGGTGTTACTATTATTAAACATGTGAGTTCTAGCCTTTAGCAAGATTGTTTCTGTATTAAAGCATAGCAAGAGGTAAATTAAACATTACGCATTTCTCTTTCCTTGTTCTGGAGATCGTGGGAGATTGATTGACTCCCACAAATCAAAACTTTTGATATCTCTCTATAATGCATCAAAAGTTTTTTTTTTTTTAAGTTTGTTACACTTCTTATTCACAGATATTTAAAGAAGGCATTCCTCCTAGTTGATGTTGCCAATATCAAATGAAAATTGATTGAAATAGCGCTAATTTCATCCAGCTCAAACTGATTACATTTCAAAGTTTCTTAAAAGGGTTTTCCAGAACCCCAAGTAATTAAAAATTTATAACACTCCCTGTAAATGCATATAACATGGTGCCCTCCTTTTCATCCTTTTTAGCTGCAGATCGGTCAACTCCCAGGTTCCAAGATGGCCGCACAGGTTCACAGACTGACTGATGCGTACTGTGAATTTCGTGGCATGAAACTTCCTGCTGCCCTCGGACTACCCAGCACTACTCACATGAACAGTACTCGCCAATCCAAGAGCAGGGCAGGACAAAGTAGGAAATGGTTTGGGCTACCAATGCACAGCGTGAATCAGGTAGTCTGAGAAGTGGTGCATCCATCTTGGAAGGCAGAAAAAGAGCCCAAGAATTAGCGGACCTGTGACTAGTAAAATAAGAAGGAGGAACGTGAATTGTTTTTGAGCCCGAGGGTCGCTTTAACGCTGAAACAAAGCCGTTCTCTCTGCAGTAATGGACATGTCCAACTGCTCCACGTGCCCACTGAGGCCAGCGAGTGGCTGCAGCAGGCAGGAGGGGTATTTGGGGATGCCACTGCTGGACATCATTGCTATAGTGCAAGATACAAAGATTTGTTAGAGAGCACTGGAGCAGCGTGAGATTGGAGAGGTGAGTAACGCTTCTTCTGTTCTCTGCCTTTACCTAAATTTTTGAGGGTCTTGGAAAACTGCTGTAAGTTTATAGCAAGATGCCATCTCCAAAAAATCTGATAAATAATACACCGTCTTTATAGCAATCTAAATTTTAACTATACAGATAAAATTAATTTTTCGGTTGACCTAATTAGATTTGCACCCCAGTGGAAAAGTAAAATGTTTCTTACACAAGTTGTAGCCATTGCTTATCTGATACAAAATAACAGCTGTAATGTAACTTGATAGATCATGGAAATGAGTATAGAGATCGCGAATCTGGAAAAGCAACTGATATGTGCCATTTCTGTGAGAAAACTGGCTCCATTTTTCTAAAGCTGATGGAGAACATGGTATACAGTATCTGCATACAATGAAATGTAGGTGTGAGCTTTATACATGGGTGACTTCACCGATGTGATGACTTACCTGTCGGTTATGATGATAAAGTGAGGTAAGAGTGTATGGCAGGATCTGCAGTACAGAAAATGGGATGCCTGTCATAGCAGCGGATGCTATTACCACTGTAATATTATGGGAAAAGCATGTGATTATTGAAGCAACCGGGAGGCAGGAAACTGCAAACAGGTAGACGATTCGCGTTCCAAATGTCTTCACCAGGTAATCCATGGAGAACGAAAACACTATTGATGTCGCAGACTGAAGGAAGAGGCCCAAGCTTCCCATTCTGACTCCTGGAGAAGAATGAAAAATCAAAATGTAAGCTTAGGAAATATATGACATCATACTGTCTATTAACGGGCATCTGTCAGAAGATCTGTACCAAACTGGCTGACCCGTTGCATGTGCACTTGGCAGCTGAAGGCATCTGTGTTGGTCTCATGTTCATATGTGCCCGCATTGCAAAAAATGATGTTTTAATATATGTAAATGAGCCTCTAGGAGCAATGGGGGCGTTGCCGTTACTCCTTGAGACTCTGCTCTCTCTGCAACTGCTGCGTCTTCTGCACTTTGATTGACAGGACCATGCATTGTGATGGTATTTTTGCATATAGTAATCATTTTTCTCAGCACTGTGGGCACATATGAACATGGAACCAACACAGATGCCTTCTGCTGCCAAGTGCCCATGTAACAGGTCAGTTTCATAGGTACAAATCTGCTGACAGATGCCCTAATCACATATGTACTATGACTGACCTGCATCATACTGAAGTCTAGCCTCCGTCCCCGGTTCTGCTATTGGCACACCATGATAAAGTCCTTCCCCAATGAAGTCAGTGTAAAAGAGAGAAAAGGTCATAAGGCTCATCCATGAGCACAGCTGGGCCATAAACAAGCGGCACAGAGCGTCAGGAACTCTGCAACAAAACGTCCTGAAGCGTGATACCAGAGCACACATACTTCGCAGCGCTAGGGCCATTCGCCAAACCCTGTGTGGTAGAGACCAAAGGTGACATGTCCTTGTGCAAGTCCATCCCTTGCCTGCTGGTTCTATATCTGAGTGTCCAGCATTTATCCAGACCTCTTCGGAAACAAAGAATGTAGCAAAGATGCATCCGCAAAATATAATAAGTAGGAGTGTGAAAAGGCACTGTTCTTGGCCACCTAACTGGTGTGCCAGCCAGCTGTCACTCCAGTCCACAGAAGGCAAAAAGAATCCAATGCATGCTCCTAGTCCAACAGTTAAGGCGTACACTGAGAAGGCTTTTCTGCAGGCTTCTCCTTCAGGGAAGAGATCAGAGAGCAGTGCTTCCAAAGGAGTGAAACAAACCTGTGCACAGGAATCTAGCAGCCCAACACCCAATATAAGGAAGAACACCTCCATGCCGGCATAGTGGTGACCTCCAAAGCTGGCTAAATGTTTGGCAAAAGGAATGATAATGAGGGACAGTATTACTCCAAAACATAAAAGCCAGATGAAGGGCCGCCGACGGCCAAATCTGCTGCTCCAATGGTCACTTGCAGAGCCGATTAGGTGTACAACTAAGAGACCAAGAATGGGCCCGATACCTAGAAGTGGAGACATTAAGGAAACAAGACTTAATATATACACTGCTAGCATAAAAACTACATACCCCACTTATATAAAAAAGAGGGAGACTTATCAAAACTGGTGTAAAGGAAAACTGTCCTTGTTGCCCATAGCAACCAATCAGAATCCACCTTTCATATTCCAAATGAGCTCTGAAAAATGAAAGGTGGAATCCTATTGGTTGCTATGGGCAACTAAGCCAGTTTTCCTTTACACCAGTTTTGATGACTCTCCCCCAGAGTATTTAAAAGGTAACTCATGTTTTCATTTAAAATTTTTTTTTTTTTCCATACGTTACTGCTGCAGCAGCATTATGCATAAAGCAATCTTTAGTTTCTTCACATACCACTGTTTTCCTTGAGTTTTTCCCTTAGTTACGGCTGTTTAAACATTTACAATATGAGGACCTTCTCAAGATGGCTCCTCTGCCAGTTCTCTGAGGCCAAAACTGCTTTCCCTCACTTCCCATACACACATGCTGTAGCCAGCAGCTCCCTGCCAGCCAATCTGATTGGATTACTGAGAGACACGCCTCCTTACTCTGAAGCCTAATGCAGGCATGCAGTGTGAAGGACCGCCCCTGCGTCTTCCTGTCTTCTCAGCCAGAGACAGACAAGCCATAGCACTGTCTTAAGGGAGCAGTGGAAAGGGACAGAGGACAATAATGAAAGCTATTATTACAAGGTAATTACAGATCTTTTGACAATCATTGACAGACTTAACTCGGGTATACATCAGTGTTCCCTCTAAGCTTTGGCAGTTGCTGAGCGGGGTCGGCTTAGAGATGGGCAATGCTTAGTCAAAGGTGGGCGATAGGACAATCAAACAAGAGATCATCGCCGACATATTGGCAAAACAATAAATCTAGCCTACTAAGTAAGACAAGATAAAACAGTTACTGGAGTGGACGGACAGTGTGACAGAACCGCACACAAAATGTCTCCTGCGGAGTGAAGAAAGACCTTGCTAAGTGCTAACCTGACACTGGCTAGGACGTCTAACTTATACATCTTCTTGTATATAGTGATATGGACCATGTTGGTATAACCTGGGCATCTCCTGTATATAATTATATATGTACAGCTGGTATAAGTTATACATCTTCTTGTATATAGTGATATGGAGCACGCTGGTATAACTCGGGTATCTCCTGTATATAATTATATATGTACAGCTGGTATAAGTAATACATCTTCTTGTATACAGTGATATGGAACATGCTGGTATAACCTGGGCATCTCCGGTATATAATTATATATGTACAGCTGGTATAAGTAATACATCTTCTTGTATACAGTGATATGGACCATGCTGGTATAACCTGGGCATCTCCGGTATATAATTATATATGTACAGCTGGTATAAGTAATACATCTTCTTGTATACAGTGATATGGAACATGCTGGTATAACCCAGGCATCTCCTGTTGTATATAGTTATATATGTTACTTTTTCCCCCATTTTCCTTGGCTGAGACTGTTGAGGAAGGGTTGAGACGTATGCATATATATCCATGCATGCCTGCAAACACGTGCGGGCATGTATGGTATATATATGCATACATTAACCACCGCATCATGGGGTGATGTGCGCAGATGTGCCCAGCATCTGCGCACGTCTGCCCATGGTGATCCCCAGGGGCTCATGGTGGCCCCTGTGGGAAATATGTGGTCCCTGGAAGCTGTGCCCCCTTATAATCCCCCTTATATTAGTATATATGTGCCCCCTTATATGTGTCCCCTTATAGTTAGTATATATTTCCTGTATGACCGTATATATATTGGCCCTGTATGGCAAGTGGGGACATATGCATGTCCCCTGTATGTGATGCCCCAGATATATGCGAGGGTGTGTGTATATATAGATATGTGTGTATGTATTTGCACACGTGTCTATGTATATACACTTATGTCAGCATGACAGTATGTGGGCTTATTGCTGCCCATTCATACCCCCGGTTTTGTATGTGTATGTGTTTATAGATGTGCCAAGCATCTGTGGATATATATATGTATATAGGCAATTCCAACTGTTATCAACAGAGTTGTTTAGAGACTGATAGCCTGTAGGATAACAGCTGATTAGCATCTAGTCCCCTTTTGTTCAGGCCCAAAGCAATCAGACTCTTTGGCACCGTTTGTGAGGGGACCTTCTAACCAGAGACATCAAAAACCTGTTTTCTGCCCCATGGCTAAACGAAGGCACACTATGATGTCACATGCCTGAGGAAGGAGGAGGGGGCTGTTTTGGGGCTATAATAACCCAAACCGGAAGGTGCCCTCTCTTGCAACCAGACTAGACACATGGGAGAGTGCAGCTCCATGATGACCGCCTGGAAAAGGCCTACTAACGCTGGAAGGATTAAGTATATCCCCTGACCCCCGACCGCTATATCTCTCCCCTGGTTAACCCACACCCCTGGTCCTGTAACCCCTATATTTGTGTCCCTGATGTGCACCTTGGGCCCTGCCTTATTACCCTTGCCCCTGATGTGTACCCTGGGCCCTGATTTACCCTTGCCGTGTTACTGGACACCCTGATCCCCCAAACCCTTGCCTTATTGTATCCTTGTTTGTACCCCTGATCCTGTGCCACTGGTTCCCCTGATTGTATTTGTGGTTCAGTTACACCCCCCTGATGACCCCCACTGTATCTCACCCCTATTACTGTATTAGTGTCTGTGGACTACATACACTCCTGTAGTGCCACCGTGTAACCCTTTCCCTACCCTGATTAACCCCTGGTGGTAACCCCTGCTCAAACCCTGCCACACCCCCCCCCCCCCCCCCTGTACACTTGCAGGGTATTTACCCTTGCATTGCTGTACAGTTCTGATATTATCCCCATTGTTAACCCTTTGTGTTTGTGGTCGGTTTACACCCCTGTAAGGCCACCATTAACCCTCGTCGTACCCCGTAGGGACAGTGAATAGTCAGGTGGGGTGGGCTGTTATTACTTGTATGTGTGAATTGTCTGGTTAGTTTATGGGTGGAATATGGGAATGTGTAGTGTAGTTTAGGATTGTATATTTAGTGCTGTATTGCTAGTGTATTGCGTGCGTTGTGTATTGTAAGTAATAAATACTGTGTTACTTGTAACTATCTGTGTAACGTGTAGTTATTGGCGATAGTTAGTTAGTAAGGTGCATGCAGCTAGCGTAGTGATTAGTGTAAAGTATAGCAAAGGTATTGTTATTATATAAAGGCATAAATGGGCGGAGTTATCAATAGACAGCTCCTCCCATTTATGAATATTAATTAGCAATATTCGCATAAATATTGGTGATTAACAGTCCCCCTTTACATTGGCGAGTCAGGCCCACTGCTTAGATTTTGAAATCTGTGTTTGGTTTTGGGGTTAGAGGTCGGTCATCCTGTGAATTGTCAGGCAAGAGAGACGTGGTCAGCGGTCTGAGCGTCTAGGACCTGATAATTCGGACAGGTAACGCGACTCTTCCTTACGGCACCAAGCGCAGATCAAAATCTTTAGCAGAGAATCTATAATCTGTGAATTAATATCGCTCAAGTGATTGCGAGGGAGAAGATGGACGCTCAGCAAACGGTGAGTATGGACTTCCCCACACTGCAACACTTTAGCAGACACAGCACATTTAACCCCATCCTCCCAACCACATACAAGTCAGCAGAAATGCTGTGGTCCGATTTGTTGGCACAGGCTTGCAGTTATGACAAGCTTTGTGTGAACAAACGGATGGTGTTGAACAAGGCCACCAAACGGCTTCAGATGCTGGCCAAACTCGTTCATACGTTTGAGGCTAACATCTGTAAGCCAAAGGAAGTGGCGCTGGTGTCTCAGTCAACGGAGACAATTCCTCCGGCCATTCACCGCCAATGCTGTACCAGTAATTCGGACCAGGTTTCGGCATTGCAGGCGCAGCTGGCAGAGAATGTGCAGTCTACTGTTGACCGAGATGCGCAGGTGGCTAATATAGAGTCACAGTTAGTAGAGCTGCAGAGTCTTATACTGAGGTCAAGGCCTTCAAGGAGCGAACTGCCTCTACTGACGTGACGGTAGCCAAATTGAAGGCTGAGGTTGCTGTAAGGTCCCAGCTAATGTCTGGCATGCAACAGGTTATCACCAAGTTGGTGCCGGCCCTTTCTTTTTCCGTAAAGCCAGGGTCGGAATCTCCCAAAATGTTGCCCTGTGCAGGGCCACAAGGGGGGAGAGTAGTCTGTGACCGGTCTAATCATCAGGTCAAGCCGGTCCAGACTAACAGAGATTTTTCCCTGACTTTGGGAAAAAGAACTGTGGTGAAGAGTGCGTCCCTGAGGATGGGACAATTCAGGAGAAGGGAGCACGGCTGCAGTGTAGATGGACCTGGGCCATGCAGAGCAAACATCAGATGTTTTGCATGTGGTGGCCTAGGTCACATAGCGAGACACTGCAAAACAGATAGGAACATAACACACAGGACAGGAAACCAAGTCACGTGTTTCAGGTGTGGGAACAAAGGACACATTGCAAGGAATTGCCCTTGTGCAAGTAATTGCAATGTGTCCAACAGTATCAGCCAGGTAACAAATTGTGCAGTGGGGTCTAGTCAGCTTGGCCATAACGGGGTTACCTCTCGGCAGCATCACCGGCTGCTGAGGGGTCAGAGTGGCCAAGCTAGGCTAGGCAACATTTGACACCCCTGTACTATTTGTTACACCGTTTGTTCCCTGTGTATGTCCATGTTGTGTGTTTTTGTTATCTGTTTGTAAGTTTTTCTTGATGTTGATGGTGGTAGTCCTTGTCTACGGATGTGTTCTACCATGCTGATTTATGTAGTGTTGTAAGTCCCGTCTGCTGTCTTTGTCTCATTCTGTGTCCCCTTGGAGTGGAACAGTGTTATACTGTGGATCGAGAACGTATAGGCTCGCAGATAATATCACACGGGAAATCCTGCTGGTCGGGAGAAGGCATAAGGACCTTCTCCATGCAGCACACAAAGGATGGTGTGATATTGTTCTGGGCAACCAGGGTCTCAGATCGATACGGATAACACTGTTTTGCTCAAGGTTTTCGGTAGGGCTGTGTTGCGCTGGGGACTGGGGCGGACAGACAACATTGGTGTAATGTTGTGCTGCGCACTTAATTCTAGTCCGAGCAGGTAGCACAGCTCTGATAGGGTTTGGACGCGGAATGTTTGGCAGCAGAGGGTGGACTGTGTTCTTGTGTTGTGGGGTCCTGGGGAGCCAGGGCATGCCTATGCCATTGGTTCTGCGGGCCTCCACAGGACGGGATCACAGGGGAAAATCAGCCTGGGTACACATGAGTGGACAGGGATGCGGTGCCATCAATGACAAGATGGTGCTTTGTCCACAGTACTCCAGTTATCCTAACCTAGTAGGGTGGCCATCCTTATCTGTTGGTGCAGAGGGATGTGCAACAGAGGACACGCTCCTCTGAAGGTAGGGTGTTCAGACACCAGTGTTGGGATAACGAGGGGTCCTGTGAGATAAAGGGCAGCCCAATACCTTTCTCTACCCATGGGTCAAAAGTATTGGTGCTGTGAATTTTCACATTTAATTGCACTGTTAGGGGAGAAATTCCCCCGGGAGCGCCTGGTGTTTTCTTCTGCCATAGGTGTGATTTTATATGGAGCAGAAGAAAAACCCAGGAGATGCCACAGAAGAGGCCAGCTATTCCCTCTGACACTGTTGTGAGGCTCCAGAGGATCCCACTGGATTTTGGCAACTAAGCGACCTCTGCCTAGAGGTGTTCTAGAGATGTTCTAGAGATGGAAGAATGTGCCACAATCCAGCGGGAGCATTATTTAAGGCTCTGGAGGAAGACTTGGGAGACGTTCGGGTGGAAGAACTTATTATCACGTGTTTCACCCAGTGAAACTTCTTCTGGTTCTGGTCATCGTAATCGGAGGGTCAAGGGACTTATTGACCAAATACACCAGAACCAGACAGAACTTTACAGAACTATCCGGAGGAGGAGGCTCAGGACATAACTCAAACATTGTTCCTGTAGCCAAATATTGTATGGACACACTTTGTTTCCTATGAGGGTTCGGGACGTATAACTTGTACTACCCCGAAACCCCATAGCACATTGTATTTATTGATTTTGTTTGTCGGTTGATTGTATACCCATGGACACTCTAGGTGCAAATGTGTGACAGCCTATACTCAGGGAAACTCGCCCAACACACTGCGGTGAGTTATTATTTGGCTGTAGACATTTGCATCCTATAGTCGTTTCCCATTGACACAGGGGTCTGCGACCTACCTGTGTCTTTGGAGGTGTAGAGATATGCCAGGTTGCATGAGTCTCTATGGGTACACATACATATAATGATTTTGGTGGTGTTGGGAGGGATGTGACATGTGTTTTGTGTGAATGGGGATAAGGTTAGGTCACGATAGGGACAGGCATCATTCATTTGCCACCTTGAACCCTGGAACGGTGAGGTTCTTAAGGGAAGGGCTGGAGGTGTAGTGTGGCAGAGGGGTTCTCCGCAGTAGAATTTAGGTACTATGACATCACCGCTTAAGAGTCTGACCTGCCTTGTAAAGACCTATTAATCTGTCCACGGGAGAACCGCACCCATCAAGATGGAAACAGACGTTGGATAGAAGAAAGTTGGGACTGAGGTTGTGAGGGTGAACCCGCTCCAGATGCCTTGGAGGCGGGCCATACCTGAAGATCGGCAAAACTACTGAGAGACTGTGGGGGTGTGGTCACTCCAAAGTGGGGGTGGCCGACACCAAGAGACTGTTAAAGTAAGACCAGTTAAAGACTGTAAGGGTGAACCCGCTCCAGAATTGGGGGGGGGGGGGGGCGAAGATACCTGAAGATCGGCAGGATTACCGAGAGACTGTGGGGGTGTGGTCACTCCAAAGTGGGGGTGGCCGACACTAAAAGACTGTTAAAGAGACTGTGGGTGTGTGGTATCCTAAAGATGTCAAGAAGAAGACGGTGTATCCTGTGGACGGAGGAGTAGGTTACGGTGAAGGGCAGGTCGGAGGAAGAGGGATGTCTAAGTACCTAAAGATCAGTGTGCACTACAGTTCTTCCTGAACTTCCACCAAAGATGGGGTTGAAGGGGGGCAAATATATCTCAACCCGTTCCCCCAAGATATTGTCGTATTATAGTCCGACAACAGGGGGATTGTTGAGGAAGGGTTGAGACGTATGCATATATATCCATGCATGCCTGCAAACACGTGCGGGCATGTATGGTATATATATGCATACATTAACCACCGCATCATGGGGTGATGTGTGCAGATGTGCCCAGCATCTGCGCACGTCTGCCCATGGTGATGCCCAGGGGCTCATGGTGGCCCCTGTGGGAAATATGTGGTCCCTGGAAGCTGTGCCCCCTTATAATCCCCCTTATATTAGTATATATGTGCCCCCTTATATGTGTCCCCTTATAGTTAGTATATATTTCCTGTATGACCGTATATATATTGGCCCTGTATGGCAAGTGGGGACATATGCATGTCCCCTGTATGTGATGCCCCAGATATATGCGAGGGTGTGTGTATATATAGATATGTGTGTATGTATTTGCACACGTGTCTATGTATATACACTTATGTCAGCATGACAGTATGTATGTGGGCTTATTGCTGCCCATTCATACCCCCGGTTTTGTATGTGTATGTGTTTATAGATGTGCCAAGCATCTGTGGATATATATATGTATATAGGCAATTCCAACTGTTATCAACAGAGTTGTTTAGAGACTGATAGCCTGTAGGATAACAGCTGATTAGCATCTAGTCCCCTTTTGTTCAGGCCCAAAGCAATCAGACTCTTTGGCACCGTTTGTGAGGGGACCTTCTAACCAGAGACATCAAAAACCTGTTTTCTGCCCCATGGCTAAACGAAGGCACACTATGATGTCACATGCCTGAGGAAGGAGGAGGGGGCTGTTTTGGGGCTATAATAACCCAAACCGGAAGGTGCCCTCTCTTGCAACCAGACTAGACACATGGGAGAGTGCAGCTCCATGATGACCGCCTGGAAAAGGCCTACTAACGCTGTAAGGATTAAGTATATCCGCCTGACCCCCGACCGCTATATCTCTCCCCTGGTTAACCCACACCCCTGGTCCTGTAACCCCTATATTTGTGTCCCTGATGTGCCCCTTGGGCCCTGCCTTATTACCCTTGCCCCTGATGTGTACCCTGGGCCCTGATTTACCCTTGCCGTGTTACTGGACACCCTGATCCCCCAAACCCTTGCCTTATTGTATCCTTGTTTGTACCCCTGATCCTGTGCCACTGGTTATCCCCCAAACCCTTGCCTTATTGTATCCTTGTTTGTACCCCTGATCCTGTGCCACTGGTTCCCCTGATTGTATTTGTGGTTCAGTTACACCCCCCTGATGACCCCCACTGTATCTCACCCCTATTACTGTATTAGTGTCTGTGAACTACATACACTCCTGTAGTGCCACCGTGTAACCCTTTCCCTACCCTGATTAACCCCTGGTGGTAACCCCTGCTCAAACCCTGCCACACACACCCCCCCCCTCACTGTACACTTGCAGGGTATTTACCCTTGCATTGCTGTACAGTTCTGATATTATCCCCATTGTTAACCCTTTGTGTTTGTGGTCGGTTTACACCCCTGTAAGGCCACCATTAACCCTCGTCGTACCCCGTAGGGACAGTGAATAGTCAGGTGGGGTGGGCTGTTATTACTTGTATGTGTGAATTGTCTAGTTAGTTTATGGGTGGAATATGGGAATGTGTAGTGTAGTTTAGGATTGTATATTTAGTGCTGTATTGCTAGTGTATTGCGTGCGTTGTGTATTGTAAGTAATAAATACTGTGTTACTTGTAACTATCTGTGTAACGTGTAGTTATTGGCGATAGTTAGTTAGTAAGGCGCATGCAGCTAGCGTAGTGATTAGTGTAAAGTATAGCAAAGGTATTGTTATTATATAAAGGCATAAATGGGCGGAGTTATCAATAGACAGCTCCTCCCATTTATGAATATTAATTAGCAATATTCGCATAAATATTGGTGATTAACAGTCCCCCTTTACAGAGACAAGCAACATTGCCAATGCAAAACCTGAAGGGAATGCAATGCTGTTCCAGAGAGACTCACTCTAGCTTCTCTAAGATGGCGGCGCCAACCAGCATTCCCTTGTTTTGCATTGGCTAGTCTGCTGTGATAAAACCTCCCATACAGTACATGCTGTTTTCATTGCTTTCTTAGGTAACACAGACACAGCTCCTGCTGCCCACATGAAGGACTTATCACTATCAAGCTAGGCGAGAGAGACTCATTCACTTCACTCACTCTAGCCTATAGGATTGAAAATAACTAAGATTGTTTAGTGTTCTCCCCTACTACTGACATTCTACCGTCATTGATTGCTGAACTGGTCTCTCCTGGTATTTCTAGTGTTAACACGTGACAAGAAGTGGAGAACAGCAGGGGACAATAGTGGCACTAGTAGTCTACTAGTGCCACTATTGTCCCCCGCTGTTCTCCACTTCTTGTCACGAGTTAACACTCTAGAAATACCAGGAGAGACCAGTTCAGCAATCAATGACGGTTTCTAGGATTTTACTTATTGTAGGTAGCCCATAAGAGAAACTCAGTCTCACTCTAGCGTGTGCCTCTGGCCTGGCTCTAAGATGGCGGCGCCGCCGCCACTACTGCACCTTACTGCCTGCTGCTGCTCAGTCCTCCTCTTCCTTCAAAAAGAAGGAGGAGGCAGAAGTAGTGCGGCAATATGTGGTAGCTGGTAGGCGGCGCCCCACTGTGCTGAGCCGCACAAGACTACGAGGAGGACGTCGGCGCCGTCACGCAGATGAGTCTAACGACAAGTGCTGGCATTTTGCCAGCAGCGTTAGCGAACTTAGCGGCGCGCTGTAGGCTGAGTGAGCGGGCATTATAAAATTGTGAGCGGGGCCACAATAATTGCTGCGCGGCCGCCCACCCGCGCAGCTTAGAGGGAACACTGGTATACATGCCTAGATCTAATAAACTAGCAAATAAAATAAAAAATTACAGTTACAATTTAAAAAGGTTATTTAGGGGTTTGATATTAGTGTTCACTATGCGTTAAAAATGACATGGCTTTATTTTGTTGGTTAGTACTGCTACAGCGACACAAAATTTGTATAGGTTTTATTATGTTTTACGTCTACAGAGCTGTATTGAGGGCTTGTTTTTTTTTCTGGGATAAGCTGTAGTTTTTATTGGAACCATTTCAAGGTATTTTGATCACTGAACAAGGTGACCAAAAAACAGAAAAATTATTTTGATATTGTAATAGTTTGGATGTTTTCGGATACGGCAATGCCTGTTATGTTTATTTTTTATTATATTTATGTGTAAAATTGGGTAAGTGAGTGATTAGAATTTTCAATATTCTTGTGTTTTTTTATTTAATTTTTTAATTTTTAGTTTTCTAAAGGGGACTTCAACATGAGACCTTCTGATCACTTGTCTTATAGACTGCATTTGAATATTATTCCAGTCTATGGGATTCTGAAAGGCTCCCTGAGAAGCCGTGCCTCTGGCCACAACAGGGTCTAGGCTGTCATGGCATCCATTTGGAATTCCGTGGGGGCTCAGGTGGGAGGA
The DNA here is from genome assembly GCF_905171765.1 of Bufo bufo. Lineage (NCBI taxonomy): Eukaryota > Metazoa > Chordata > Amphibia > Anura > Bufonidae > Bufo > Bufo bufo. Next base: position 221,658,992 of record NC_053391.1, read on the forward strand.
CAGTCTAACCCCACAGATGCCGCCGTCGCTATTGACAGCAGCATCTGAGAGCTTAAATTACTGAGATTGACGTGGTCCCAGATTCCAGTCACTGCTGGCAGGTGCCAGCTGCATTATAAACCAGCCCCCGTCATGTATGAAGAAAACTCAGCATGTGAGCTCGCACCATACAATCCCTTAATGCTAATCACATACATGATTATGCATTAAGGGGTTAAAGAGGGTCTGTCACCTCGTCTGACATGTCTCTTTTAGTGATAACTTGCAATAATTCGAGCATTTTTTCATATAACTTTATAGTGTGCGTTTCCAATACTGTTCCCATTAAAACTTTATGGATAGATGTACAACTAGGCATTAGCATACCCCCTTATCAGAGGTGTGTCCCTGCGCAGTCTGCAACTGCCGGCACCAACTGGACAGACTGTGAAGGGATACACCTCCAACTGGTAACATCCAATTGTAAATTTATTCTGAAACATCTAGCAGAAATAATAGAGGAACGGCACAACATAGAGCTATAAGAATAAGTGCTCCAGAATTGTCATTTCATGTGAAATATAAATATTTACTAAAACAGACATGTCAGGAGATGTGACAGATCCTCTTTCTGGTCACATAAAAAATTCAAGAATAATTCCATTCAGCCATTTATGTAATTTAGTATAGCCACTGAGCTATTCAATAAAATGTGTCTGTATAGCGCCACCTGCTGTTTGTTTGTTTCCTTATTTTTGGTCTATTACTAAATGTTGTGTTGTAAGTCTACTTTCACACTGGCGTTTTGGCTTTCTGTTTGTAAGATCCGTTCAGCGCTCTCACAAGTGGTCCAAAACGGATCAGTTTTGCCCTAATGCATTCTGAATAGAAAAGTATCCGCTGAGAATACATCAGTTTGCCTCCATTCCGCTTTGGAGGCGGACACCAGAACGCTGCTTGCAGCGTTTTGGTGTCCATCTGACGAAACTGAGCCAAACGGATCCGTTCTGACACACAATGTAAGTCAATGGGGACAGATCCGTTTTCTCTGACACAATAGGGTTATTCACTTTAGAAAAAAGACGACTGAGGTGAGATCTAATTAATATGTATAAATATATCAGGGGTCAGTACAGAGATCTATCCCATCATCTATTTATCCCAAGGACTGTGACTGTGACGAGGGGACATCCTCTGCGTCTGGAGGAAAGAAGGTTTGTACACAAACATAGAAGAGGATTCTTTACGGTAAGAGCAGTGAGACTATGGAACTCTCTGCCTGAGGAGGTGGTGATGGTGAGTACAATAAAGGAATTCAAGAGGGGCCTGGATGTATTTCTGGAGTGTAATACTATTACAGGCTATAGCTACTAGAGAGGGGTCGTTGATCCAGGGAGTTATTCTGATTGCCTGATTGGAGTCAGGAAGGAATTTTTAATTCCCCTAAAGTGGGGAAAATTGGCTTCTACCTCACAGGTTTTTTTTTGCCTTCCTCTGGATCAACTTGCAGGATAACAGGCCGAACTGGATGGACAAGTGTCTTTTTTTGGCCTTATGTACTATGTTACTATGTAATAGAAAACGGATCCGTCCTCCATTGACTTTCAATGGTGTTCAAGATGGCTCCGCCTTGGCTATGTTAAAGATAATACAAACGGATCCGTTCTGAACGGATGCAGACGGTTGTATTATCTGAACTGATCTGTCTGTGCAGATCCATGACGGATCCGCACCAAACACGAGTGTGAAAGTAGCCTTAATTGTCCCTCCATTGACATTTATTCTTTTTATGGTGGCACAATCATGTTGGTTTTATCTAGCCTTACACGACATGAAATCTAACAGCTCGGCACAGGAAGTGATTTGCTTAGGCGGTGACGTGTAATTTCAGTCACGTAACTAGTTATGATTTGCTATGATCCAGTGAGATCACATTAGCAAGAATTTTATCTCCGTTTTAACTAGACACCCGCCATTATAATGGATAACTAAAGCAGCCTGATACACCTTGAATTCACCAGGTTGCAGATTTACCTACCTAGTACCATGGTCATGAATTTTTCCTCCACTCCAGCTTCAAGAAGCAAAGGTGGAACAAAGGTGATCCCTGCGGCTAGACAAACTTCAAGACCACAAGTCAGAGAGTTAACCAGTAGGAGCTGTGCACGAGGACTGCGAAGGGCCTCGGGGATCCCCGCCTTCTGCATCATGGACACTCTAGCTTGCGCACCTTGATTATCCTATAAACCGCTGATAAACATGGAGTGCAATCTGGGGCTGCCACTCTGTTTGGGCTGACATAAGTCCTGGTATTATGTGGTGCTTCAAACTATGCAGATTCCATATGCTATGAACGCAAAAGTTGATGTCCTGAAGCACTGAAGTTGTGTTTGCACATTCAATTTCCATGAGGTTAAATCCAGCATGTCAATACCATCTCCTGTGAAAGAAAAATAATAAAATGTTAACACAACATACAGTACACATAAAATGGATATGCTTTATCTACAGATGGCGTATAATTTCCCTAAGGTTGGGTTCACATATACTTTATGAATCCCGGCGGTCTGTTCTGGTGGAGGAACGACTGCCGGAGTTCACTGTATCCAACATAGTTCACCATGGGATCCCCACTCACTGTAATGGGATCCAGCCGCTCTCCAGCATATATGCCAGCTTTTGGCCAGACAAAAAAATGCTGCGTGTAGTATTTTTTGTCTGACCGAAAGCCGACATATAGGCTCAGCCGGAATTCAAAGTGCCTATGTGAACTCAGCCTAAACTGTCTACTTAATTACAGTTAGTCAATTAACACACATAATAGTGTGCAAATGGTTGTAATCTAAGAACGTTTCTTTCTAAGGCAACAGTACACAGTGTGGCCTGGCCGCTGGATCCGCGTGCGGATTACCGCTAACTTCCATCGGTACTTTCCATTTGAAACCACAGCATTTAGTGGTAACTTATGTGAATGGACACCCTCATTAAGCTCTTATAATCGTCTAGCCATGACTAAAGTTGCAAATGGCAATTACCGCTGGAAATTATCTCATTATAATTTATTATTCACAGAATCAATTTCAGGTTGTTTATTTCACTATGCTCCTAAGGTCTGACCACACATTCAGGTTTTCTGATGCAGTTTTTGAAGCCAAAACCAGGCGTGGATCCAAAAACATGTGCGCATCACTTGTGCGTTGCGTGAAAATCGCAGCATGCTCTATATTCTGCGTTTTTCACGCAACGCAGACCCCATAGAAGTGAATGGGGTTGCGTGAAAATCGCAAGCATCCGCAAGCAAGTGCGGATGCGGTGCGATTTTCACGCACGGTTGCTAGGAGACGATCGGGATGGAGACCCGATCATTATTATTTTCCCTTATAACATGGTTATAAGGGAAAATAATAGCATTCTGAATACAGAATGCACAGTAAAGTAGCGCTGGAGGGGTTAAAAAAAATAAAAAAATAATTTAACTCACCTTAATCCACTTGATCGCGAAGCCGGCATCTCCTTCTGTCTTCATCTTAGCTGTGTAGAGGAACAGGACCTGTGGTGATGTCACCCCGGTCATCACATGATCCATCACATGATCTCTTACCATGGTGATGGATCATGTGATGGACCATGTGATGACTGGAGTGACGTCACCACAGGTCCTGTTCCTCCACACAGCTCAGATGAAGACAGAAGGAGATGCCGGCTTCGCGATCAAGTGGATTAAGGTGAGTTAAATTATTCTTTTTTTTTTTTTTAACCCCTCCAGCGCTATTTTACTATGCATTCTGTATTCAGAATGCTATTATTTTCCCTTATAACCATGTTATAAGGGAAAATAATACAATCTACAGAACACCGATCCCAAGCCCGAACTTCTGTGAAGAAGTTCGGGTTTGGGTACCAAACATGCGCGATTTTTCTCACGCGAGTGCAAAACGCATTACAATGTTTTGCACTCGCGCGTGTTCCCGCAACGCAGCCGCACCTTTTCAAGCAACGCCCGTCTGAAAGAGGCCTAATACTTTCTTTACTTTTATGATCCACTCCGGATTTTTGCTTCAAAAATCGCATCAGAAAACCTTAACATGTGGCAGCAACCTAAGACCTCAAATGTAAGAGGGGAAAGTTGGGGGAAAACAAACAGCTTTCTCTGTAAACACAGTAGTCTGATTTAGTTCAGCAAAAGGAAGGTAATGTCCAGAAACTGAAGATTTGACACTAAAGTGCCTAGTGACGTCTTGGTAGAAGAGAAAAAATGGATTTCACCAGAGTTGAAAAAAGAAGGGGAAAGCCTGGATGCACCACTTCACAAGAACATGGGTACAGTGTCGGACTGGGGTACCTAGGGACCACCAGTAACATTTATTTTGGGGGCCCATCGTATGGATACATTCAAATATAATAAATAATCTAACATTTTTTTTATATGAACATAAGGCCTCTTTCACACTTGCGTTGTTGGGATCCGGCATGCACTTCCGTTGCCGGAGGTGCCTGCCGGATCCGGAAAAACGCAAGTGTACTGAAAGCATTTGAAGACGGAACCGTCTTCCAAATGCTTTCAGTGGTACTATGGCACCCAGGACGCTATTAAAGTCCTGGTTGCCATAGTAGGAGCGGGGAGCGGGGGAGCGGTATACTTACAGTGCGTGCGGCTCCCGGGGCGCTCCAGAATGACGTCAGAGCGCCCCATGCGCATGGATGACGTGATCCATGCGATCACGTGATCCATGCGCTTGGGGCGCCCTGACGTCACTCTGGAGCGCCCGGGGAGCCGCACAGACGGTAAGTACACTGCTCCCCCGCTCCCCGCTACACTTACCATGGCTGTCAGGACTTTAGCGTCCCGGCAGCCATGGTAACCACTCTGAAAAAGCTAAATGTCGGCTCCGGCAATGCGCCGAAACGACGTTTAGCTTAAGGCCGGATCCGGATCAATGCCTTCCAATGGGCATTAATTCCGGATCCGGCCTTGCGGCAAGTGTTCCGGATTTTTGGCCGGAGCAAAAAGCGCAGCATGCTGCGGTATTTTCTCCGGCCAACAAACGTTCCGTACCGGAACTGAAGACATCCTGATGCATCCTGAACGGATTACTCTCCATTCAGAATGCATTAGGATAATCCTGATCAGGATTCTTCCGGCATAGAGCCCCGACGACGGAACTCTATGCCGGAAGACAATAACGCAGGTGTGAAAGAGCCCTAAGCTGGTTGAGGTGCTGTACTTTGAATATATGTATGTAGTGTAGTAAATCTAATGTGTTATGTGCCACTTGTGCAGGGGGTAGGAGACTAGGGGCCCACCTTGCTCAGGGGGATTCCCCTGTACCCCTGTGGGACAGTCCGAGCCTGCATGGATACATCGGTGTCTTCAGTTTAAAAGAGTTCTCTGGGAATGATCTAAAATGGGCGTCAGTGACCTGTCTTAGAATGTGAGCAGGACTGGTTGCCTGCACTTGCAGAGCTGCCTAGGTGGGTGAGGGAGCTTTACTACACTCTGGCATTTTCATATACTACATATTGGTGAGTTTTCCTGTCAGGCTACTCAGTCATGATGGTATAACGTTGGCAGGATCTCATCATTACCATCTACTGTAGAGCAGTGTAGTATGTAGAGAGGCCCACCCCCTCACCGCTCATCCACCCTGGGCAGCTCTACAAGAGGAAGCAGCCAGTCCTGCTCGCATTCTAGGCAAAGGTTGCTGGCAGCAATTAAATCTTTAAAAAACAGATACTCTACGGGTTTGGAGTTGGTGGGTCAACATACTGAAGTATAATTCTTCACTGTGTAAAATTTGGTTACGAATCAAGGAGTTGGTACCTCGGAACCGAAGCCATTTGGAGAGTTCGGATTCAAGTTTTAAAGTGTTTTCCAGTTTAAAAATCAAATACCAATGTTATTCACCAAAGTCTCGCCAGACTTCGGGAATAACTGACTTCACCTCATCGGAGCCCGTACATTTTAATGCTGTATGGAGACGGATTTCTGTACAGCATTAATCCGAACTTTTGAGTAAAGCGACTGTGGATCTAGAATGCCGAAGCCCGCTTCGCTCATCACTAATTGTGAGCTCCACTGGGAACAGTGATAATAATATACAGTGGCGATCAGAATTAGAGAACACACAATTTCTGAAATGTCAAGGTCATAGTGTAGTCCTATGTGAGTATATCCTAACATGAGTAAAATAGCAGTATTTTAAGATTATTTCATAAATTGTATTTATTCTAACGCACAGAATAAAAATGTAAATGAGATCATTGAAAAAGAGCACTGATCAAAATTAGAGAACACTTTCAGATACCTGCAAGTAATTTCCTTAATGATCTCTCAACCCTATTTAACTGGCAGCCTAACTTTCCAGTTTTCAATGAATTTGCCAAAATGGTGTGCCGTTCCAAAGTGACTGAAACTCTCCGGCAGCAGGTTGTCCAGATGAAGGCCAAAGGGGTGACCCTATCAGCCATAGCAAGAGAAGTTGGTCGTTCCAAGTCTGTGATTTCTAGAATATTGCATCTTTACAACATCACAAACTCATTCAAGTCCCCCAAGAAGGCTGGTCGTCCTCGAAAGACAAATGCAAGAGAGGACAGGATAATGCAGAGAATCTCCCTGGGGAATCGTTTCAAAAATGCAGCTGGAATTGCTCGCCAGTTCAGCACTGAACATGGTAAGGATCTGTCTCGTCATACATTGTCTCGACATTTAAGAGCATTTGGACTGAAAGCCCACTCTGCAGTGACCAAACCTCTCATTAGCAGAAAGAATCAAAAGGTTAGACTCACCTTTGCTGAGGAGCATGTTGTGTGGACAGAGGAGAAGTGGTCCAGAGTTCATTTTAGTGATGAAATCAAGTTTAATTTATTTGGGTCTGATGGGAAACATTATGTTCGTCGACAAACTGGGGAAAAACTGAACCCAAAATGTGTAAAGAAGTCAGTGAAAGGAGGAGGAGGAAGTGTCATGGTTTGGGGAATGTTTTCTGCAGCAGGAGTTGGACCTCTCATACAGCTACATGGCAGAGTGAAAGCAAGTGTGTATCAGAACCTTCTTCAACAACACATGGTTCCTTCCTTGCATTCATCACTCAATCAGCCAGCAATTTTCATGCAGGACAATGCCCCCTGTCACACAGCAAAACGGGTAAAGCAGTTCCTTGAAACTGAAGACATTGAAACAATGAAATGGCCAGTCCAGAGTCCTGATCTAAACCTAATAGAAAACCTCTGGAAAATCCTTGGTGACAAAGTTATGGTCAAGAAACCCACAACAGTCACAGACTGTTGAAGAGACTGGAAGAAGAGTGAAGCAACACCAGAGCAGTGTGAGAGACTAGTGATGTCCTGTGGCCTGTACACTTCCTACTGATTGGTGACTGTTGTAACCTTCAGAAAATTTAGTTACAATCTTTCTCTGTGCTACAGTCATTGCTGTTCACTAATTATGATCATCAGGGTTTTTTGTTTTTTTTAAATAATGTTTTTTTTTTTTGATTTTGTTGACTTTGGTTATTTTGGAAAACACTTTGGGAAGGTGTACCCCTTACAAAAAATCATTCAAATAACGATCAATGTAGATTACATTATTTCTTAACCACCTCAGCTCCCCTAGCTTAACCACCTCCGGACCGCCTAACGCAGGATCGCGTTCCGGAGGTGGCAGCCCTGCGCAGAGTCACGCATATATGCGTCATCTCGCGATGGGCGAGATTTCCTGTGAACGCGCGCACACAGGCGCGCGCGCTCACAGGAACGGAAGGTAAGAGAGTTGATCTCCAGCCTGCCAGCGGCGATCGTTCGCTGGCAGGCTGGAGATGTGTTTTTTTTAACCCCTAACAGGTATATTAGACGCTGTTTTGATAACAGCGTCTAATATACCTGCTACCTGGTCCTCTGGTGGTCCCATTTGTTTGGATCGACCACCAGAGGACACAGGTAGCTCAGTAAAGTCCCACCAAGCACCACTACACTACACTACACCCCCCCCCCCGTCACTTATTAACCCCTTATTAGCCCCTGATCACCCCTGATCACCCCATATAGACTCCCTGATCACCCCCCTGTCATTGATCACCCCCCTGTCATTGATTACCCCCCTGTAAAGCTCCATTCAGATGTCCGCATGATTTTTACGGATCCACTGATAGATGGATCGGATCCGCAAAACGCATACGGACGTCTGAATGAAGCCTTACAGGGGCGTGATCAATGACTGTGGTTATCACCCCATATAGACTCCCTGATCACCCCCCCTGTCATTGATTACACCCCTGTCATTGATCAACCCCCTGTAAAGCTCCATTCAGACGTCCGCATGATTTTTACGGATGCACTGATAGATGGATCCGATCCGCAAAACGCATCCGGACGTCTGAATGAAGCCTTACAGGGGCATGATCAATGACTGTGGTGATCACCCCATATAGACTCCCTGATCACCCCCCTGTAAAGCTCCATTCAGATGTCCGCATGATTTTTACGGATGCACTGATAGATGGATCCGATCCTCAAAACGCATCCGGACGTCTGAATGAAGCCTTACAGGGGCATGATCAATGACTGTGGTGATCACCCCATATAGACTCCCTGATCACCCCCCTGTAAAGCTCCATTCAGATGTCCGCATGATTTTTACGGATGCACTGATAGATGGATCCGATCCGCAAAACGCATCCGGACGTCTGAATGAAGCCTTACAGGGGCATGATCAATGACTGTGGTGATCACCCCATATAGACTCCCTGATCACCCCCCTGTCATTGATCACCCCCCTGTAAAGCTCCATTCAGATGTCCGCATGATTTTTACGGATGCACTGATAGATGGATCCGATCCGCAAAACGCATCCGGACGTCTGAATGAAGCCTTACAGGGGCATGATCAATGACTGTGGTGATCACCCCATATAGACTCCCTGATCACCCCCCTGTCATTGATCACCCCCCTGTAAAGCTCCATTCAGATGTCCGCATGATTTTTACGGATGCACTGATAGATGGATCGGATCCGCAAAACGCATCCGGACGTCTGAATGAAGCCTTACAGGGGCATGATCAATGACTGTGGTGATCACCCCATATAGACTCCCTGATCACCCCCCTGTCATTGATTACCCCCCTGTAAAGCTCCATTCAGATGTCCGCATGATTTTTACGGATGCACTGATAGATGGATCGGATCCGCAAAACGCATCCGGACGTCTGAATGAAGCCTTACAGGGGCGTGATCAATGACTGTGGTTATCACCCCATATAGACTCCCTGATCACCCCCCTGTCATTGATCACCCCCCTGTCATTGATCAACCCCCCTGTCATTGATCACCCCCCTGTCATTGATCACCCCCCTGTCATTGATCACCCCCTCTGTCATTGATCACCCCCCTGTCATTGATCACCCCCCTGTCATTGATCACCCCCCTGTAAGGCTCCATTCAGATATTTTTTTGGCCCAAGTTAGCAGAATTTTTTTTTTTTTTTCTTACAAAGTCTCATATTCCACTAACTTGTGTCAAAAAATATAATCTCACATGAACTCACCATACCCCTCACGGAATCCAAATGCGTAAAATTTTTTAGACATTTATATTCCAGACTTCTTCTCACGCTTTAGGGCCCCTAGAATGCCAGGGCAGTATAAATACCCCACATGTGACCCCATTTCGGAAAGAAGACACCCCCAGGTATTCCGTGAGGGGCATATTGAGTCCATGAAAGATTGAATTTTTTGTCCCAAGTTAGCGGAACGGGAGACTTTGTGAGAAAAAAATTAAAAATATCAATTTCCGCTAACTTGTGCCAAAAAAAAAAAATTTCTATGAACTCGCCATGCCCCTCATTGAATACCTTGGGGTGTCTTCTTTCCAAAATGGGGTCACATGTGGGGTATTTATACTGCTCTGGCATTCTAGGGGCCCCAAAGCGTGAGAAGAAGTCTGGTATCCAAATGTCTAAAAATGCCCTCCTAAAAGGAATTTGGGCACCTTTGCGCATCTAGGCTGCAAAAAAGTGTCACACATCTGGTATCGCCGTACTCAGGAGAAGTTGGGGAATGTGTTTTGGGGTGTCATTTTACATATACCCATGCTGGGTGAGAGAAATATCTTGGTCAAATGCCAACTTTGTATAAAAAAATGGGAAAAGTTGTCTTTTGCCAAGATATTTCTCTCACCCAGCATGGGTATATGTAAAATGACACTCCAAAACACATTCCCCAACTTCTCCTGAATACGGCGATACCACATGTGTGACACTTTTTTGCAGCCTAGGTGGGCAAAGGCGCCCATATTCCAAAGAGCACCTTTAGGATTTCACAGGTCATTTACCTACTTACCACACATTAGGGCCCCTGGAAAATGCCAGGGCAGTATAACTACCCCACAAGTGACCCCATTTTGGAAAGAAGACACCCCAAGGTATTCCGTGAGGGGCATGGCGAGTTCCTAGAATTTTTTATTTTTTGTCACAAGTTAGTGGAAAATGCTTATTTTTTTTTTTATTTTTTTTTTCATACAAAGTCTCATATTCCACTAACTTGTGACAAAAAATAAAAAGTTCCATGAACTCACTATGCCCCTCAGCGAATACCTTGGGGTCTCTTCTTTCCAAAATGGGGTCACTTGTGGGGTAGTTATACTGCCCTGGCATTCTAGGGGCCCAAATGTGTGGTAAGGAGTTTGAAATCAAATTCTGTAAAAAATGACCTGTGAAATCCGAAAGGTGCTCTTTTGAATATGGGCCCCTTTGCCCACCTAGGCTGCAAAAAAGTGTCACACATCTGGTATCTCCGTAATCGGGAGAAGTTGGGGAATGTGTTTTGGGGTGTCATTTTACATATACCCATGCTGGGTGAGAGAAATATCTTGGCAAAAGACAACTTTTCCCATTTTTTTATACAAAGTTGGCATTTGACCAAGATATTTATCTCACCCAGCATGGGTATATGTAAAAAGACACCCCAAAACACATTCCTCAACTTCTCCTGAATACAGAGATACCAGATAAATATCTTGGTCAAATGACAACTTTGTATAAAAAAATGGGAAAAGTTGTCTTTTGCCAAGATATTTCTCTCACCCAGCATGGGTATATATAAAATGACACCCCAAAACACATTCCCCACCTTCTCCTGAGTACGGAGATACCAGATGTGTGACACTTTTTTGCAGCCTAGGTGGGCAAAGGGGCCCATATTCCAAAGAGCACCTTTCGGATTTCACAGGTCATTTTTTACAGAATTTGATTTCAAACTCCTTACCACACATTTGGGCCCCTAGAATGCCAGGGCAGTATAACTACCCCACAAGTGACCCCATTTTGGAAAGAAGAGACCCCAAGGTATTCGCTGATGGGCATAGTGAGTTCATAAAACTTTTTATTTTTTGTCACAAGTTAGTGGAATATGAGACTTTGTAAGAAAAAAAAAAAAAAAAAAAAATCATAATTTTCCGCTAACTTGTGACAAAAAATAAAAAGTTCTATGAACTCACTATGCCCATCAGCGAATACCTTAGGGTGTGTACTTTCAGAAATGGGGTCATTTGTGGGGTGTTTGTACTGTCTGGCCATTGTAGAACCTCAGGAAACATGACAGGTGCTCAGAAAGTTAGAGCTGCTTCAAAAAGCGGAAATTCACATTTTTGTACCATAGTTTGTAAACGCTATAACTTTTACCCAAACCATTTTTTTTTTACCCAAACATTTTTTTTTTATCAAAGACATGTAGAACTATAAATTTAGAGCAAAATTTCTATATGGATGTCGTTTTTTTTGCAAAATTTTACTACTGAAAGTGAAAAATGTCATTTTTTTGCAAAAAAATCGTTAAATTTCGATTAATAACAAAAAAAGTAAAAATGTCAGCAGCAATGAAATACCACCAAATGAAAGCTCTATTAGTGAGAAGAAAAGGAGGTAAAATTCATTTGGGTGGTAAGTTGCATGACCGAGCAATAAACGGTGAAAGTAGTGTAGGTCAGAAGTGTAAAAAGTGGCCTGGTCTTTCAGGGTGTTTAAGCACTGGGGGCTGAGGTGGTTAAAGCCCCTTAATGACCAGACCACTTTTTACAATTCTGCACTACACTACTTTCACAGTTTATTGCTCGGTCATACAACTTACCACCCAAATGAATTTTACTTCCTTTTCTTCTCACTAATAGAGCTTTCATTTGGTGGTATTTCATTGCTGCTGACATTTTTACTTTTTTTGATATTAATCAAAATTGACCAAAATTTTCACTTTCTGTTGTAAAATTTTTCAAATAAAACTACATTTCTATATAATTTTTTTTCTAAATTTATTGTTCTACATGTCTTTGATGCAATATGTGTATATTTATTGGTTTGGGTAAAAGTTATAGCGTTTACAAACTATGGTGCAAAAAAATTAATTTACGCACTTTGACTTTCTGAGTACCTGTCATGTTTCCTGAGGTTCTACAATGCCCAGACAGTAGAAACACCCGACAAATGACCCCATTTCGGAAAGTAGACACCCTAAGGTATTCGCTGATTGGCATAGTGAGTTCATGGAAGTTTTTATTTTTTGTCACAAGTTTGCGAAAAATTTTTGTTTTTCTTACAAAGTCTCATATTCCACTAACTTGTGACAAAAAATAAAATTTTACATGAACTCGCCATGCCCCTCACAAAATACCTTGGGGTGTCTTCTTTCCAAAATGGGGTCAATTGTGGGGTATTTATACTGCCCTGGCATTTTAGGGGACCTAAAGCGTGAGAAGTAGTTTGGAATCTAAATGCATAAAAAATGCCCTGTGAAATCGTAAAGATACTCATTGGAATTTGGGCCCCTTTGTGCACCTAGGCTGCAAAAAAGTGTCACACATGTGGTATCGCCGTACTCAGGAGAAGTAGGGCAATGTGTTTTGGGGTGTATTTTTACATATACCCATGCTGGGTAAGATAAATATCTCTGTAAAAGACAACTTTTCCCATTTTTTTATACAAAGTTGTCATTTTACAGAGATATTTCTCTCACCCAGCATGGGTATATGTAAAAATACACCCCAAAACACATTGCCCTACTTCTTCTGAGTACGGCGATACCACATGTGTGACACTTTTTTGCAGCCTAGGTGCACAAAAGGGCCCAAATTCCAATGAGTATCTTTAGGATTTCACAGGGCATTTTTTACGCATTTGGGTTCCAAACTACTTCTCACGCTTTAGGGCCCCTAAATTGCCAGGGCAGTATAAATACCCCACAAGTGACCCCATTTTGGAAAGAAGACACCCCAAGGTATTCCGTGAGGGGCATGGTGAGTTCCTAGAATATATTTTTTTTGGGCACAAGTTAGCGGAAAATAATAATAAAAATTTTTTTCTTACAAAGTCTCATATTCCACTAACTTGTGACAAAAAATAAATTTTTATATGAACGCGCCATGCCCCTCACAAAATACCTTGGGGTGTCTTTTTTCCAAAATGGGGTCACTTGTTGGGTATTTATACTGCCCTGGCATTTTAGGGGACCTAAAGCGTGAGAAGTAGTTTGGAATCCAAATGCGTAAAAAATGCCCTGTGAAATCGTAAAGGTACTCATTGGAATTTGGGCCCCTTTGCGCACCTAGGCTGCAAAAAAGTGTCACACATGTGGTATCGCCGTACTCAGGAGAAGTAGGGCAATGTGTTTTGGGGTGTATTTTTACATATACCCATGCTGGGTGAGATAAATATCTCTGTAAAAGACAACTTTTCCCATTTTTTTATACAAAGTTGTCATTTTACAGAGATTTTTCTCTCACCCAGCATGGGTATATGTAAAAAGACACCCCAAAACACATTGCCCTACTTCTTCTGAGTACGGCGATACCACATGTGTGACACTTTTTTGCAGCCAAGATGCGCAAAGGGGCCGAAATTCCAACGAGTACCTTTTAGGAGGGCATTTTTAGGCATTTGGATTCCAGACTTCTTCTCACGCTTTAGGGCCCCTAAAATGCCAGGGCAGTATAAATACCCCACATGTGACCCCATTTCGGAAAGAAGACACCCCAAGGTATTCCGTGAGGGGCATGTCGAGTTCCTAGAATTATTATTTTTTTGGGCAAAAGTTAGCGGAAAATGATTTTTTCTTTTTTTTTTCTCTAACAAAGTCTCATATTCCACTAACTTGTGACAAAAAATAAAATTTTACATGAACTCGCCATGCCCCTCACGAAAAACCTTGGGATGTCTTCTTTCCAAAATGGGGTCACTTGTTGGGTATTTATACTGCTCTGGTATTTTAGGGGCCCTAAAGCGTGAGAAGTAGTTTGGAATCCAAATGCGTAAAAAATGCCCTGTGAAATCCTAAAAGTACTCATTGGAATTTTGGCCCCTTTGCGCACCTAGGCTGCAAAAAAGTGTCACACATGTGGTATCGCTGTACTCAGAAGAAGTAGGGCAATGTTTATTGGGGTGTATTTTTACATATACCCATGCTGGGTGAGAGAAATATCTCTGTAAATGACAACTTTTCCCATTTTTTTATACAAAGTTGTCAATTTACAGAGATATTTCTCTCACCCAGCATGGGTATATGTAAAAAGACACCCCAAAACACATTGCCCTACTTCTCCTGAGTACGGCGATACCACATGTGTGACACTTTTTTGCAGCCAAGATGCGCAAAGGGGCCGAAAGTCCAACGTGTACCTCTTAGGAAGGCATTTTTAGGCATTTGGATTCCAGACTTCTTCTCACGCTTTAGGGCCCCTAAAATGCCAGGGCAGTATAAATACCCCACATGTGACCCCATTTTGGAAAGAAGACACCCCAAGGTATTCCATAAGGGGCATGGCGAGTTCATAGAAGATTTCTTTTTTTTTGGCACAAGTTAGCGGAAATAGATTTTTTTTTTTTCTCACAAAGTCTCCCTTTCCGCTAACTTGTGACAAAAAGTTCAATCTTTCATGGACTCAATATGCCCCTCAGCGAATACCTTGGGGTGTCTTCTTTCCAAAATGGGGTCATTTGTGGGCTGTTTGTACTGCCCTGGCATTTGAGGTTCTCCGCAATCATTACATGTATGGCCAGCATTAGGAGTTTCTGCTATTCTCCTTAGGCCTCATGCACACGACCGTTGTTTAGGTCCGCATCCGAGCCGCCGTTTTGAGGCTCGGATGCGGACCCATTCATTTCAATGGGTCCGCAAAAGATGCGGACAGCACTCCGTGTGCTGTCCGCATCCGTGGCTCCGTTCCGCGGCCCCGCTAAAAAAATATAACATGTCCTATTCTCGTCCGCGCTTTGCGGACAAGAATAGGCATTTATATTGCCGGCGCCCGTTCCGTTCCGCAAATTGCGGAAGTCAACACGGGCGCCTTCCGTTTTTTGCGCATAAGCGGTTTGCGGACCACAAAAAACGGCACGGTCGTGTGCATGAGGCCTTATATTGAGCATACGGGTAATGAGGATTTTTTTTTTCGTTCAGCCTCAGAGCTGAAAGAAAAAATGAACGGCACAGATTTCTTCATTCGCATCGATCAATGTGGATGAAGAAATCTCTGCCCAAAAATTTGCAAAAAAAAAAAAGCTGCAATCGCTAATAAAGATCCAAAAAGCTCAAAAGTGATCTTATAGCGCCGCAGCGATTTTACAGTGTTTTTGCAGTGATCAGAAAAAAAAACATTTCTGTCACTGCGGTGGAGGGGACTGAACGCAAGTGTGCGCACAAGATCAGGCCTGATCGGGCGAACACTGCGTTTTTTGTAGAGCCTAAGGTGACCCTAATGTACTGATATAGATCTGATTGCGATCAGTCTTGATCACTTAAAGATACTATATAGTACTAGTGCTGATTAGCGACAGCGATGACGCTAATCAGCGACTAATCAGTGTCTGCGGTGGGCGCTAACTACCTAACAAGTGGCTAACTAACTGGCGGTGATAAGGGACCCTAAGGCCTCTTTCACACGGGCGTTGCAGAAAAATGTGCGGGTGCGTTACGGGAACACCCGCGATTTTTCTGCGCGAGTGCAAAACATTGTAATGCGTTTTGCACTCGCGTGAGAAAAATCGCGCATGTTTGGTACCCAAACCCGAACTTCTTCACAGAAGTTCGGGCTTGGGTTAGGTGTTCTGTAGATTGTATTATTTCCCCTTATAACATGGTTATAAGGGAAAATAATAGCATTCTAAATACAGAATGCATAGTAAAATAGCGCTGGAGGGGTTAAAAAAATGTTTAAAAAAATTTAACTCACCTTAGTCCACTTGATCGCGATGCCCGGCATCTCCTTCTGTCTCCTTTACTGAACAGGACCTGTGGTGAGCATTCATTACAGGTCAAGGACTTGTGGTGACGTCACTCCGGTCATCACATGATCCATCACCATGGTAAAAGATCATGTGATGGATCATGTGATGACCGGAGTGACGTCACCACAGGTCTTTGACCTGTAATGAATGCTCACCACAGGTCCTGTTCAGAGATGCCGGGCATCGCGATCAAGTGGACTAAGGTGAGATTTTTTTATTTTTTTTTAACCCCTCCAGCGCTATTTTACTATGCATTCTGTATTCAGGATGCTTTTATTTTCCCTTATAACCATGTTATAAGGAAAAATAATAATGATCGGGTCTCCATCCCGATCGTCTCCTAGCAACCGTGCGTGAAAATCGCACCGCATCCGCACTTGCTTGCGGATGCTTGCGATTTTCAAGCAACCCCATTCCCTTCTATGGGGCCTGCGTTGCGTGAAAAACGCAGAATATAGAGCATGCTGCGATTTTAACGCAACGCACAAGTGATGCGTGAAAATCACCGCTCATGTGAACAGCCCCATAGAAATGAATGGGTCGATATTCAGTGCGGGTGCAAGGCGTTCAACTCATGCATCGCATCCGCGCGGAATACTCGCCCGTGTGAAAGGGGCCTTAGGCCCCATTCACACGTCCGCAATTCTGTTCCGCATTTTGTGGAACGGAATTGCGGACCCATTCATTTCTATGGGGACAGACTTTGTCCCGCTCGGATCCGGAATTGCGGATCTGCACTTCCGGGTCCACACTTCCGTTCCGCAAAAATATAGAACATGTCCTATTCTTGTCCGCAATTGCGGACAAGAAAAGGCATTTTCTATATAGTTCTGGCAATGTGCGGATCCGCAAAATGCGGAAAGCACATTGCCGTTGTCCGCGTTTTGCGGATCCGCGAATCTGCAAAACACATACGGACGTCTGAATGGAGCCTTACAGGGGGTGATCAATGACAGGGGGGTGATCAGGGAGTCTATATGGGGTGATCAGGGGTTTATAAGTGACCGGGGGGGGGGGGGGGGGGGTGTAGTGTAGTGTGGTGCTTGGTGCTACTTACAGAGCTGCCTGTGTCCTCTGGTGGTCGATCCAAGCAAAATGGACCACCATAAGGACCAGGTAGCAGGTATATCAGACGCTGTTAACAAAACAGCGTCTGATATACCTTTCTGGGATTAACAAAATTGGATCTACAGCCTGCCAGCGAATGATCGCCGCTGGCAGGTTGTAGATCAGCTCGTTTACCTTCCGATCCTGTGAACGCGCGCTCCTGCGTGCGCGCGTTCACAGGAAATCTCGCGTCTTGCGAGATGACGCGCCGATGCGTCTACGAGGAACAAACCGACCGCCCACAGGACGCATCCCTGCGTTAGGCGGCCGGGAGGCGGTTAAAAAATCAAGTGTTCATAAATTGTTCTCCAATTTTGATTGCCATTGTATATAAAGCTCTACAGAGTATGTTGTTTACCGCCTAATAGTAAATCTGTCTTACTTGTCCATAGCAACTAATCAGAGCTCAGCTTTCAGTTCCTATAGGTCTCTGAAAAAATGAAAGCTGAACTCTGATTGGTTGCTATGGACAACTAAGACTGATTTACTAACAGGTAGATATTGGAGGCAGGTTACAGTTTCGTAGGCCACCCTGTATAACAAAGTACAATAAATATATATTAGATGTCATAGCAATCTGCATTTATTCTAGCTTCTAAAAAGCATTCCGTCTGAAAATAAATTACCTTGCCAACACAAGGGCAGGTACGCCCCGAGGAATATTATTTGCCCCTCAGCCTTTAGGAGATAACTATTTACAGAATTTTCTGCGGCCTGACCAGCACTAGCGCACAGCTAGCCCAGTTTGCATGTGGGAGGGTAATTTAGGTCGGCAAAAATACCAAATGGATACATCAGTGGTTGTTCACTCTGACGCAGGAGATTAAGGGCTCTTCATCTTCAAGACTGTCAAGTCAGGGCACATTTCAAAGAAGGGGACTGAGGTCACCATATTAACTCCTACGTTATAAAGACGCAACTACTTTCAATCATATTATTTTGGGAGTAGCACTGCAGTCAAAGCTGGATAAACCAGATGGACCAGGAACTTCTACAGGTGGAGTGGAATCTTGTAAAACAGGCAGGTCTTAAGAAGCAGGAAGATATTTTTGTTAAGATCTCTGGAGACGTAAAGCTCCATTCACATTAGTGTTTTTCAGTTATGGCAGGGCTTATTCACATGCCATTTTTCTCTTCCATGTCTGGTCCATTTGAACTCCATAAGAACAAGGTGAATTCTTTGAAAGGGAATTTTTTGAGTTTTGTTCTTACGGCGTTCACTATGTGCTAAAAATTACATGATGACCTCATTATGTAGTTCAATATGATAATGTACATTCATATATAATTTTTTTATATTTTAAGACTTTTTAAAAAGAAAAAGCCTTTGAAATTTTTTTTTGTTGCATTGCGATATTCTGACACACATGACTTTTTTTATGTCTGTATATAGAGTTCTGTGAGGGCTTGTTTTTGGCAGGGCAACCTGTACTTTTCATTAGTAATATTTAGGGATACACACAACTTTTTGATCACTTTTTAATCAATTTTTGGTGGGGGTGAAGTGACCAAAAAATTGTGATCCAGTTATTTCGATTTCCAATAATATGTTTATAATTTTATAGTTCGGAGATTTTCAGACAGGGCAATACCAATTCATTTTCATTTTGTTTTGTAATTTTTTTTAATAAAGTAGAGAAAGGGGGGATTTTATTTTTCTAACTGTAATTTCCTTACAGACATTTCATTGCTTATACCATAGACTGCAATAATATACCACTTCAGTCTATGGGAATTCTCCACAGGGCTAAACAGGCAGTTTGTTATGGAAGGTCTAGGAACCTTTCCAAAGCCCCTGCCATATCAACCAATCAGAATACAGCAATTTTTCTTAGGGGGGAGGTCCAATTGGAGGACAGAGTGGGCTCCCTCCCTCTGACTGCCATTACCTCCTCTCCCAGTCATTGCCGCCGTGTATGCATTGGGTTCACAAGCCCACTCTATACCTACCCTGCATGCATAGGACAGATATATCTGTCATATAGCCAGGGGCGTAGCTATAGGGGGTGCAGAGGTAGCAGTCGCTACTGGGCCCAGGAGCCTGAGGGAGCCCGAAGACCCTTGTGCCACATAAGAAGACACTGGTGTTATAGAAAGTGCATGCAGGTCAGGTTACACTTCTAGCTGGAGGGAAGGGGTAGGTCAAGAATTTAGCATGGGGGGGTGTCATTTTTCAATTTTTGCCTCAGGCAGCATGAAGGTAATGTCCTTCCCTGCCCCTGGCCACAAAGTACTAAGGGCAGGGGGGCCCAAGCTGAATTCTTGCACTAGGGTCCATGAGCCTTTAGCTACGCCCCTGCATATAGCGCAAAGAGGTTAAAAACAGATAGTATATAGACCCATACAAATCAATGGTGCTTATCACATGTCTGTTTTCTTCATGACTCCGTCTGAGAAACTTAGCACATGTTTTATTTTGGTCCATTTTTTTCGGATCTGACTCACTCTTTCAAGGTACAGAAGTGAAGTAAAAACAAAATGCACATGGGAGCCATCCAGGTGCTATCCATTTTTCATGGATTAATTTTTTGGTAGTGAATAAAGCGTTATTCTATTTCATCTATTTTACCGAAAAACGTACAAAATTCAATGAGATATATTAAAGGTACCTGCCTTGACTTCAGTTAGCCTCCATTCCATCATATTTCCATTGCCCTGATAGGCAGAATATTGCAGAAGTTTATTTAGACGTGTAACTGAGTTGGGAACCTACCACCAGCTTCCCTGCCTGAAGCCAGACTGCTGTCATCTTTTCCACACAATATTCCAGTGATAACACATGGGTCTGGTTTTGGTGCACATTGTAATTAATAGATCCTATTCAAGCGATTATAAGGTGTATTCCCATCTGGAAGATTTATGTAATATAGTTAGGATATGCCATAAATGTCAGATAGGTGAGGGGCCCACCTCTGGAAGCCCTTCCTATCTTGAGCACAGGACCCCGAAGTGAAGGGAGAGCAATCCGTGCATGTGAGACAACCTCCATTTACTGCTGTCGGAATTCCGAAAACAGCAGAGGTATAGTGGTGTGCTCTCCATTCACTTTGGGGACCCCGCTCTGGTCTCAGAGGTTGAACGTGCACCTATTTGACATTTGTGGCCCTAACGATATGTCCTTTATGTCCCATATGGGACAACCCCTTTAATACACAGAGAAGATTTTTCAAAACTGGTACAATAGACAAATGAGAGCTTGCCCATGGCAACAAATCAAATGTGACCTTTTGTTATACAAAAGGTGATTTTTTTTTTTTTATCAATGCTCAATATGATTGGCTACTATGGCCAACTGATCCAGTATTTAACATATTTCCAACTATGGTTTCACAGAATCAGAGGAAAACTTAAAGGGACCCTGTCAGGGGCAGCACGCTGCCCAAAGCATGGAATACCCACCAGCTCCACTAATGTTCTACTCTGAAATGTGGAATGACAGGTTTCTCCCTTACGTAGACCTGTCAATCAAGCCAAGCCAGAATGGCATTTTGAAATTCCCAACAGGTTCGTTTTAGACATCTTGAAAAAAAGTAAGACATTCAATTGACATATCAATACCTGTGTATGACATCAGAGGCATACAGAGGTACAGTCTTTTATTGGTGACATATTACTATGCTGTACAACTCTGAGCCTGTATGGGGCGGTAAGATGACATAATACATGTGGATGAAGATCCCTTTCTTTAACATAGGTGGTTTGTATCATAAATTGGTGGCTTGGAAAGGGGAGGGGCAAAGAAACGTATTAGTAATGATGGATTTAAGGAGGTAAAAGATGACTTATGGGGAACTTGGCTGGAAGTCATGGGAAGGCAGAAGAATCAGATAAGGCAGCTGTTAGGAGGACATGAAATGACAGAGCTGAGGAGGCAGTAAGCAGATGAGGCATAGAAATGGCAGAATGCTTGACAGAAGTGAACAGGCAGCAGACAGTAACATGCAAAAGATATCAGATTGGAGGTTGGCTGCTGTGAGCTGTGAACATTGCTTTTCATATCTGCATCAATATCTATGCTTCATGCATAGGGAATGAGTCATCAGAAAACCTATTGTTTAACTCAAGTTTTAAATTATATTTTTAAATAATTTTTGGTGGTTACTGTATTTTTTGGACTATAAGACACACTAAACTAGATGCATCCAGGATTTGGAGTAAGAAAATAAGAAAAAAAAATTTTTCAGACCTCCCAATCCTCATCAGACCTCAGATCAGACCCTCATCAGACCCCTAAGATCCATCAGCCTACGATCAGACCTCCTCCATCAGCCTCATATCAGACCCCCCCCATCAGCCTCAGATGAGACGCCCCCTCCCCATCAGCCTCAGATCAGACCCCGCCTTCAGTCTCAGATCAGACCCCCCCATCAGTCTCAGATCAGACCCCCCCCATCAGTCTCAGGTCAGACCCCCCCAATAAGTCTCAGATCAGACCCCCACCCATCAGCCTCAGATCAGACCCCCATCAGCCTCAGATCAGACCCTCCATATCAGCCTCAGATCAGACACCCCCCAATCAGCCTCAGATCAGACCCCCCCCATCAGCCTCAGATCAGACTCCCCCCATCAGCCCTCAGATCAGACCCGCCCCATCAGCCCTCAGATCAGACATAAAAAACGGACGGCGCACCATCCCTGGTCTTCTTCCGGGATAATAGAAGCAGTCATTAGCCTTGGGACTATAAGATGCGCTGCCATTTTTTCCTCACTTTTGGGGGGAAAAGTGTGTCTTATATTCCGGAAAACAGTATTTTTAATTTTCGATGCCATTATGTATAGTAAAAAAAAAGAAAAATCCTGCAGTTTTGGCACTTACACTGGCCTAATATTAGGTGCCACTTCTGTACAGAAAACACAATAGGTGATTGTCAAAGCTTATCTATTCTTTCCTTGTACAAACACCTCTGCACAGGTCACGGAGCATGCCTAGAAAACTCTCCCAGACCTCCAGTTTGTTGTCTCCATGGCTCATAACAGTTCAGGATGATGGCCGCCCCCCATAATCATGTTCAAGAAATAGAATAAAAAAAATAAAAATCTACATTTAGAAAATAAAACAGATTAAAAAAAAGTATATGTGTCGCTATCTTGTTTTAACTAGCAGAAAAAAAATGATAGGTGGTAAATTCCCTTTAAAGCTAGTGCACACATGTGCAGCTGTCTCGGCCATATCCACCAATTAAAGCCTGGCCAACAAGTGCACATAAAGTAATCACTTTGCTAATAGAGCAGAAATCTACCATATTCAGTGCCCTGGAAACAGATTAGATACCTTAATGTGAAATGCACCTGTCTGCTGTTTGGTGGTTTTATTAGGAATTTTCTGTTTGATTACATGTACTTGATGAAGGGCTTATTAGTGTTACACCGCAATCCTACAAATCATTATGTGTGCCCTTGCTCTCAAACACTATCATCCACTATCCTCAAAAGGTACAAAGCACACTTCTGTGTAGATCAGAACATAGGTAGTTAAAAGGATATACAAAAGCCGGCATGCTTCTATTCTTGTTTTTTCTTTTTTTACACAGTGCGCTGAGTCACAAACTCAGCCTTCAAGGAAGTGACTTACTTGACTTCTCACGTAAAATACAGTGACAACAATATTGTTCCAGGACGACAATTCCAGTAACTTGGGATGGTAAACTACTAATTGGTTCCAAAGGCCTCAAATTATCAGCCAAAGTAAGGAAAAAATGAAAGATTAAAGAAAATAAGATACAACTAATACAGTTAAAGCAAGTCCTTACAATATTAGGGTTTATGCACACGACCGCGCCGTGTTTTGCGGTCCACAAATTGTGGATCTTCAAAACACGGATGCCACCTAAGTTTGTTCCACAATTTGCAGAACAGAACGGGTCGCCTATAATAGGAATGCCTATTCATGTTCGAACGTGTTCTGTGTTTTTTTTGCGGGGCCACGTAACGGAGCAACGGACGTGGACAGCACACGGAGTGCTGTCTGCATCTTTTGCAGTCCCATTGAAGTGAATGGGTCCGTATCCGAGCTGCAAAAAATGCGGCTCAGAACCAAATAACGTTCATGTGCATGAGGCCTAACAGAAGGGCTGCTGGAAGCTGGAAATCACAGGGAAGAAGGAAGCAGTGTCTCCCTCCCCCCTGTGATGCTTCTGCCGCTGCCGCCAATGAGAGAAGAGAAGACAAGAGGAGGGGAGGGGCTGTGGCCACTGCGCCACCAATGATGTTGACTTACTCATTCATTCAAATTGAACAGGAGGCAGGAGCTGGCTGCAGAATCACATAGCGGCTCCCGACCTCTATGAGCGGTAGCTGCGATCTGCGGTAGTTAACCCCTTAGGTGCCGCGGATCGCAGCTACCGCTCATAGAGGTCGGGAGCCGGCTATGTGATTCTGCAGCCAGCTCCCGCCTCCTGTATATGAATAAATGAGAGATTTATGTTCATTGGTGGCGCAGTGTGGCCCCCCAAGCCCCCCAGTATTAATCATTGGTGGCGCAGTGCGCCCCCCACCCAAACCCCAGTGTTAAAAACATTGGTGGCGCAGTGCGCCCCCTACCCAAGCCCCCCCAGTTTTAATCATTGGTGGCAGTGGCCACAGGGTCCCCTCTCCCCTCCTCCTCCGATCGGAGCCCCAGCAGTGTAAGCCTGGGGCTCCGATCAGTTACCATGGCAGCCAGAACGCTATTGAAGCCCTGACTGCCATGGTAAGCTCCATGCTGCTGTGTGCACAAAGCACAGAGCAGCAGGGACAGTGTGAGATCCTATTCACCCTGATAGAGATCTATCAGGGTGAATAGGACAAGGGTTCTAGTCCCTAAGGGGGATAAATGCTAGTAAAAAATAAACACCAAAATATTAAGTATAAATGAAAAAGAAAGATTTACAAAAAAAACAACTACACATTAACAATAAAAATATTCATTTTCAGCAGATGTGTGTAGGAATTTCACAGAATATCGGTATAAGATATCGGCTATCGGCCTGAAAGTTCACAAATTATCGGTATCGGCCCTAAAAAATCAATATCGGTCGATCCCTCCTTTCTAGGTACAGTAATGGAGCCTTATCTGGTGTCCAAAGGAGCCTTTCTACCTGGCACATGTAGATAGCGGTATACTGAATGCAGATGGCCCAATACAAGCAGTGTGCATGCTGTCAGCACCAAATACCTGTTTACATGGGGCGATGTACTGGTGAGAAACAGTGATTTCTGGTGCAGCATAAAAGGTGTGAGCATCACTATCTGAATCTCGCAGCCAAAAATGAAGAGCCCACACAGATTGGCATTGTCTTTGGCACTGCAATTTGATTGTGATTTTAAAGGGAATCTGTCAGCAGTGACTTCCCTATACAACGGTTTACATAGACACATAACCAAAGGTCATCTGATTAAAATATTATTTTTCTTTTGTTGATCCGAGGCTCCGTTCCTGCGTTATGCTTTTTCTTATTATGCAAATTGGGTCTTTGGTGCAATGAGGGTGTCACCATTGCTCTTGGTACACCCAAGCTCCACTCCCTTCTGTGTGTCAATCAAAGCAGTGAGGGGGGGCCAGCCACAGAAAGGGGCAGAGCCTGGGTGCAACAAGAGCAATAGTGACACCCTCATTGCATCACAGGCCTAATTTGCATATAAAAAATATCATAACTCGAGAACGAAGCCTCAGATCAATAAAAAAAAACTGCATTTTAATCAGGTATGTGTCTATACAAACAGTTGGATACGGGGAGGTCGCTGGTGACCGATTCCCTTTAAAGGCCCTTTTACACAAGCCGATTATCGTGTAAATTATAGTTAAATCGAGCGAAACTGAACGATTATCGAGTAGAAAAAGAAATGAACAATAGAGCGACAATCGGTAGATTTCTCATTGGTTCGATCGCTTGTGTGGGCACAAAGATCATCACTGGACGATAACGATTTCATACGTGTAAACAGGAATCGTTCACTGCACGCCACTCAGATTTCGCTTTGTGTAAATGCAACAGTCTGCTTTACAAACGATGGAATATGCAGTCAAAATTTGTGCTTCTAAAGGGTCGTTGTTGAAACGTTCACTACACCAAGAAACAACTCGCTTGCCGCTCAATCGTACCGATCATCGCCTCGTGTAAAGGAACCTTTAGTCACTTCAGTCCAGCAAAGTCCATTGTGAATGTGGACTCTTCTCTGAATACAGTAGCTGAGGAGGGTACAATACATATTTACAGAAAAGCTGCCCGTACATGTTAACTAAAGATGGCTGACGATTGAATGAAAGTTTTACATGACACTTCAGTCACTGTCTGCTGAAATGGTATCTAAAATGAAATGTGTATGATGTAATTGGCCAACCATCAGCAATTCTAAATGACCAACCATGTTTGTCACTTTGTACTTGTGCAATGTGGATCTTTCCATATATTAGTGGTGAAAACACATCTATGGTGATTGAAATTCAATCCAGTAGAAATGCGTGTGCATGAGGCCTAAATCAGTGAGGTAAGAAAAGAAATCCGTGTCCAAAGAAAACATAAAAAAAGGAAACCACATCCTGGAAGATCTGGTTATTGACAAAGAGCCGGTGTGTTACTCAAAGACCAAGCTTTCACCTGTTCCCTCTCCTTGATTTCTCTTCATACTGCTCAACATAGTGACTATTCCTGCTATGGAGGAAATGAAGATCTTAGTTTTATTTTTTCATGAAATCTGAAAATAATCAACTTACTAATATACTGGGTGCATCAACTCTGCACCTGTGGTGTATAAAACTCTGTAATGTCACCCATCAGAGATAACCACATGTCCACGTCATCCATAGGTTTGCACATCTTTAGTATTTCAGGCTCTGCACACATTTGCGAACAGTGAGAGATGAATATGTCATGTGCACATCACTCGTGGCTTCGGCTTCAAAAACTCCATAAAAACACCTAAACAGCCAGCCAAATTGTTGTTCCGGTAATCCAACTACTAGACTGCGTTAGCTGAGGAAGAAAGAGGACATATGTGTGCTCATTACTCAGAAGACTAGGCTTAAGTACCAGAGAATCACTATCCATACTGCCAGGTAGGGCTGCAGTAAACGATTATTTTAGTAATCGAGTATTCTATCGATTATTTTTATGATTAATCGAGTACTCTACTAAGAAAAACTTTCTTAAAATAACGTATTTCTTTATAAAAACAATATTTTTATTTCTTACAGTGGTATAGCACATAATTGCACACACAAGGCTTCTTTCACAGCTGCAATATACAGTACATTCTGTCAGAAGAACAGCCAGAATGTACCATATCGGGTATATCTGGATTATCTGGCGGCTGCTGCAGCGATTGACTGTAATGGTGTCCGGCCTTGTTACAGCATTCAAGCTGGGTTTTGGCCGGACAAAAAAAAAAAAAAGCTTTGGACGATACCTAGCATATATGCCGGAACATGGCCAGATGGCCTTGGACCACATTATAGTCAATGAGAGCATATAGCTGGTTGTATCCAGCTATACCCAATACGGGATACTCCAGCAGGCTGTTCTTCTGCCAGAATGTGTATCTAAGGTTATGTTGTGAACTCCGGCAGTCTGTTCTGGTGGAGAAACAGACTGCCGAAGTTCACTGGCTGCATCTGTCATAGCTGGATGCCCCATGACTGTAATGGGAATCCGGACAAAAAATGCTGCACAGTGACATAGCATTTTGATAAGACCCCTCCCAAGTCAGTCAGCCTTGCCCTCAAATCAGCCCCCCCATGCCGCAGGTCCGCAATCAGACCCCCATGCCACCATGATCAGACCCCCAGGCTACCACCATCAGACCCTCCCTTGCTGGAATCAGAGCCAGACCCCCATGCCATCCATTGCCATGTCCCCCACTCCCCCAGTGCCATCAGATCAGCCCCTTCATGCCATGTCCCCCAGTGCCCCCATGATGGCACTGCCATCAGCCCCTCCATGCCATCCAGATTGCCATTATGTCCCCCTTCCCCAGTGCCTCCATGCCATTCACCATGTCCCCTACTACCCCAGTGCCATCAGATCAGCCCCTCCATGCCATGTCCCCCAGTGCCCCCATGATGGCACTGCCATCAGCCCCTCCATACCATCCAGGTTGCCATAATGTCCCCCTTCCCCAGTGCCTCCATGCCATCCACCATGTCCCCTACTACCCCAGTGCCATCAGATCAGCCCCTCCATGTCATGTCTCCCAGTGCCCCCATGATGGCACTGCCATCAGCCCCTCCATGCCATCCAGGTTGCCATAATGTCCCCCTTCCCCAGTGCCTCCATGCCATCCACCTTGTCACCCACTCCCCCAGTGCCATCAGATCAGCCCCTCCATGCCATGTCCCCAAGTACCCCATGATGGCACTGCCATCAGCCCCTCCATGCCATCCAGATTGCCATGATGTCCCCCTTCCCCAGTGCCTCCGTGCCATCAGATCAGCCCTTCCATGCCATGTCCCCCAGTGCCCCCATGATGGCACTGCCATCAGCCCCTCCTTGCCATCCAGATTGCCATGATGTCCCCCTTCCCCAGTGCCTCCATACCATCCACCATTTCCCCCATTCCCATCAGATCAGCCCCTCCATGCCAAATCACAGGTGCCCCCCACCATCACAGGATCCCCTCGCCCCCGCCGCAAACAATATACTTACCTTTTCTGGCAGTGCGGCGTGCGCTGACACATAGAGTCCACAGGAGACGAGTCTTCATCCCAGCATGCACTGGGAGGGACTTGACGTCACACACAGCGTCAGTGTCACGGTAGGTGAGGGAAGGGAAGCAAACCAAATACAACAAAAGCAGCAAAACACCAGACTAGGCCCCAAAGCTAGGGAACAGGGAAAGGTCACCACCTGACAATCCCTGAGCCTTTCCCTGACTGCTGACAACATGAGCAAATCCTTAGGGTGGAAGTGCTCATGCGCTGGAACCTAAGCCTAGCTGAAACTGAAGCAAACCCTCAGTTAGGGAGCTGGAGATAAGACAACCGCTTCCTAGCGCAAGGTGCAGGAACCAGCGTCTTCCTAAGGCCTAGCCAGAACACACAACAAAAGTGAAGGAGTAGGATTTAGCTTAAGACGGACAGGGACACAGAGGCGTGCATAAATAGCACCACTAAATAGCTAATGAGCAGAACCTATGGGGAGATGGGATCCTGGCCAAAATCACAACAAAGAGAAACAGAACAATCTGTCAGATAGACTCACGTGTAGCAAGTCTGTCAGATCTTCTCACTCCTCTCACAGGGCAGGGCGTGACAGTCAGCCAGCACGCTGACGATGTGTGCACGCAAGGTTCTGGCCAGTAAAGCACGGTGCCGAGTCGGGAGGCCACGGAGCGGTGAGTGAGAAGCTTCACTTCACTCATGCTCCGTGGTCACGTTATTTAAACTAATCCTCAATGCAGGGAAACTGCATTGAGGATTTTTTTGCCTCGATTACATCGATTAAATCGATGAATTGTTTCAGCCCTACTGCCAGGCATAGATTCTGCAGAGAGAGACCTTGGAAACATAGAGAAGAGGAGCACTACAACCTCCATCTTTGCCTTTATCCATACATCACTATTGAGGAAGATTTGAAAGTTGTGAATTGTTTGGAACTGTGTTTCATACCGTTGGATGTACTACACCTCCCATTCTGCACATTTGTAGAGACAGAGTTATCTACTCTCTACAACTGGCCTGGTTACTGACGCCAGCATCATTTGCTGGCCACTGCACCTACATTTCCTGCCTTACACCCAGGGGTCGAGTCGAGGGGGAACGCGTGGGAACGGCGTTCCTGCACTTTTTTCATGGCAGGAACGCCGTTCCCTTTCAGGGCAAAAGGACCAGGAGGGGAAGCGGTGAAATCAGATTCACAGGGGGCGGAGCGGAGGCGAGGCCCTGCGTAACTCGCACTGTGCAGGGCAGGCTAAGTGAGGAGGGAAGGAGAGCGGCTTCAGTTGAGGACGGAAGACTCACTGACTGACTCCCCCCCCCCCTCCTGGCTGAGAGCTCCCCTCCTCCTATCCTGAGCCTGCGACTGCCTGACTGTCTGCTGAGGTGAGCGTGGCTGGACCATCCGACCGGACCGGGGTCCTGGTGGTCCGGTCCAGACCAGTCTAAGTGTCTGTGACTGTCCCTGAGTGAGTCCGGGGGCCCTAACCCACCTGGTGGGAGCGCCGGTGGCCAGCAGCCCCAGACCAGACCAGTCAATACCCCCTCTTTTATCTCAGTCAGTACTCTCATCAGATGTGACTGCAGGCAGCACAGCAGCAGGCCAGAAGAGATCGATCAGCCAGGATTAATGTGCACAGACTGGGTGGGAGGCCCCCCTTACCCTGGCCTTAGGCAAGTGACAAACTGCCCCCCCCCCTCCTCCTCAATCTTAGGCAAGTGACAAACCCAGCTCTGCTACATCTACAATGAGCAACTACAACAAATGTAATGTCAAACTGCAGTTCCTCTATGCGATTGTGATGCCTCAGATAGCTTCCACTGGACCCACAGCCTGTGGGTCCAGTGGAAGCTATCCAAGGCATCACATAGAGGAACTGCAGTTTGGCATTACATTTGTTGTAGTTTCTCATTGTAGATGTAGCAGAGCTGAGTTTGTCACTTGCCTAAGAATGAGGGGGGCAGTTTGTCACTTGCCTAAGCGAGGCCTCCCACTGTGCACATTAATCCTGGCTGATCGATCGCTGCTGCTCTCACATCTGATGAGAGATTTCCTAAGGGGGTATTGACTGGCATTAGGGACGGGCTGGTGGATGAGGGCAGCCACCCGGTCCTGCCTATGGATCACCCAGTTTGCACTTAGCTATGCCCAGGCCCCATGCCAGGGGGTCCCTGATGTATTTACTGACCAATAACATGGAGATCCCAGTGCCAGCTGCCTTGCTGGTGGACGATTGGCATATACTTATGCTGTGGGCCACAGCAGAAGTATATGCCAATCGTCCACCAGCAAGGCAGCTGGCACTGGGATCTCCATGTTTATTTCATGTTAATTTTGCAGTTGTTTGTGTAAACTGGCACTTTACAATAAATTTTGCACTGAATTTTCAGCGAGGGGGGTGGGGGGGTGGGGGTTGCAGTGGATCTTGGGTAAGTTCCCACACTTTTTTCCCCAGGACTTGACCCCTGCTTACACCTGCACCAAAATTATACCAGCAGGGGCACCCCAACTACCATCAGGGAGGAGCCCCAACATCAAAGTGCACCCTCCATTAACTGCCCTGGCCCTATGGAGCATCAGTTTGAGGAACGCCACTGTGATTTATGTGAATAGCTGTGGCAGCCAAAACCACTACCACTCCTGTACTCTGCTCCACTCCTCCTGGGCTTGCAGGCATTTTCGGTATTGACAGGAGTCCCAGCGATTGTACCCCACTGATCAGTTAGTTATCCCACATCCTTGCTAGTTTTCTCAATAAGTTATAAGTTATTCTGATAAACCTATGATTCAGAAGGTATGAAAGGTATACTTATATATACAGTCGTGCGATTTACTTCCTTTTAACTATTCATTTATCAATACTGAACTAGTGAGTCCATGAAAAGTAGACCGTATCACATTTAGATAGCCAATGACTAAATAAGAAAGAACGAGACCTGTTGAATCTGGAGGAGGAGGGGTAGATTTATCAAACTGGTGTAAAGTACAACTGGCTTAGTTGCCCATAGCAACCAGATTCCACCTTTCATTTTCCAAAGGAGCTGTGAAAAATGAAAGTTGGATTCCAATTGGTTGCTATGCACCAATTTGATAAATCTCCCCCAAAGTTTGTATTTTATGTAGTAAACCTTTGGATTTTATTAAAGGCAAAGGCAATATTTTATCAGTAACAGTTTGTTGATAATGTGAATATATTTTATCTTTTCGTGTTGAAATGAGATCCTGAGCAAAATTTCAGACTGCGTCTATCGTTCTTTTAATTTTCTGTCCTTGAAAGACCAGCAGGTAACTGCATCTGAGACTATAACATATGTGCAAACCATAAAAGGATATCAGACTGGGTTCAACCGTTCTCACAACCAGAATAGCCATATAAGAATAAGCTGAAACGTTCAACAAATGTAAAGTATTTGTTGTTATGTTTTTTCCCCCCTAGATCACATTAAAGGGCTTGTCCTGCCTTTTTTAAGTGGTCCTGAAGATACACCATCACTGGCAGATTGGCGTGGGTTCTGACACCCCACAGCTTCACAATCAGCTTTTCTGTGTAGCGCCATTGCCAGAAGTCAGCACTATCAACACCAGCAATGGGAGCAGCAAAACAGCGTGGTTGTGGGGTGTCGGACCCCCATCGATCAGCTAGTGATGGCCTATCCTCATGACAGGCCATCACTTTAAAAAAGGCTGGACAACCCCTTTAATAGAAGACATAAATGCATAACATGAACGATTTATGCTTGACATTGTAAATACCTAAGGGATATTTTACAGCCACTGAACAGTCACTGCTATTATCATTGCTACAATTTCTGGTAAGAGTAGTTATATGTTAATAGCCATCAGCATTATCTTTTTGGCATCTTATATATTCTGCTGAAACTGATCTTGTATTTAAGGAATCCTTTCATTCGGTTAGGTCAATAGATTAGGTATTGGGGACTCCACAACTAACTACATAAGGCTGCATGTGCAAGAGAATCTTGTATCGATCCTCCTATGGTTATGTAAGTAAAAAGTGTTTTTTCTGGTTTTACAGTTTCTTCAGGGTTACAGTCATTTACTTTACAATTAGAGTTGTTGCGATACCAAATTTTTGATTCGGTTTCGATATCATAAAAAAGTATTGCGATACTCGATACCATTCGATACCATGCGAAAAAATAAACCAAAAAAGCCACGTGCAATCCGCATTTTAAAAAATGGCGAATCGCACAGTTTTTATTTATTTTTTCTGTTTCGGCGTTCACCGCATAGATTTTTTTTAGATTTTAATAGTTTGGACTTTTCTGACGTGGCGATATGTAATATGTTTATTTATTGTTTATACATTTTATATGTGAAATTGGGAAAAGGGGTGATTCATACTTAATATTTTGGTGGGTTTTTTTTTACTTTTTTTTTTTTGATACTTTTTATTTAACAACTATTTCCCCCCTTAGGGGCTAGAACCTGGGATTTTTTCATCCCTTGTCCTATTCACCCTGATAGAGCTCTATCAGGGTGAATAGAACCTCAAACTGTCCCTGATGCCCTGTGCATAGTGCACACAGGATCAGAGATGTTACCATGGCAGCCAGGGCTTCAGTAGCGTCCTGGCTGCCATGGTAATCGATCGGAGCCCCAGCATTACACTGCTGGGGCTCCGATCAGAAGCTGCCACTGCACCACCAATGAGGAGGGGAGAGGGGACCACCAATGAGGGGGAGGGGAGAGGCCCCTGTGCCCACTGCCACCAATGATTTTAATACTGGGGGGTGGGGGGAGGGGGCACTCTGCCAATGATTTCAATAGGGTGGGGGGTTTTGAGGGGGGTCGCACTGTGCCACCAATGATAATTACCCTTTAATACAGGAGGGGGGTACTGGCAGATCTGCCGCTGATCGCAGCTCCCTGTCAGGGGCAGGGTGTCGGCAATGCGATTCTGCTGCCGGCACCCCCCTCCTGTATTATGTGTTAAATACTTCTTTATATGAGTCCAGACTAAGTATTAGGCTACACAGAGCGGCGCCCAGAGATGTCCCAGCACTTACCATTATTCCTGGGCGCCGCTCCGTTCGCCCGCAGTGCCCCATTACTGTCTCCTCTCCTGCTCCATATGCCAATTACTATCGGAGCAATGGGAAGGAGACATCAGCTTCTCTAGTGGGCGTTCCTTCTCCCTGCGCTGCGAATGGACAGCGCTACAGCCAGGGAGAAGGAACGCCCACTAGAAGCTGATGTCTCCTCCCCATTGCTCCGATAGTAATTGGCATATGGAGCAGGAGAGGAGACAGTAATGGGGCACTGCGGGCGAACGGAGTGGCGCCCAGAAATAATGGTAAGTGCTGGGACATCTCTGGGCGCCGCTCTGTGTAGGAAAAGTCCTATCATTGGTGGCGCAGTGCGCCCGCCCCTCCTCCGCCCCTCTCTCCGTTCATCGGTGGCAGCGGCAGCAGCAGCACAGGGGGAGGGAGACACTGCTTCCTTCTACCCTGTGCTGATGAGGGAACATGAGTGCGCTGACAGCAGCGCGCTCATGTTCTGTGATACTAGACTGCGCAGCAGCGCAGCCCAGTATCGAAAAAATGGAAATCCCGGTATTGTATCGATACCGGGACAAAAGTATCGATTGGGTATCGAAATTTAAATACCCGCAACAACCCTATTTACAATTGCAGTAATTTATAAAAATTGTTCCCTGGGCGCCTTTCCCTCTAAAACCTCTTCAATCAACACCAGATAAATACTGTAATACAGTGCCTACATAATAGGCTAAACAGCAACCACATAAACAGTTTCACATTGTGCCCAGATAGTTTTCTTACGGCATCCACAGAAATAATTCAGGCTGCACCTAGTTTAATATTGCATAGAGTATCAATATAAATCAATGCAGCCCACAGAATTTCTATTCCTTCCAGCAAAATATTGCCTCTCTGGGGTGAAGTTTATATCCATGGAGGTCTAGGGTAGTTAATGGTAAAAAACGTGGTGGCTTATCGTAGTGAAGGGGTAATAAAAACATTCCTAGTGTGGATTGGTGGTCAACAGTTGTAAAGGGGTTAACACCAATATCCATGGTAGTCAAGACGAAAGATCTCATAGGACACCATAGCGCAAGATTTTTTTTAAACAGAAAAGAAAAAAAGTTGTGCTCAGCCTCACCCACTTTAATTGACTTCTATGTCAGAAAAAGTAGAACTGGTGCTTCATAAGTATGGCACCCATTCTGAACACCACTTTTCTCAATGTATTTAAACCAGACAACTGGAATAAATACATGAATAGTACCCGGGCCCATTGAGTAAGCGATTGTCAGGAGAGAAGCGTTCCCTCCCGGCAATCACTTGCTCGCTAGGGGAGGAGACTGCTGCTATTACATGCAGTAATCTCCTCTGCAGCAAGGGGAAGAGCGATCACCATGCCATCACTCATCCCCATGCTGTATAATGGTTTGCTGGCGGCAGATGGCTATTAGACAGCACGGTCTGCCATCGGCAACACAGATTTTTAAGTATGCTTAAAAATCTGAATTGCCCGATGAACGAGCATTTGCTTGTTCATCGGGCAGTCGGCGGCAGTATTACACTGCAAGATCATTGCTAACGAGCATTTGTGCGAACTGCATCAAGGAATTGCGTTATGGTCCGTGGTAACGGAATCCATAACGCAATTCAGTAAATACCACAACACAAACCCACACACAAACTTTAAAATATGAAATTCGCTCATCCCTAATTGGAGCCTACTGATACTTTTCTTTATATATGCTGTCTTTAACCCCTTCAGGACCCTGCCATTTTTCACCTTAAGGACCAGGCCGTTTTTTTTTTTATTTGACATGTGTTACTTTATGTGGTAATAACTTTGGAATGCTTTTACTTATCCAAGCCATTCTGAGATTGTTTTCTCTTGACACATTGTACTTCATGATAGTGGAAAATTTCTGTCAATATATTTACTTTTTATTTTAAAAAAAATACCAAATTTACAAAAAAATTGCAAAAATGCGCAACTTTCCAAATTTCAATTTCTCTGCTTTTAAACCAGATAGTGATACCTCATATAATAGTTATTACTTTACATTTTCAATATGCCTACTTTATGTTTGGATAATTTTGTGAATGCCATTTTATTTTTTGGGGACGTTAGAAGGCTTAGAAGTTTGGAAGCAAATCTTGACATTTTTCAGAAAATTTCCAAAACCCACTTTTTAAGGACCAGTTCAGGTCTGAAGTCACTTTGTGGGGCTTACATAATAGAAACCACCAATTTTAGAAACTACACCCCTCAAGGTATACAAAACTGATTTTGTTAACCCTTTAGGTGTCCCACAAGAATTACTGTATTTTTCGCCCCATAAGACACACTCCCCCCCCCCCCCCCCCCCAAAGTGGGGGAAAAATGTCCCTGGGGTGAATTCTAATGAGGGGAAGTGGTGAATGCTCTGTACTCACCGCTTCCTGGTCCTCGACTGTTGGCTGTGCAGTGGCAGCGTCCAGCAGCAGGAGAGGTAAGTGGTTTATTTATTTTGTGATCTGAGGCTGGAGTCTGCTGAATTATGCCTGGTGGCTGCTGAATTATGGCTGGGGGCTGCTGAATAATGGCTTGGCGCTGATTATATGACTGGGGGCTGATTAT
The DNA here is from genome assembly GCF_905171765.1 of Bufo bufo. Taxonomy (NCBI): domain Eukaryota; kingdom Metazoa; phylum Chordata; class Amphibia; order Anura; family Bufonidae; genus Bufo; species Bufo bufo. Next base: position 221,694,584 of record NC_053391.1, read on the forward strand.
ATGACTGGGGGCTGATTATATGACTGGGGGCTGATTATATATGGCTGGGGGCTGATAACATATGACTAGGGGCTGATTACATATGACGGGGCTGATTACATATGGCTGGGGTCTGATTACATATGGCTGGGGGCTGATTAAATGACTGGGGGCTGATTATATATGGCTGGGGGCTGATAACATATGACTGGGGGCTGATTATATATGGCTGGGGGCTGATAACATATGACTAGGGGCTGATTACATATGACGGGGCTGATTACATATGGCTGGGGTCTGATTACATATGGCTGGGGGCTGATTAAATATGGCTGGGGGCTGATATGAGACATGGAGGATTGATATGAGGCATGGGTGTCTGAGGTCTGATCTGAGGACTGATTGGGGGGTGTTCTTTATATTGGGCTCTGATCTGAAATCTGATAAAGGGTCATTCACATTGGGGTCTGAGCTGAGGTCTTAATAACATTGGGGATCTGATTGGGCCTCGAGCTGAGGTCTGATTAATATTAGGGATCTGATTGCTGATCTGATCTGAGGTTTAATAAAAAAAAAAAATCTTATTGTCCTCCTCTAAAACCTAGGTGCGTCTTATGAGCCAGTGCATCTTATAGGGTGAAAAATATGGTAAAGGAAAATGTAGATGAAATTTCACTTTTTGGCAGATTTTCCATTTTAATCCATTTTTCCCAGTAACAAAGCAAGGGTTAACAGCCAAACAAAACGTTATATTTATTACTCTAATTCTGTAGTTTACAGGAACACCCCATCTGTGGTCATAAACTGCTGTACCGGCGCACAGCAGGGCCCAGAAGAAAAGGAACGCCATATGGTTTTTGGAGGGCAGATTTTACTGGGATAATTTTGAGTTGCCATGTCACATTTGAAGTCCCCCCGATACACCCCTAGAGTAGAAACTCCAAAAAAAGACCCCATTTTGGAAACTACACCCCTCAATGTATTCAAAACTGATTTTACTAACTTTGTTAACTCTTTAGGCGTTCCACAAGAATTAAAATAAAATGTAGATGAAATTTCAGAATTTCACTTTTTTGGCAGACTTTCCATTTTTTTTACGGTGTCCACCTGAGGGGTTAGTTTAAGTGATATTTTTATACAGCAGGTTATTACAGACGCGGCAATACGTAATATGTATACTTTTTTTATTTACTTAAGTTTTACACAATAAAAGCATTTTTGAAACAAAAATGTCTCTATATTCTGAGAGCCCTAGTTTTTTTTATTTTTTGGACGATTGTCTTAGGTAGGGTTTTTTCTACAGCGTTCAGGTGAGGGAGTGGATATTGTAATATTTTTTAGAGGTCGTTTTTTTTCTACTGTACAATTTTATGTTTTTATTTTGGGATTTTTTATTTATTTTTTTTTACTTTTTTTTTAACTTTTAATCCAGAGGAAAAAAAGCAGGCTGGTTTGAGAGCTGCATTTATACAATCAGGCAAATAATGTGAGTTTGTGAGCGTTTGCGTGTTTGAGTTCCAGTGTGTGTTTGTATTAAGTCTGTGACTTTAGATTACGTGACTTGAGATTCAGGTACTTTAGGAGGGGACTACAGTAAGTTAGATTCTTATCACTGCACATTGCATTTTTCTCTTTTCTTGCGTAATCCCCACTTAGTATGTGTTCCATTATTGACAGCGCAGTCCAGTGCACATCTTGTCTAATGTATGCAGTCCTGGAACAGCCATTTGAGGGTGCATATCTTTGTTCAAAATGTAAGCAAATTGCCCATTTGGAATCGCACATCGAGTATCTAAACAGGTGAATTTCAACACTGAGAAGCGTTGACAGTTTGGAAAAGAGCTTGCTGCTCAATGAGCAAGCACTCTATGGGGTAGATGTGGGGGAGGGTGGTAGCGAGGAGGCTCAGGAAAGTGAGGTAGAAAGTGGGGTAGAGGGAAGAGGGCCAGGGAGGCTAAGCCCTGATCTGACACACCCCAAAAAGTTTGCACGGTTGGCAGATGAGGGGGATGTCAGTTCAGGGAGAGCACTGCTGCAGCCGGACACTTCCTCTGCCAGTCAGGGAAATGTCAGCTCCAGGAAGCAGGGGACCAGAAGAGCTGGGCAGGCCAGACAGGTGCTGGTAGTGGGAGACTCAATTATTAGGGGTACAGATAGGGCGATCTGTCACAAAGACAGGGATCGTCAAACGCTGTGTTGTCTTCCTGGTGCTCGAGTTCGACACATCGCGGATCGGGCTGACAGATTACTGGGAGGGGCTGGAGAAGATCCAGCGGCCATGGTCCATATCAGAACCAATGACAAAGTTAGAGGTAGGTGGAGCGTCCTTAAAAATGATTTTAGGGATTTAGGTCTACAGCTTAGGACAAGGACCTCAAAGCTAGTATTTTCTGAAATACTACCTACCACACAAGCCACACAAGCCACACAAGAAAGGCAGCGGGAGATTAGGGAGGTTAACAAGTGGCTCAAGAACTGGTGTAAGAAGGAGGGGTTTGGGTTCCTGGAGAACTGGGCCGACTTCTCTGTTGGCTACAGGCTCTATCGTAGGGATGGGCTGCACCTCAATGGGGAAAGGGCAGCTGTGTTGGGGGAGAAGATGGCTAGAAGGTTGGAGGAGTGTTTAAACTAGGGACTGGGGGGGAGGGAAATTACACTATAGGAGGGGAAGATAGTGCAGATAGAGACCGGGGCAAGGTAATGGGACTGGGGGAGAAATGGAAGGAGTGACTAGAACAGCTTAGAAGGAGAAGTGTAGGTTAAAAAATATACATAAACCTCTCAAATGTATGTATACTAATGCCAGAAGCCTGACTAATAAAACTGGGAAACTGAAATTAGTGATGTTTGAGGAGGACTATGACATAGTGGGAATAACTGAGACATGGCTGGATGATAGCAATGACTGGGCAGTTAATGTACAGAGTTACAGTCTGTTTAGAAAGGATCACCAAAACTGGAGAGGGGGAGGGGTCTGCCTTTATGTAAAGTCTTGTCTAAAACCCACACTCCGGGAAGATATAAGTGAGGGACATGAACATGTAGAGTTACTGTGGGTAGAAATACATGGAGGCAAAAACAATAATAAATTACTAATAGGAGTTTACTATAAACCACCTAGTATACCAGAGTCCACAGAAAATCTACTACTAAACTAGATAGACGAGGCGGCAAATCATAATGAGGTTGTTATTATGGGGGACTTCAACTACCCAGATATAGACTGGGAAACTGAAACTTGTATATCTCATAAAGGAAACAGGTTCTTGGCAATAACCAAAGACAATTACCTTTCCCAACTGGTTCAGGACCCGACAAGAGGGACGGCCATACTGGACTTAGTATTAACCAATAGACCTGACAGAACAACAGATGTGCATAAAGTAATAACATTCCAATTATCATTCAAAAAAGTGTTTCTTCAGGGAGGAACAAAAATACCAAATTTCAAAAAAGCTAAATTTAGCCAACTAAGAGAGGCCATAGGCCTAACTAACTGGGACAAAGTCCTCAAAAATAAAAATACAGCCATAAAAAGGGATAGTTTTAAAAGCATCCTAAAATCTAATTGTGAGAGGTACATACCTTATGGGAATAAAAGGTTCAAGAACAAGAAAAAAAACAATGTGGATAAATAGAACTGTAAAGAAAGCAATAAATGACAAAAAGAAAGCATTTAAATCACTAAAACAGGAGAGAAAAAAATAGAATACGTAAAAAACTAATAAAAGCAGCCAAACTAGAGACCAAGAGATTAATTGCCAAAGATAGCAAAACTAACCCTAAAATGTTTTTCAATTATATAAATGGTAAAAAGTATAAATCTGAAGGAGTCGGCCCTCTACAAAGTAATGAGGGGGGAGTTGCAGAGAGCGATGAGGAGAAAGCAAAGCTATTAAATATTTTTTTCTCCATTGTATTCACAGATGAAATGCAGAATGTAAAAGTTAATTCGTCATTAAAAGTGCCCTGTCCGACCCAGGAAGAAGTACAGCGGCGTCTTAAAAAATTAAAATAGACAAATCGCCAGGACCAGATGACATACCCCCTCGTATCCTAAGAGAATTAAGTAATGTCTTAGCCAAACCCTTATTTCTGATATTTAAGGACTCTATACTGACAGGGAGTGTTCCACAGGATTGGCGCATAGCAAATGTAGTGCCAATATTCAAAAAAGGTCCAAAAACCGAGCCCGGAAACTATAGGCCAGTAAGTTTAACATCTGTCATGGGTAAACTGTTTGAAGGTTTTCTAAGAGATGCATGGCTTTATGAGGGATTGGTCATGTCAAACTAATTTAATCAGTTTCTATGAGAAAGTAAGTTCTAGACTTGACAGCGGCGAATCAATGGATGTCGTATCTCTGGCCTTCTCCAAAGCATTTGACACTGTACAGCATAAAAGGTTAGTATATAAAATGAGAATGTTTGGACTGGGAGAAAATGTCTGTATGTGGGTAAGTAACTGGCTCAGAGGGTGGTTATTAATGGTACACACTCAGATTAGGTCACTAGTGGAGTACCTCAGGGGTCAGTATTGGGCCCTATTTTCTTCAATATATTTATTAATGATCTTGTAGAAGGCTTGCACAGTAAAATATATATTTTTGCAGATGACACTAAACTGTGTAAAGTAATTGACACGGAAGAGGACAGTATACTGCTACAGATGGATTTGGATAGATTGGAGGCTTGGGCAGATAAGTGGCAGATGAGGTTTAACACTGACAAATGTAAGGTTATGCACATGGGAAGGAATAATGCAAGTCACCCGTACATACTAAATGGTAAAACACTGGGTAACACTGACATGGAAAATGACCTAGAAATTTTAGTGAACAGCAAACTAAGCTGTAAAAACCAGTGTCAGGCAGCTGCTGCCAAGGCCAATAAGATAATGGGTTGCATCAAAAGGGGCATAGATGCCCGTGATGAGAATATAGTCCTACCACTTTACAAATCACTAGTCAGACCACACATGGAGTACTGTGAATATAGGGGGAGATTTATCAAACTGGTGTAAAATAGAACTCAAGGTGGTGGCTCACTTCAGGCAGGGTTCTGGAGTATGTGCTACTAGCCCAATGTAGAGGAGCACCCACCCTCTATTAATGAGTATTAAATATATAACCAAGGTTAGGGCGAGCACACAACACTTAGACCACAATATTGAATAATGTGAATAAAATTTAATTAAATCACAATCATACTACACGTGTATAATATAAAATCTCCAATTAGCATTGCTCCCTAAAATACAAATAAAATCAATGAGATTAAAATCAATAATAGTACTGAATTCCACACAATGGAGTTAATAAATGAAATCAGTCCCTTATATTCACAACACGCTGGAATGTAGGTATATCTATACCATATAGGTTGCTTGACAGTTACTGAACTTCAATATCCAGTGCGCACACACAAGTTGGTAATGAGGCTCCCAGCTCCTACACACTAATCTGGTGCTTATATAGTCTGTGGGTTCAAATGTGGGCAATAAGAATCCACCCAACTGAACTCCTGCTCATATGGTGTCTCGCACCTCAGTATCGTTGAGCACAAAATGTATACGGTGGGGTTATTTATGCTGGTTTTAGTTTCATGCCCATCACATAAGATTCCACAAGTAGAGTCTTCCTACCTTCCCGTTGGTATATACCATATAAGCGTCTTTGTGGACGTAAGAGGTAAACGAGCGGCGCGGGGTACTGCCGGCGTCTCGCTCCTGGCTCCTGTAGTTCGCTGATCCGAAGACTGGTGTAAAATAGAACTGGCTTAGTTGCCCATAGCAACCGATCATATTCCACCTTTCATTTTTCACAGCTGCTTTGGAAAATGAAACTGTAAATTTGATTAACGAAATGTATCTTTCCTTGAGTCCTTCAGGCAGCACACACACAAAAGGTTAATGTCTTGCTCCTCCCGTCTAGGACAGAAGATAAATCATTAGTAAATCAGACTAATTAACCTCCTATAAAGGAGGGCACACCCACTAGGCAGATGTGTTTTTTCCAAGCAATGTCTTTTTTAGGGAAGGAGATATGTGCTGCCTTTGGACTCAAGGAAAGATACATTTCGGTAGGGAAATTTAGACTTTCCTTATCGTCCTTCAGGCAGCACACACAGAGGGATCTGAAAAGGAGTATTAAACAAGGGGGGGGGGGGGGGGAGAAATCGCAGCCTTAAAAATTACTTGTCTGTCAAAGGCTGAATCACAAGCACCAGATACATCCAACTTACATTGTTTTGTAAAGGTGCATGGAGAAGACCATGTAGTGCCCCTGCAGATTTGTACCAATGCCCCCCCCCCCCCTCTTTTCTGCCCAAGCGACTAAGGCTACTTTCACACTTGCGGCAGTGTGATCCGTCGTCGGAACTGCCCGCCGGATCCGCCGACTGAAAGCATTTGTGAGACGGATCCGGGTGCGGATCCGTCTCACAAATGCATTGCAAGGACGGATCCGTCTCTCCGCTTGTCATGCGGACCGACGGATCCGTCTTGTACATTTTTTCACATTTTTACTGATCTGCGCATGCGCATGCCGGAGCGACGGATCCGGCATTCCGGTATTCTGAATGCCGCATCCGGCGCTAATTCATTCCTATGGGAAAAAATGCCGGATTCGGCATTCAGGCAAGTCTTCAGTTTTTTTCGCCGGAGAGAAAACCGTAGCATGCTGCGGTTTTCTCTTTTGCCTGATCAGTCAAAACTACTGAACTGAAGACATCCTGATGCAAACTGAACGGATTACACTCCATTCAGAATGCATGGGGATAAAACTGATCAGTTCTTTTCCGGTATAGAGCCCCTGTGACGGAACTCTATGCCGGAAAAGAACAACGCAAGTGTGAAAGTAGCCTAAGTGAACTGAGTTGAGTGTGCTGTAACTTCACATGGTAACTGAAGTACTTAAAATTTAGAAGCAGACTTTAATGCCTCATGCAGACGTCCGTGTCAGTTTTGGATCAGTGGTAACACGGACCGTGTTCAATCCGTGTTTTCTCCCGTGACAGATCCGTGTTGGGCCCGTGGGTCTGTTTTTTGCTGTCCGTGTTGCACCCGTGTTTCAATAACACTCAACAGCTGAAAAATAATTTTCAAAGAATCTCTTGTTAATGATCCGTGAAACACGGATGCAACACGGATGGCATCCGTGGTTTTCACGAACCCATAGACTATAATGGGCGTGATGTATCCGTGAACACTGACAAAATAGAGCATGCATCCGTGGTAAAAAAAAACTGACCCACGGACCGTGCTGAAACACTGATGTGTGAATAAACACATTAAAATGAATAGGGACGTGTGCTGTGGAGAACACGTACAGCACACGTCCGTGAAACACTGACGTCTGCATGAGGCTTAATAGTATTCTTAATCCAAGCAGTGTAGGCTTGCTGGCTTTTATACTTCTCTATAAAAAGCTGGTCAGCCGACCTGGAGGACCCTGGTTCTCCAATGACCAGTAGGTGAAGCTTGTCTTGTTTAGCTGAATGATGATTCTAATGAATTTCTTAAAGGGTTTCTGTCATGAGAAATAACGTTATGTAGCTAACTGACTAGCGATGTACTAATGTGCTTTATAACTCCCTGCCTGCCGCCATTCTCTTAAAATAAAGACTTTTAAAATATTATAATGAGCCTCTAGGTGCTATTAGGGCGTTGCTTCAGCACCTAGAGGCTCGGTCTACAGACTCTTTGGCCCGCCCAGGTCCAGTTGATTGACTTTCGAGTTCTCCTCAGTGTCCCGTAAATCTCGCGCCGTCCCTTTTAGTATTCGGTGCAGGAGCAGTGAGTGAAGGACGCGCTCCTGCTGCCGGCTTCCTTCCTTCTGCGTCTATTGTGGAAAGGAGACCCCTCTGTAACAGCGATTGATTCAAAATATAATTAATTTGGAACAAGAAGTAGGCACTCACAGCCATATATGGTGGAGTTGCACTAAGATTACTCCCTACTGGCGGATGATATGTAAGGTCTTATCTGAGATTTGTAAGATGACATTTCCAACCTCTCCCAAGGTGTGTCTCTTTGGGGTGTTCGGGGAGCTCAAGTGCCCTAGTGATACGCAAAAGTTGAGTAAAATTTTACTGGCGGCTTCCAGAATACTCATTGCAGTTTACTGGAAAAAGAAGGAGATACCCCCAATAAAACAATGGATCATTAAATGCGATCAATTATACCGCCTTGAACAGATAGCCCACTGGGAAACCCGAACGCCACACAGATTTGAGGCGATCTGGCAACCTTGGAAGAATTATAGAGGTTTTTCAAACTGAAGGCATTGCTTTAAGGTTATAGTGAATACCAAAGATAGCAATATATTAATTCTCAGGAACAAGCCCTACCACTTGACAACATAATGGAAGAGTCCCCCCCCCCCCCCCCCCCACCCCCATCCCCATTCCCTTTCTTCCCTCGGACCTTCCTAGTCCCTCCCCCCTTATCCCTGTTTTGTTTATTATTCTGAAATCTGTAATCTGATTTTTCTCATTTGACTGTATTATATCAGATGCATTCTTATATTGGCGCCCTTGTAGGGCAAGTAAAAATTGTATGTCCTTACTGTTGTAAAATCAATAAAAACAATTTTAAAACAAACAAAATATAATTAATTTGGTGAGGAACAAAATGGCGCTAATAGAATGTCCCTCTGCACAGAGTGTCTATGGGGATCACATGAACTCAGAGGCACATTCAGGACCCATTCACATGAAAGTATTTTTTCTTTCCGACACGTCCCGCAATTTGCAGATCTCATGCGGACCCATTATTACAATGGGACCGAGAGACACGGACAGCACACAGTGTGCCGTCCACATCCGCACATCCATTCCGTGGCCCCGAAAAGAGATAGAAATGTACCCCCCTTGTCCGTATGGCAGACAAGAATAGGTATTACCATCATAGGGCTGGATGTTCTGAACTGCAAATGCAGAATGCACATGGCGGCATCCGTGTCCTATGGCTCCGCAACTTGTGGCCGCAAAATCGGATATAGTTCTGTGACTGGACCCCCAATTTTAGTTGACTAAGCAAGATTTCATGGGGAAGGAATCCCTATGATACTAAGAAACTAAAGCCAAAGACGCTTTGCACTACGCCATAGACAAGGAATTGCTATGTTTCAGCAGGGAAACAATCTTTCTGACTAGAAGTTCCCTGACAGGGAATAACAGACTGCATGAAAAAAAGTCTTCCTAGCCAGACGGGCCACTGGGATATTACCTTGGGAGGGTTCCCCCACGGATCTGTAATACTCTGCTATAATCTAGCTCCCACATAATGTTACCTGTCTGGCTTGGACCACACTCCTGCCTTACATCCCTTTAATAAAGGATCATCAGGAAATACCCTAGAGTTTGATATTGGGCTTATCCCCTCTAGGTGCAACCATTTCAATGAAGGTACGTCATCATGAAACAAAGATCTTTAGAATCCTCCTGATTACAGAGAGAGAGAGTCCACATACAGATAAGGCAGGAGATAAGGTGAAAGGAGTTGTGGATTATGCGGACAATAATAGAACATGTTCTATCTTTGAACGGAACGGAAAAACGGAAATGGAATGCATACGGAGTACATTCCGTTTTTTTGAGGACCCATTGAAATAAATGGCTCCGTATGCGAACCGTATACGGAACGCATGAGTTTAAGATAATACAAACAGATCCACTCTGAATGGATGCAGATGGTTGTATTATCTGAACAGATCCGGACGGATCCGCACAAAACACGAGTGTGAAAGTAGCCTTAGGGCAAATTGCGGATCCGCAAAACACGGATGGCGCCCGTGTGCCTTCTGCAATTTGCGGAACGGAACAGGAGGCCTATTATAGAAATGCCTATTCTTGTCCGCATAACGTACAAGAATAAGACAGGACTAATTTTTGCGGGGCCACGGAATGGAGCAACGGATGCGGACAGCACACAGAGTGCTGTCCGCATCTTTTGCGGACCCATTGAAATGAATGGTTCCATATACAGACTGTATGTGGAACGCAGAAAATGGCCCGTATACGGAACGCAAATTACATTCGTGTGCAAGAGGCCTTACCCTGATAAACTACATAAAAAAAATGCAAAACAGATGGGCAAGCAATTCATGCTGTGCACCCTGCAGAACCATGGCTGTCGCGGTGGACTATAACATAGGCCGGAGAGAAGCAGTGCAAAGCACTAATGAGCAAACTGACCAAACGTTAGTGAATTGTGATATGATAATCCTCAGTAATGTCATAGCCAACATTACCAGAGCACAGTCCGCAAATGTCCTGATCTCCACAGGATACCATTACCATATTTATGGTTGTATAGATAAGATAGTTCAGGCCGGGTTCTCATCGCCTTTTAGCTTTCCCTTCTTCTGATCCATAAGAAGAACAGAAACTTTTTTTTTAAATCGGATCCGTTATTTAGAGCGTCAGTTATAATCCATTTGTGTCACTTCTGTCAGAGATCAGTACTTTTTCACCCATTAAAAATAACTGATCTCTGACTGAAGCTCTAAATAACGGATCCAATTTTTTTTCTGTTCTGCCGGATCAGAAGAATGGAAAGCTAAATAGTGATGTGAACACGGCCTAAGGCCTCATGCTGTTGTTTTGGTCCGCATCCGAGCCGCATATTTTGCAGGTCCGATGCAGACCCAATGACTTCAATGGGGCCGCAAAAGATGCAGACAGGACTCCGTGTGCTGTCCGCATCCGTCGCTCCGTTCCGTGGCCCCGGAAAAAAAAATAGATCATATTAGATCCGTTTTGAGGACAAAAATAGGCATTTCTATTATGGGTGCCCGTTCTATTCCGCAAATTGCGGGACGCACACAAACGGCATCCGTGTTTTGCGGATCTACAATTTGCGGACCGTAAAACACAGCACGGTCATTTGCATGAGGCCTAATACTGTGATATATGTGGTTGCTGGTTCAAACCTAATGTTGCCTTCACTTGTTGGCGACCTTAACAGGTTCTCTGGGATTTTCATGTTGATGACCTATCCTTGGCTGGGGGTCTGACACCCGGGACCCCTGCTGATCAGCTGTTTCGGAAAGCAGCAGCGCTCGTACATTGTATAGCGGCTGTGCTTGGTATCGCAACTCAGCCCCATTCACTTAAATGGGGCTGAGCTGTGCCTACGTCATGTGACAGATGAGCGTGACATCACATGGCCTACGCTAAGCTGCGAGAAGGCCGCGGCGCTACTGTGAGTGTCGGAGCTGATTGGGGGGAGTCCAGGGTGTCAGACCCCCACCGATCAGAAACTGATGACCAATCCTTAGTATAGGTCATTAATATGAGATTGGCAGGGGCCTGACTCCTGGAGGTCTGAGGATAGGACCTCAATATCAAAATCCCGGAGAACCCCTTTAAAAGTTGCTACAAGAATGCAGCAATTTCATGTGTTAAAGGGAACCTGTCATCAACTATATGATGCCCATACTAACAGCAGCATAAAGTATAGACAGGTGAGATGATTTCAGCGGTCTGTCATTTATAAGTTAAAAGTAAGTGGTTGCTGAGAACCAACATCACAATCATTGCAGACTGGGCCTGGAAAAGAGTCATAGCCACCTGAGAAGAGTCCTGGTTATCCATGAATTCCTATTCTTCCCACCTACCTACTGATGACTGACTGTTTTCTCCCTTTCTGTCTAGGAGAGAACTGCCAATCATCAGCAGATGGTGAGAGAGCAGGAGATGATGTATAACCAGGACTCTTCTCAGGTAGATGTGACTCTTCTCAAGGCCTGGGCTGTAATGATTATGATGCTGGTTCTCGGCAACCACTTACTTTTAGCTCATGAGTGACACAGCGCTGACATCAGCATTTCTGTCACTGATTTATGCTGCCCTCAGTGAGATCAGCCTAACGTTGATGACAGGTTCCCTTTAAGGAAGATTGTATTTGCTGATGGGACGTGAGACTCTGCGAATATTTGTTTCCATATTTCAAGCAGATAAACAACCTCCAGCAACACATATACGACGTTATACGTATAAAGAATGTGCTGCTTCACGCACTGAAGAAAGCGAATCCCTTTGAGATAAGAAGTGAAAGGACTATACGGGGAACTGGTGAAGTATTCATTAGCTTCTGCTATAATTACAGGACATTTGATCCAAGCTCTAGGGATGTATGGACTCTACACACCCTGATTATTGTCTTCTATCCCTAGTGATGGATCCAAATAATGGCAAATATTGGAATGATATTCGTAGATCACGTGACTGGAAAGGAGAGCCAACCGCAGCAGAAGGGGCACGGTGCTCAGCTGGGCCAATCTGCCCCCTTGTTTCATCGATCTGCCCCCGCACCCTCATTGATCAGAGTCACTATGACATACCTAAAGATTTATCAAAGGACGGCAACTTATTCACACGTTTCTGGCCACCCTTACAGCGTCCACAGTCATCCAACTTGCCTAGAGATGGTAGAAATGGTTAATCTACCCAAATACACTGCCCGCCATAGTAATCATTGTGTTACTGCTGTGGTCCGGGCTGAATTGCCCTATACCAGGTCAAGAGCTGCGCTCTGCTTTCTAAGCGCTACAACTGCTTCTTCTATAGACAGACCTTCACTGGTCTGGTGGGGATATCCCTTGGGGCGCTTTCCAACATAGGTTTTTGCTGTTTCTGTCTACACTTTTGCATTTTCGGTATGTTTTTTTGCACCTGCATTTTAGTTGCGTTTTGTTTGTTTTTTAGAACGTGACTGCGCCAAAAATCTGCTTGAAATTGACACTTTTTTTCTGAATGTTCAACAACGGCGGGGCTTGGAAATGGGTGGAGCTTCACAGGAAAGGGCGGGGCCTAAGGATTTTACATTTTGTACCAAACTGGCGCCACAATTCTGGCGTAAAAAGAGTTCATATAGAGTTAGCGAAAAGTGCCTATTCCTGCACCAGATTATCATCCTGCCTGATCCCCGGTGATACATCTGGTCCTGATGGAGTCAGCCTGTCCGGCACCATCTTTAGGATTAGTAAATCTGGGCCACTGTTTGCAAAAAAAAACTTTAAAAAAAAACCCTGCTTGCGGTTATTCTGAAGGCACATGAAACGTGTGCGCAGGGATCCTTATTCCAATATCGCTCATATCTGGTCAGATTTGACACTCAAAGCTCTAGGGGTAATTGTGCGACCCCCTATGGGGATAAAATGATTACCATATAGCCGATGTCCCGCTAAAACACAAATATATTGAATTGACATTTTGCCATCCACACATTTCTCCTGGAAAAACCGAACTAATGAAAAAAAACAGCCACTGAAAAAAACACAAGCAGTTTTGGGTTTATGGCTTTTTTTTGTGGTAAGAAAAAACCCAAAATGCCAGAACAAAAATACGTGTGACGAGGCTAATTTCACACAAGCGAGTTTCTGTCCGGGTGTGATGCGTGCAGTGAACGCATAGCATCCGGACTGAATCCTGACCCAAACATTTTCATTGATCATCTGCGTTCAGGAAAAATGGCCGCATGTTCTATATTGTGCATTTTTCATGCAGCTCTGGTTCCATAGAAGTGAATGGGGCTTTGGTGAAAAACGTAAGGAATCCGGATGCAATGCGTTTTTCACGGATGGTTGCTGTTATTCTTCAGTTTTACTTCATGTGCGTGAAAAACGCATCAAAACTAATTACATCCGTGCGGAAAAACTGAAACAATGAACACAATCGCAGACAAGACTGACTGAACTCGCGTGCAAAACCATCCGTTTTTCCCTGAACAGATCCTGACACAATCCGTATCGCTCGTGTGATGAGGCCGGTACCTGCACATAGCGTGGATTTGTATGCAGGAAAAAAAAAAACGCACACAAACCCGCATTATTTATCGTGCTTTTGGTGAGGTTTTTGTTGCAGATTTTCTGCTTATTTTAATGATGGCATTAAAGTCTATAGAGAAAACCTCTCTACATAAGGCCTAATTCAGATGGCCGTATGCTGTCCGCAAAAATGCGGATCCGTTTTTTTGTGGATTAGATGCAGACCCATTCTCTTCTATGGGGCTCTTTGCTTCCGTTCTGCGGCTCCGCAAAACAAATAAAACATGTCCTATACTTGTCAGTGAAAATCAGGACGTGGCCCCAATGAAGTCTTTGGGTCCACAAAAATGTGGAATGCAATCCGTTTTGTTTTGCAGACATGCTGAACTGTTTGCAAAAAACGGATCAGCATTTTTGCGGGCAGCATACGGCCGTGAATGAGCCCTAAGGTGCGGAATCGCACTAACAAATGACAGGCTGCGGATTTTAAACCCCTCGCAGCAGGCCTTTTTACGTGCGTACAAAATATGCAATGTGCACATGAGATTTGACCGATCTCATACACTGTACTGTATTACGCCGCGTTTTTTCTGCACAGAAATCCGCACGTTATCTGCAATATGTGCAGGGAGCCATGGGCCCAGTTCACACGACTTGATTTTGAAAGACACGCTTTAATAAAATCAGCGTGGGTTTTGTCAGGGCGTTTTTTTGACGTGTCTTCTTTTAACCAATGGTTGTTCACTTCAATACAAAGCTGCATTTTCAGCTTGAGGTTTTTGACGCGGATCTACGCCAAAACCAAGCATGGAAAATGCACTGAAAAAGCGTAAAGACTTACATGGAGCTGTTCTTTTATGCTTCCCATTCATTTCAATGGGAGAATCAGCGCACGCTGCTTCTTTTTTCCACGTGTAAAAAAATATTTAAAATAAGCAAGTGCTACTTCCCATTGAAGTGAATGGGAGGCTGTTTAGAGGCGTTTGTTTTTTTGCAGCTGATTTCGAGGCAGAAACGCTCCAAAATCAGCACCGAAAACTCAGTGTGAACTGTCCCTTAAAGCTCTTTAGTATATAAAGGTCATTGTAATATGGGCTTATAGGACGCTATAGGTCAGTGGCAAGGAAGGGTTAATTGAGGGCACAGGGAAGTACTGAGGACGAACTAGCATCCTAAGTATTCATTTGATGTGAGTCACAATTCTTCCTCCGGAAGATGAGAGGGAAGAGCGGGGCTTCTCCGGGACAGCATAGGAATAGTGGGGGGCTGCCAGATGTACTACTCTCCCCAGCATCTACAGGTACACGATGAGCAGGGAAGGGTTAAACGGCTTGTCACATAATATAAGGGGGTCCATGACAGGGGCATTGAGGCTGCACCCGGG
Source organism: Bufo bufo (assembly GCF_905171765.1). Classification (NCBI taxonomy): domain Eukaryota; kingdom Metazoa; phylum Chordata; class Amphibia; order Anura; family Bufonidae; genus Bufo; species Bufo bufo. The sequence continues at coordinate 221,709,718 of NC_053391.1, forward strand.
GGTCACCGCTTCCAGGACAAGAAGCCGGATAAAGTCTCCGGAGGACAGTGGCGCGGCTTCTTCTCCTGAGAATGGCGCAAGGCTATAGCAGGGAAATGTCTCACCTGGCGGGATGTACCTGCGCCCCTGGACCACCTTCCCGGACGTGTCCTAGGCGACAGCTCTGCACCTTCTCACTCCGGGCTGCAGTTTTAAAGCTCAGGGGGCGGCGCATGCGCGGTGTGAGACAGGGAGGTTACACGACCGAGACCTGTGAGGGAGGAGGTGTGACACGGAGTCCGCGCTGTCACTTGTCATAGGCAGGGCAGACCAGAATACAGGTGTGGGCACCTCCTGAGGGGGAGTCCTCTCTCCACGGCACCCAAAGTGCTCCTCTCTAGCCATACACATTCCTGCCTGCACTCTGTGGATGAAGTACTAAGCAGTTGCTTACATAGCAATCCCCAACACAAAATCTCTTCCTTTAATTCTCCTCCACAGCCCATACGTTTAGCAGGTGTCATGGCTGGATCCCCTGGAACCTTCTGTTTCTACTGAACAGATCTTCAACTTGAGATAGTTGGTAAAGCACTGGGCATAACTGCTACTGTGGGCCCCCAATAACTGGGGGCCCATCTCCACCCAGACAATGTGCAGATAGTGATGTTTATGGAAAATAGACGCCTGCATCATGTTTAGCGTTTTTACTGTGCTGTGACATCACTGATTTATTACTGTACATCACCACATGTATTATCATAGGCATGGTGACATCACTGTGAGCCTTACTGCTGCACCGTGACATCACTGTGCATATTATTACTGTGCTGTGACATCACTGATTTATTACTGTACATCACCACATGTATTATCATAGGCATGGTGACATCACTGTGCTGTGCATATTATTACTGTGCTGTGACATCACTGATTTATTACTGTACATCACCACATGTATTATCATACGCATGGTGACATCACTGTGAGCCTTACTGCTGCACCGTGACATCACTGTGCATATTATTACTGTGCTGTGACATCACTGATTTATTACTGTACATCACCACATGTATTATCATACGCATGGTGATATCACTGTGAGCCTTACTGCTGCACCGTGACATCACTATGCATATTATTACTGTGCTGTGACATCACTGATTTATTACTGTACATCACCACATGTATTATCATACGCATGGTGACATCACTGTGAGCCTTACTGCTGCACCGTGACATCACTGTGCATATTATTACTGTGCTGTGACATCACTGATTTATTACTGTACATCACCACATGTATTATCATACGCATGGTGACATCACTGTGAGCCTTACTGCTGCACCGTGACATCACTGTGCATATTATTACTGTGCTGTGACATCACTGATTTATTACTGTACATCACCACATGTATTATCATACGCATGGTGACATCACTGTGAGCCTTACTACTGTACCGTGACATCACTGTGCATATTATTACTGTGCTGTGACATCACTGATTTATTACTGTACATCACCACATGTATTATCATACGCATGGTGACATCACTGTGAGCCTTACTGCTGTACCGTGACATCACTGTGCATATTATTACTGTGCTGTGACATCACTGATTTATTACTGTACATCACCACATGTATTATCATACGCATGGTGACATCACTGTGAGCCTTACTGCTGTATCGTGACATCACTGTGCATATTATTACTGTGCTGTGACATCACTGATTATTACTGTACATCACCACATGTATTATCATACGCATGGTGATATCACTGTGAGCCTTACTGCTGCACCGTGACATCACTGTGCATATTATTACTGTGCTGTGACATCACTGATTATTACTGTACATCACCACATGTATTATCATACGCATGGTGATTTCACTGTGAGCCTTACTGCTGTACCGTGACATCACTGTGCATATTATTACTGTGCTGTGACATCACTGATTTATTACTGTACATCACCACATGTATTATCATAGGCATGGTGACATCACTGTGCTGTGCATATTATTACTGTGCTGTGACATCACTGATTTATTACTGTACATCACCACATGTATTATCATACGCATGGTGATATCACTGTGAGCCTTACTGCTGCACCGTGACATCACTGTGCATATTATTACTGTGCTGTGACATCACTGATTTATTACTGTACATCACCACATGTATTATCATACGCATGGTGACATCACTGTGAGCCTTACTGCTGCACCGTGACATCACTGTGCATATTATTACTGTGCTGTGACATCACTGATTTATTACTGTACATCACCACATGTATTATCATACGCATGGTGACATCACTGTGAGCCTTACTGCTGCACCGTGACATCACTGTGCATATTATTACTGTGCTGTGACATCACTGATTTATTACTGTACATCACCACATGTATTATCATACGCATGGTGACATCACTGTGAGCCTTACTACTGTACCGTGACATCACTGTGCATATTATTACTGTGCTGTGACATCACTGATTTATTACTGTACATCACCACATGTATTATCATACGCATGGTGACATCACTGTGAGCCTTACTGCTGTACCGTGACATCACTGTGCATATTATTACTGTGCTGTGACATCACTGATTTATTACTGTACATCACCACATGTATTATCATACGCATGGTGACATCACTGTGAGCCTTACTGCTGCACCGTGACATCACTGTGCATATTATTACTGTGCTGTGACATCACTGATTTATTACTGTACATCACCACATGTATTATCATACGCATGGTGATATCACTGTGAGCCTTACTGCTGCACCGTGACATCACTGTGCATATTATTACTGTGCTGTGACATCACTGATTTATTACTGTACATCACCACATGTATTATCATACGCATGATGATATCACTGTGAGCCTTACTGCTGCACCGTGACATCACTGTGCATATTATTACTGTGCTGTGACATCACTGATTTATTACTGTACATCACCACATGTATTATCATACGCATGGTGACATCACTGTGAGCCTTACTGCTGTACCGTGACATCACTGTGCATATTATTACTGTGCTGTGACATCACTGATTTATTACTGTACATCACCACATGTATTATCATACGCATGGTGACATCACTGTGAGCCTTACTGCTGCACCGTGACATCACTATGCATATTATTACTGTGCTGTGACATCACTGATTTATTACTGTACATCACCACATGTATTATCATACGCATGGTGACATCACTGTGAGCCTTACTGCTGCACCGTGACATCACTGTGCATATTATTACTGTGCTGTGACATCACTGATTTATTACTGTACATCACCACATGTATTATCATAGGCATGGTGACATCACTGTGAGCCTTACTACTGTACCGTGACATCACTGTGCATATTATTACTGTGCTGTGACAACACTGATTTATTACTGTACATCACCACATGTATTATCATACGCATGGTGACATCACTGTGAGCCTTACTGCTGCACCGTGACATCACTGTGCATATTATTACTGTGCTGTGACATCACTGATTTATTACTGTACATCACCACATGTATTATCATACGCATGGTGACATCACTGTGAGCCTTACTGCTGCACCGTGACATCACTGTGCATATTATTACTGTGCTGTGACATCACTGATTTATTACTGTACATCACCACATGTATTATCATACGCATGGTGACAACACTGTGAGCCTTACTGCTGTACCGTGACATCACTGTGCATATTATTACTGTGCTGTGACATCACTGATTTATTACTGTACATCACCACATGTATTATCATACGCATGGTGATATCACTGTGAGCCTTACTGCTGCACCGTGACATCACTGTGCATATTATTACTGTGCTGTGACATCACTGATTTATTACTGTACATCACCACATGTATTATCATACGCATGATGATATCACTGTGAGCCTTACTGCTGCACCGTGACATCACTGTGCATATTATTACTGTGCTGTGACATCACTGATTTATTACTGTACATCACCACATGTATTATCATACGCATGGTGACATCACTGTGAGCCTTACTGCTGTACCGTGACATCACTGTGCATATTATTACTGTGCTGTGACATCACTGATTTATTACTGTACATCACCACATGTATTATCATACGCATGGTGACATCACTGTGAGCCTTACTGCTGTATCGTGACATCACTGTGCATATTATTACTGTGCTGTGACATCACTGATTTATTACTGTACATCACCACATGTATTATCATAGGCATGGTGACATCACTGTGCTGTGCATATTATTACTGTGCTGTGACATCACTGATTTATTACTGTACATCACCACATGTATTATCATACGCATGGTGACATCACTGTGAGCCTTACTGCTGCACCGTGACATCACTGTGCATATTATTACTGTGCTGTGACATCACTGATTTATTACTGTACATCACCACATGTATTATCATACGCATGGTGACATCACTGTGAGCCTTACTGCTGCACCGTGACATCATTGTGCATATTATTACTGTGCTGTGACATCACTGATTTATTACTGTACATCACCACATGTATTATCATACGCATGGTGACATCACTGTGAGCCTTACTACTGTACCGTGACATCACTGTGCATATTATTACTGTGCTGTGACATCACTGATTTATTACTGTACATCACCACATGTATTATCATACGCATGGTGACATCACTGTGAGCCTTACTGCTGTACCGTGACATCACTGTGCATATTATTACTGTGCTGTGACATCACTGATTTATTACTGTACATCACCACATATATTATCATACGCATGGTGACATCACTGTGAGCCTTACTGCTGTATCGTGACATCACTGTGCATATTATTACTGTGCTGTGACATCACTGATTTATTACTGTACATCACCACATGTATTATCATACGCATGGTGATATCACTGTGAGCCTTACTGCTGCACCGTGACATCACTGTGCATATTATTACTGTGCTGTGACATCACTGATTTATTACTGTACATCACCACATGTATTATCATACGCATGATGATATCACTGTGAGCCTTACTGCTGCACCGTGACATCACTGTGCATATTATTACTGTGCTGTGACATCACTGATTTATTACTGTACATCACCACATGTATTATCATAGGCATGGTGACATCACTGTGAGCCTTACTACTGTACCGTGACATCACTGTGCATATTATTACTGTGCTGTGACATCACTGATTTATTACTGTACATCACCACATGTATTATCATACGCATGGTGACAACACTGTGAGCCTTACTGCTGTACCGTGACATCACTGTGCATATTATTACTGTGCTGTGACATCACTGATTTATTACTGTACATCACCACATGTATTATCATACGCATGGTGATATCACTGTGAGCCTTACTGCTGCACCGTGACATCACTGTGCATATTATTACTGTGCTGTGACATCACTGATTTATTACTGTACATCACCACATGTATTATCATAGGCATGGTGACATCACTGTGCTGTGCATATTATTACTGTGCTGTGACATCACTGATTTATTACTGTACATCACCACATGTATTATCATACGCATGGTGACATCACTGTGAGCCTTACTGCTGCACCGTGACATCACTGTGCATATTATTACTGTGCTGTGACATCACTGATTTATTACTGTACATCACCACATGTATTATCATACGCATGATGATATCACTGTGAGCCTTACTGCTGCACCGTGACATCACTGTGCATATTATTACTGTGCTGTGACATCACTGATTTATTACTGTACATCACCACATGTATTATCATACGCATGGTGACATCACTGTGAGCCTTACTGCTGTACCGTGACATCACTGTGCATATTATTACTGTGCTGTGACATCACTGATTTATTACTGTACATCACCACATGTATTATCATACGCATGGTGACATCACTGTGAGCCTTACTGCTGTATCGTGACATCACTGTGCATATTATTACTGTGCTGTGACATCACTGATTTATTACTGTACATCACCACATGTATTATCATACGCATGGTGACATCACTGTGAGCCTTACTGCTGCACCATGACATCACTGTGCATATTATTACTGTGCTGTGACATCACTGATTTATTACTGTACATCACCACTTGTATTATCATACGCATGGTGATATCACTGTGAGCCTTACTGCTGCACCGTGACATCACTGTGCATATTATTACTGTGCTGTGACATCACTGATTTATTACTGTACATCACCACATGTATTATCATACGCATGGTGACATCACTGTGAGCCTTACTGCTGTACCGTGACATCACTGTGCATATTATTACTGTGCTGTGACATCACTGATTTATTACTGTACATCACCACATGTATTATCATACGCATGGTGATATCACTGTGAGCCTTACTGCTGCACCGTGACATCACTGTGCATATTATTGCTGTGCTGTGACATCACTGATTTATTACTGTACATCACCACATGTATTATCATAGGCATGGTGACATCACTGTGCTGTGCATATTATTACTGTGCTGTGACATCACTGATTTATTACTGTACATCACCACATGTATTATCATACGCATGGTGACATCACTGTGAGCCTTACTGCTGCACCGTGACATCACTGTGCATATTATTACTGTGCTGTGACATCACTGATTTATTACTGTACATCACCACATGTATTATCATACGCATGATGATATCACTGTGAGCCTTACTGCTGCACCGTGACATCACTGTGCATATTATTACTGTGCTGTGACATCACTGATTTATTACTGTACATCACCACATGTATTATCATACGCATGGTGACATCACTGTGAGCCTTACTGCTGTACCGTGACATCACTGTGCATATTATTACTGTGCTGTGACATCACTGATTTATTACTGTACATCACCACATGTATTATCATACGCATGGTGACATCACTGTGAGCCTTACTGCTGTATCGTGACATCACTGTGCATATTATTACTGTGCTGTGACATCACTGATTTATTACTGTACATCACCACATGTATTATCATACGCATGGTGACATCACTGTGAGCCTTACTGCTGCACCGTGACATCACTGTGCATATTATTACTGTGCTGTGACATCACTGATTTATTACTGTACATCACCACTTGTATTATCATACGCATGGTGATATCACTGTGAGCCTTACTGCTGCACCGTGACATCACTGTGCATATTATTACTGTGCTGTGACATCACTGATTTATTACTGTACATCACCACATGTATTATCATACGCATGGTGACATCACTGTGAGCCTTACTGCTGTACCGTGACATCACTGTGCATATTATTACTGTGCTGTGACATCACTGATTTATTACTGTACATCACCACATGTATTATCATACGCATGGTGATATCACTGTGAGCCTTACTGCTGCACCGTGACATCACTGTGCATATTATTGCTGTGCTGTGACATCACTGATTTATTACTGTACATCACCACATGTATTATCATACGCATGGTGACATCACTGTGAGCCTTACTGCTGCACCGTGACATCACTGTGCATATTATTACTGTGCTGTGACATCACTGATTTATTACTGTACATCACCACATGTATTATCATACGCATGGTGATATCACTGTGAGCCTTACTGCTGTACCGTGACATCACTGTGCATATTATTACTGTGCTGTGACATCACTGATTTATTACTGTACATCACCACATGTATTATCATACGCATGGTGACATCACTGTGAGCCTTACTGCTGTACCGTGACATCACTGTGCATATTATTACTGTGCTGTGACATCACTGATTTATTACTGTACATCACCACATGTATTATCATAGGCATGGTGACATCACTGAGAGCCTTACTGCTGTACCGTGACATCACTGTGCATATTATTACTGTGCTGTGACATCACTGATTTATTACTGTACATCACCACATGTATTATCATACGCATGGTGACATCACTGTGAGCCTTACTGCTGCACTGTGACATCACTGTGCATATTATTACTGTGCTGTGACATCACTGATTTATTACTGTACATCACCACATGTATTATCATACGCATGGTGACATCACTGTGCATATTATTACTGTGCTGTGACATCACTGATTTATTACTGTACATCACCACATGTATTATCATACGCATGGTGACATCACTGTGAGCCTTACTGCTGTACCGTGACATCACTGTGCATATTATTACTGTGCTGTGACATCACTGATTTATTACTGTACATCACCACATGTATTATCATACGCATGATGACATCACTGTGAGCCTTACTGCTGTACCGTGACATCACTGTGCATATTATTACTGTGCTGTGACATCACTGATTTATTACTGTACATCACCACTTGTATTATCATACGCATGGTGATATCACTGTGAGCCTTACTGCTGCACCGTGACATCACTGTGCATATTATTACTGTGCTGTGACATCACTGATTTATTACTGTACATCACCACATGTATTATCATACGCATGGTGACATCACTGTGAGCCTTACTGCTGTACCGTGACATCACTGTGCATATTATTACTGTGCTGTGACATCACTGATTTATTACTGTACATCACCACATGTATTATCATACGCATGGTGATATCACTGTGAGCCTTACTGCTGCACCGTGACATCACTGTGCATATTATTGCTGTGCTGTGACATCACTGATTTATTACTGTACATCACCACATGTATTATCATACGCATGGTGACATCACTGTGAGCCTTACTGCTGCACCGTGACATCACTGTGCATATTATTACTGTGCTGTGACATCACTGATTTATTACTGTACATCACCACATGTATTATCATACGCATGGTGATATCACTGTGAGCCTTACTGCTGTACCGTGACATCACTGTGCATATTATTACTGTGCTGTGACATCACTGATTTATTACTGTACATCACCACATGTATTATCATACGCATGGTGACATCACTGTGAGCCTTACTGCTGTACCGTGACATCACTGTGCATATTATTACTGTGCTGTGACATCACTGATTTATTACTGTACATCACCACATGTATTATCATAGGCATGGTGACATCACTGAGAGCCTTACTGCTGTACCGTGACATCACTGTGCATATTATTACTGTGCTGTGACATCACTGATTTATTACTGTACATCACCACATGTATTATCATATGCATGGTGACATCACTGTGAGCCTTACTGCTGCACTGTGACATCACTGTGCATATTATTACTGTGCTGTGACATCACTGATTTATTACTGTACATCACCACATGTATTATCATACGCATGGTGACATCACTGTGAGCCTTACTGCTGTACCGTGACATCACTGTGCATATTATTACTGTGCTGTGACATTACTGATTTATTACTGTACATCACCACATGTATTATCATACGCATGATGACATCACTGTGAGCCTTACTGCTGTACCGTGACATCACTGTGCATATTATTACTGTGCTGTGACATCACTGATTTATTACTGTACATCACCACTTGTATTATCATACGCATGGTGATATCACTGTGAGCCTTACTGCTGCACCGTGACATCACTGTGCATATTATTACTGTGCTGTGACATCACTGATTTATTACTGTACATCACCACATGTATTATCATACGCATGGTGACATCACTGTGAGCCTTACTGCTGTACCGTGACATCACTGTGCATATTATTACTGTGCTGTGACATCACTGATTTATTACTGTACATCACCACATGTATTATCATACGCATGGTGATATCACTGTGAGCCTTACTGCTGCACCGTGACATCACTGTGCATATTATTGCTGTGCTGTGACATCACTGATTTATTACTGTACATCACCACATGTATTATCATACGCATGGTGACATCACTGTGAGCCTTACTGCTGCACCGTGACATCACTGTGCATATTATTACTGTGCTGTGACATCACTGATTTATTACTGTACATCACCACATGTATTATCATACGCATGGTGACATCACTGTGAGCCTTACTGCTGTACCGTGACATCACTGTGCATATTATTACTGTGCTGTGACATCACTGATTTATTACTGTACATCACCACATGTATTATCATAGGCATGGTGACATCACTGAGAGCCTTACTGCTGTACCGTGACATCACTGTGCATATTATTACTGTGCTGTGACATCACTGATTTATTACTGTACATCACCACATGTATTATCATACGCATGGTGACATCACTGTGAGCCTTACTGCTGCACTGTGACATCACTGTGCATATTATTACTGTGCTGTGACATCACTGATTTATTACTGTACATCACCACATGTATTATCATACGCATGGTGACATCACTGTGCATATTATTACTGTGCTGTGACATCACTGATTTATTACTGTACATCACCACATGTATTATCATACGCATGGTGACATCACTGTGAGCCTTACTGCTGTACCGTGACATCACTGTGCATATTATTACTGTGCTGTGACATCACTGATTTATTACTGTACATCACCACATGTATTATCATACGCATGATGACATCACTGTGAGCCTTACTGCTGTACCGTGACATCACTGTGCATATTATTACTGTGCTGTGACATCACTGATTTATTACTGTACATCACCACATGTATTATCATACGCATGGTGATATCACTGTGAGCCTTACTGCTGCACCGTGACATCACTGTGCATATTATTACTGTGCTGTGACATCACTGATTTATTACTGTACATCACCACATGTATTATCATACGCATGATGATATCACTGTGAGCCTTACTGCTGCACCGTGACGTCACTGTGCATATTATTACTGTGCTGTGACATCACTGATTTATTACTGTACATCACCACATGTATTATCATACGCATGGTGACATCACTGTGAGCCTTACTGCTGTACCGTGACATCACTGTGCATATTATTACTGTGCTGTGACATCACTCATTTATTACTGTACATCACCACATGTATTATCCTACGCATGGTGACATCACTGTGAGCCTTACTGCTGTACCGTGACATCACTGTGCATATTATTACTGTGCTGTGACATCACTGATTTATTACTGTACATCACCACATGTATTATCATAGGCATGGTGACATCACTGAGAGCCTTACTGCTGTACCGTGACATCACTGTGCATATTATTACTGTGCTGTGACATCACTGATTTATTACTGTACATCACCACATGTATTATCATATGCATGGTGACATCACTGTGAGCCTTACTGCTGTACCGTGACATCACTGTGCATATTATTACTGTGCTGTGACATCACTGATTTATTACTGTATATCACCACATGTATTATCATAGGCATGGTGACATCACTGAGAGCCTTACTGCTGCACCGTGACATCACTGTGCATATTATTACTGTGCTGTGACATCACTGATTTATTACTGTACATCACCACATGTATTATCATACGCATGGTGATATCACTGTGAGCCTTACTGCTGCACCGTGACATCACTGTGCATATTATTACTGTGCTGTGACATCACTGATTTATTACTGTACATCACCACATGTATTATCATATGCATGGTGACATCACTGTGAGCCTTACTGCTGTACCGTGACATCACTGTGCATATTATTACTGTGCTGTGACATCACTGATTTATTACTGTACATCACCACATGTATTATCATACGCATGGTGACACCACTGTGAGCCTTACTGCTGCACCGTGACATCACTGTGCATATTATTGCTGTGCTGTGACATCACTGATTTATTACTGTACATCACCACATGTATTATCATACGCATGGTGACATCACTGTGAGCCTTACTGCTGCACCGTGACATCACTGTGCATATTATTACTGTGCTGTGACATCACTGATTTATTACTGTACATCACCACATGTATTATCATACGCATGGTGACATCACTGTGAGCCTTACTGCTGCACCGTGACATCACTGTGCATATTATTACTGTGCTGTGACATCACTGATTTATTACTGTACATCACCACATGTATTATCATACGCATGGTGATATCACTGTGAGCCTTACTGCTGCACCGTGACATCACTGTGCATATTATTACTGTGCTGTGACATCACTGATTTATTACTGTACATCACCACATGTATTATCATAGGCATGGTGGCATCACTGTGAGCCTTACTGCTGCACCGTGACATCACTGTGCATATTATTACTGTGCTGTGACATCACTAATTTATTACTGTACATCACCACATGTATTATCATACGCATGGTGACACCACTGTGAGCCTTACTGCTGCACCGTGACATCACTGTGCATATTATTACTGTGCTGTGACATCACTGATTTATTACTGTACATCACCACATGTATTATCATACGCATGGTGATATCACTGTGAGCCTTACTGCTGCACTGTGACATCACTGTGCATATTATTACTGTGCTGTGACATCACTGATTTATTACTGTACATCACCACATGTATTATCATACGCATGGTGACATCACTGTGAGCCTTACTGCTGCACCGTGACATCACTGTGCATATTATTACTGTGCTGTGACATCACTGATTTATTACTGTACATCACCACATGTATTATCATATGCATGGTGACATCACTGTGAGCCTTACTGCTGTACCGTGACATCACTGTGCATATTATTACTGTGCTGTGACATCACTGATTTATTACTGTACATCACCACATGTATTATCATACGCATGGTGACACCACTGTGAGCCTTACTGCTGCACCGTGACATCACTGTGCATATTATTACTGTGCTGTGACATCACTGATTTATTACTGTACATCACCACATGTATTATCATACGCATGGTGATATCACTGTGAGCCTTACTGCTGCACTGTGACATCACTGTGCATATTATTACTGTGCTGTGACATCACTGATTTATTACTGTACATCACCACATGTATTATCATACGCATGGTGACATCACTGTGAGCCTTACTGCTGCACCGTGACATCACTGTGCATATTATTACTGTGCTGTGACATCACTGATTTATTACTGTACATCACCACATGTATTATCATATGCATGGTGACATCACTGTGAGCCTTACTGCTGCACCGTGACATCACTGTGCATATTATTACTGTGCTGTGACATCACTCATTTATTACTGTACATCACCACATGTATTATCATACGCATGGTGACACCACTGTGAGCCTTACTGCTGCACCGTGACATCACTGTGCATATTATTACTGTGCTGTGACATCACTGATTTATTACTGTACATCACCACATGTATTATCATACGCATGGTGACATCACTGTGAGCCTTACTGCTGCACCGTGACATCACTGTGCATATTATTACTGTGCTGTGACATCACTGATTTATTACTGTACATCACCACATGTATTATCATACTCATGGTGACATCACTGTGAGCCTTACTGCTGTACCGTGACATCACTGTGCATATTATTACTGTGCTGTGACATCACTGATTTATTACTGTACATCACCACATGTATTATCATATGCATGGTGATATCACTGTGAGCCTTACTGCTGCACCGTGACATCACTGTGCTTATTATTACTGTGCTGTGACATCACTGATTTATTACTGTACATCACCACATGTATTATCATATGCATGGTGACATCACTGTGAGCCTTACTGCTGTACCGTGACATCACTGTGCATATTATTACTGTGCTGTGACATCACTGATTTATTACTGTACATCACCACATGTATTATCATAGGCATGGTGACATCACTGAGAGCCTTACTGCTGCACCGTGACATCACTGTGCATATTATTACTGTGCTGTGACATCACTGATTTATTACTGTACATCACCACATGTATTATCATATGCATGGTGACATCACTGTGAGCCTTACTGCTGTACCGTGACATCACTGTGCATATTATTACTGTGCTGTGACATCACTGATTTATTACTGTACATCACCACATGTATTATCATACGCATGGTGACACCACTGTGAGCCTTACTGCTGCACCGTGACATCACTGTGCATATTATTACTGTGCTGTGACATCACTGATTTATTACTGTACATCACCACATGTATTATCATACGCATGGTGATATCACTGTGAGCCTTACTGCTGCACTGTGACATCACTGTGCATATTATTACTGTGCTGTGACATCACTGATTTATTACTGTACATCACCACATGTATTATCATACGCATGGTGACATCACTGTGAGCCTTACTGCTGCACCGTGACATCACTGTGCATATTATTACTGTGCTGTGACATCACTGATTTATTACTGTACATCACCACATGTATTATCATATGCATGGTGACATCACTGTGAGCCTTACTGCTGCACCGTGACATCACTGTGCATATTATTACTGTGCTGTGACATCACTGATTTATTACTGTACATCACCACATGTATTATCATACGCATGGTGATATCACTGTGAGCCTTACTGCTGCACCGTGACATCACTGTGCATATTATTACTGTGCTGTGACATCACTGATTTATTACTGTACATCACCACATGTATTATCATATGCATGGTGATATCACTGTGAGCCTTACTGCTGCACCGTGACATCACTGTGCATATTATTACTGTGCTGTGACATCACTGATTTATTACTGTACATCACCACATGTATTATCATACGCATGGTGACATCACTGTGAGCCTTACTGCTGCACCGTGACATCACTGTGCATATTATTACTGTGCTGTGACATCACTGATTTATTACTGTACATCGCCACATGTATTATCATACGCATGGTGATATCACTGTGAGCCTTACTGCTGTACCGTGACATCACTGTGCATATTATTACTGTGCTGTGACATCACTCATTTATTACTGTACATCACCACATGTATTATCATACGCATGGTGACACCACTGTGAGCCTTACTGCTGTATCGTGACATCACTGTGCATATTATTACTGTGCTGTGACATCACTGATTTATTACTGTACATCACCACATGTATTATCATACGCATGGTGATATCACTGTGAGCCTTACTGCTGTACCGTGACATCACTGTGCATATTATTACTGTGCTGTGACATCACTGATTTATTACTGTACATCACCACATGTATTATCATATGCATGGTGACATCACTGTGAGCCTTACTGCTGTACCGTGACATCACTGTGCATATTATTACTGTGCTGTGACATCACTCATTTATTACTGTACATCACCACATGTATTATCATACACATGGTGACACCACTGTGAGCCTTACTGCTGTATCGTGACATCACTGTGCATATTATTACTGTGCTGTGACATCACTGATTTATTACTGTACATCACCACATGTATTATCATACGCATGGTGATATCACTGTGAGCCTTACTGCTGTACCGTGACATCACTGTGCATATTATTACTGTGCTGTGACATCACTCATTTATTACTGTACATCACCACATGTATTATCATACGCATGGTGACACCACTGTGAGCCTTACTGCTGTATCGTGACATCACTGTGCATATTATTACTGTGCTGTGACATCACTGATTTATTACTGTACATCACCACATGTATTATCATACGCATGGTGATATCACTGTGAGCCTTACTGCTGTACCGTGACATCACTGTGCATATTATTACTGTGCTGTGACATCACTGATTTATTACTGTACATCACCACATGTATTATCATATGCATGGTGACATCACTGTGAGCCTTACTGCTGTACCGTGACATCACTGTGCATATTATTACTGTGCTGTGACATCACTCATTTATTACTGTACATCACCACATGTATTATCATACGCATGGTGACATCACTGTGAGCCTTACTGCTGCACCGTGACATCACTGTGCATATTATTACTGTGCTGTGACATCACTCATTTATTACTGTACATCACCACATGTATTATCATACGCATGGTGACACCACTGTGAGCCTTACTGCTGCACCGTGACATCACTGTGCATATTATTACTGTGCTGTGACATCACTGATTTATTACTGTACATCACCACATGTATTATCATACGCATTTCCTAGATTTAAATACTGATGACTGTCCTCTGGACTGGTCTGACTCCCGGGACCCCCACCGATCAGCTGTTTGAGAAGGCACCAGTGCTTCTGGGAGCCCCTGTGCCTTCTCCGTGCTCACCAGGCACAGCGCCGTACATTGGTATCACGCACAGCTCCATTCACTTCTATGGGGCTGAGCTGCGTCTAGGCCACGTGATCGATGAATGTGTCGTCACTTCCTAGGAAAAGCTGAGAGAAGGTTCTACATTTTAAAGTGGTTTTCCACTTTATCAACTACCGAAGTTATTCAGCGAAGTCTCACGTGATCGTAGACATAGAATAAGCAGGCGGCACTCACCACTGGAATCATCAATCTTCTTTATTCATCAATATGAGTAGAGATAAAAGCAGGGCTGGGGCGGACTCGCTTCTCCCAGAGCGCTAAGTAGCGACGGCCGTTTCGCGCAACTGCGCTTCTTCCGGCTACTGGCGTCTCACGTGAAGTCTCACGTGACTTTGCGAATAACTGACTTTGGCTCATCGGAGCCCATACATTTTAATGCTATGCGGAGATGGATCTCCGTACAGCATTAATCCGAAGTTTTGAGCGAAGCGACTTCGGATGTAGCATCTGAAGCTCGCTTTGCTCATCACTAAAAATAACCATTGCTTGAAGTGAGTGCTGCAGATCCCTTTTCTTCCTATATGCTGAGATCCGAAGCCAGGATCTAACACCGCGGGCACCAAGATACCCTGAATCATCATCAGGTACCCGAGTACTGGGAGTATTATTCACCCTATTGCGGGCTTTGGAGTGCTGCTCTCTTCATTTTTCACTATCCAGAGGATAGGTCATCAGTATTAAAGTCTCAGAAAACCCCTTTAACTTCACCATGCACATTATCCCACTATTGTGACATCACTGTGTGCATTATCTCTGTGCATTAGGTATACCAACATTTTCTCATATTCATGTTACCTAAGGTGTCATGGTGGTGCAGGGCCCCATTTTAAGTTTTGCTATGGGGCCCCAAGAGTCCTTGTTATGCCCAAGGGGAGCTGTAGTCCGAGGTCTATAAAAAGAGGGGGTTCTCATCTGTGGTCTGTATTTCTTTAGGAGGCCTTTTTCAGGGGGAAAATCTGCATTTATTTATGGCTTTGTATTTGTTTAGTGGTTCTGGCTTGTGGTCTGTTCGGGGTCTATTTAAATGTCTGGTCTGGGGTCTGTAGAGAGGGAATTTGGTCTTGGGTCTGTAACCAATGGGGGATTTTAGTCTAGGGGTCTGTATACAGGGAGGTCTGTGGTCCACATTTATTGAGGAGGTTTTAGGGAGTTTGGGCTCTATTAGTTTAGGGGGGGGGTGGAGAATCTGTATTTGTTTAGAGGGTCTGGCATGTGGTCTGTATTCACTTTGGGGTGTGCTGAAGGGGGTCATATGCACTTTCTGTGTATGCTGGGGCATGTCCTATATCAATGGGCAGGACATAAAGCCCAATTTTTTTGCAGAGAGTGTGGCAGACGCCATTTTTTATTCTGCCCTTTGAAATCTCACTAATGACCATTCTCAAAAGATGTCAAGTATGCTTAAGACCACCAACATCACGTTTTTATTTCATATCACAGCGTACGTACGTGACCGTACTATAGCTTATTAAGCACATCTGTGGTTTATACAAACCACCGAAAATGTGACAGAAAAGACCGCCAAATATGACCTATATTCATCACGTTGTACAAGCTGAGCCCTCCTTGCCGAATGACTGCTATGTGTGTTGACTAGTTTGCTGCTACTACTAGACATGAGTGAATCAAAGCTGACGAAGTAGAATTTAATCCGAATTTCAGGAATTATTCGATTCGCACCGAATCCGAATCTCCTCGCGCTTCGTGGTAACGAATCACATTTTTTCCTAAAATGGCTGCTGCACATGTTAGGACATGGAGCAAGTAACTCTGGGAACAAGGGATCACCCACAATGCCATGCATGCAGCCAATCAGCAGCCAGACAGCCCTGTGATGTCACAGCCCTATAAATAGCCTCAGACATCTTGGATTCAGCCATTTTCCAGTGTACTTAGTGCAGGGAGAGACGTCAGCAGGCGCTAGGGACAGTGCTAGGAAAGACTTGGAAACTTATATTTTGCTCAGTAGAAGTTCAGAGAAAGAGCATTAGAAGTGTAGGGAAAGGATAGGGAGGGATTATTCCACAGTATTGAAGCAGAACAGGGTCCAATAGGGGAGGTACAGCCTGGGTAATAGGAACAATTCTATTACACCTTGCTGCACTGACTGCGGATCCAAATTGCCATTATACTGCTGCTCATTCCAGGTTTGCAATAGATGATACCTCTGTAATTCCAGCAAACCTTTCTCGTTATTGAGGTCTTATTAGCCCTTGTGCGGTACAGTTATATATATGTTCTAAAGCCTTTTTTTTTCGTGTATTAGCCGTTGTGTGTTGAAGTGAGAAAATTACAGCCCTTTTTGGTGTGTATTAGTGGCAAAAAAAAGTATTACTTGCCGTTCATGGCCGCAGTTATATGGTTATATGTTCTAAAGTCTTTTTTTGGCGTGTATTAGTGGGGAAAAAGAAAAAGGGCTTATTAGCCATTGTGTGTTGAAGTCAGAAAATTACAGCTCTCTTTGGCGTGTATTAGTGGTAAAAAAAAGTATTATTTGCCGTTCATGGCCGCAGTTATATGTTCTAAAGCCTTTTTTTGCCGTGTATTAGTGGGGGGGGAGGGGCTTATTAGCCGTTGTGTGGTGAAGTGAAAAAATTACAGCCCTTTTTGGCGTGTATTAGTGTTAAAAAATAAATATTTGCCGTTCAGCGGGGCAGTTATATGTTCTAAAGCCTTTTTTGGCGTGTATTAGTGGGGGAAAAAGGGCTTATTAGCCATTGTGTGGTGAAGTGAGAAAATTACAGCCCTTTTTGGCGTGTATTAGTGGCAAAAAAAAAAAATATTTGCAGTTCACAGCCGCAGTTATATGTTCTAAAGGCTTTTTTTTGTTGTGTATTGGGGGGGGGGCTTATTAGCCGTTGTGTGTTGAAGTAAGAAAATGACAGCTCTTTTTGGCATGTATTAATTTCCTTTTTATTTACTTATTTGATCTAACAGTATGTCAGACAGAGAAGTGACAGACCCTGCACAGGGGAAGGGAACAGGCCTAAATGTTTCTGGCGCAGGCACAGGTCGCAGCAGAGTAAGGGGGAGTGGCAGCAGAGGTCACTTTGAGAGGCCTGAGCTCCCAGTGTCAGCTAGCAGTCGTGTCTTGACCAGCAACCCAGCGGTTCTTGAATGGTTAACTCGGTCTTCGACTTCATCGCAAGTGACATCAAACACCCACAGCCAAAAGTTGGTGGGTTCATCATACACAACCCTTAATTGGCATGGCCCGGGAGCAGGCCCTGTGCCCTCACCTGTCCTCAACCTGCCTCTGTCCTTTTCTGTTTCCTCAGCCAGAGAAGTACTATATCCTGTGGGCTCAGCTTCACTATACAGCGAGGACGAGCTACTAGAGGACAGTCAACAGCTACTGCCCAGCCAAGATCCGGAGGAGACATCCGCTGCTTCCTCCGGTAGGTGGGCAAGTAGTGAAGAGGAGAGTGGCGTGGGAGCTGGTGTTGCGAGCGGTCAGGCTCCTGGCTCAGAGACCGTTGAGAAGGACATCAGTGACATGCAGACAGTACTCGATGATGATTTAGACGATCGCAATTGGGAGCCGGGTGACGAAGGGGCTTCCTCATTATCGGGAAAAGAGGGTGGCAGCTTGCGCGTGAGGCAGCGGCGGAGCCAGCAAGTCAGTAGCGTCCCGGGAGTCAGCAGGCTGGCAGCAGTGGGAGGTTGGGAGCCAAACGTGCCGAGGGTAGACCACCCGATTCGCAGGAGCCTACTGGCCCAGAAAGTAGTGGTGCACGGAGGCAGTGGCGGTAGCAGTCAGTCAGTGTGAAGTGTTAGTGGTAAAATCACCTACTTGGCGGTGTGGCAGTTTTTTTTATAAGACGCCGGGGGAGGTGAACATGACCATTTGTCGAATCTGTGGGCAGAAGGTGAAGCGTGGCCAGGGTGCCAATGTTGGCACCACGGGCCTGCGTAAACATATGCAGCATCACTATAAAGTGGCCTGGGAGAACCGTGGCTCCAATGTGGTGGTCCAGCCTGCCACAGCAACCGCTGCATCACCCAGTGGCACACACCCAATTTCAGGCAGTCAAGGTTCCACAACCTCAGCCGAAGGAAGCTGTCTGTCCTTCCCATCATCTGCTGGTCCTGATTCTCCTGCTCCTCGTCCTCGTAGTCAGTCATTCTGTCAGCAATCGATCACCGAAGCGATTGCCAAGAGAAAACAGTATGCGTGCACTCATCCAATGGCGCAGAAGCTGAACGTGCTCCTGGCCGAGTTGCTGGTACTGCAGTCCCTCCCTTTCCAAGCGGTGGACTCTGCACCTTTCAGAGAACTGATGGCTTGTGCCGAGCTGAGGTGGAGAATCCGAAGCCGTGATTTCTTTGCCAAAAAGGCAGTACCAGCCCTGCAGACATATGTAGAACAGAAGGTGGGCCAGTCCTTGAGCCTGTCGGTGTCTGCCAAAGTGCACGGCAGCTCCGACGTATGGAGCTGTAACTATGGTCAAGGACAATATATGTCCTTTACAGCCCACTGGGTAAATGTGGTTCCTACCCAGCCAAACCAGCAACTTGGTCAGGTGACGCTGCTTCCGCCTTCACATTCCCCGCCGTTGGTCCTGCGACAATGTCCGCCTCTGCCTGATCCTCCACCTTGTCCTCAGCCTCCACTACAGGGACAATTCACAGTGTCCCACCAGCATACCACATGTGCAGGGCACAGCGGTGTCACGCTGTTCTGCACCTAGTTTGCCTGGGCGAACTGAGTCACACAGGGGAGGAACTACTCCGCGACCTTCATCAAGAAATCGAATTCTGGCTTTCTCCACGACAACTCAAAATCGGAACCATGGTGACCGACAACAGGAAAAACATTATGTCATCGCTGCGTCAAGGAGGGCTGAGCCATGCGCCCTGCATGGCGCACATGTTCAATCTGGTTGTCAAGCGGTTCCTAAAGTCTTCCACCCATCTGCTTGACATCCTAAAAATGGCCAAGAAACTTTGCATGCACTTCAGCCACTCGTACACCGCCAAACACACCCTCCTTGAGCTACAGCGGCAAAACGGCGTCCCCCAACATAGGCTGATGTGCGAAGTTTCCACCCGTTGGAATTCCACCCTCCATATGTTGGACCGACTGTATGAACAGAGAAAGGCCATAAACGATTTCTTGATGATACAGGCGGACAGAGGTACTCCCCTGTGTAACTTCAATGTTAGCCAGTGGCAGCTCATGTGTGACACCCTCCGTTTGCTCGTGCCCTTTGAGGAGGCCACTTTATTTGTCAGTCGCCAGGATTATGGGATGAACAACATCATTCCACTGATTCATATCCTGGAAAAGATGCTGGTAAATATGGCTTGTCAGGGGACGGGAGATGTGGCGCCTGCATCTCATGGCCACATGAGCCCTGTGGGGGCTGAACTGGAGGAGGAGGACATTGGAGCACAAGCAATGTGTAGCGAAATGGGTGGTTTTTCTACACAGGTGAGAGGAGGAGCAGCCAGAGGATCAAGAGGAAGATGAGGAAGACAAGGCAGATGACCCAGACACACTGTGGCAGTATGTGGCAGGGAGTCCCTCCGCAAATGTCACTTGAGCAAATAGCCCGATGCATGCTCACTTGCTTGCGTAGTGACAGCTGAATTGTCACCATTCAGCAGAGGGATGACTACTGGCTCTCCACCATGTTAGACCCTCGCTACCGGTCCAAAATGGGGGCCTATTTTACACCTGCTGAGAGGGAGGACGAACTGAACTACTATAGAAAAAATACTATGTAGTCAGTTGGCCGCTGCCTATCTGTGCCATCATCCATCCTCTCGCAGGTTTTACCAGAAGGGACCTCTGCGCTCACGTTCCACTGCCATGGCTGCTGAGGGGGGTGGCAGGAGCAATACCAGCTCTGTCAGCAGCAGCCTGAGTCTAGAGTCGCTGATGAGCAGCTTTCTTCACCCAAAATGTGGAGAGACTGACTTTTGTCAAGATGAATCAGGCGTGGATCAGCCAGGATTTCCACCCACCAATGCCTGATGCATCAGATTAGATCATCCATGCTGCCTCACCCAAACCTTGACAAAAGAGACCGGTTTCTTCTGGCTACCTGCCTCAGCTACTATTCTGATGCCACCCGCCTGATGCCACACATCTGATGCCAAGTGATCCTTTTTACACCCACCATCGTCAGTGGGTACTGTTATTGCCACCCACCTCCCCACTCTGTCACCGGGTAACTCTGTGGTCTCCTGATGCTGCTGCCACCTCCAGACTATGTCACCATGCCACTCTGTGGTCTCCTGATGCTGCTGCCACCTCCACACTATGTCACTTTGCCACTCTGTGATTTCCTGATGCTGCTGCAACCTCAACACTATGTCGCCTTGCCACTTTGTGGCCTCCTCATGCTTCTGCTGCTACCTCCATACTCTGTCATTGTGCCACTCTGTGGTCTCCTGATTCTGCTGCTACCTCCATACTATGTCACCTTGCCACTCTGTGGTCTTCTGATGCTGCTGCTACCTGAACACTATGTCACTTTGCCACTCTGTAGCCTGCTTCTGCTGCTGCTACCTCCACACTATGTCACCTTGCCACTCTGTGGTCTCCTGATGCTGCTGCTACCTCCACACTAGGTCAACTTGACACTCTGTGGCTTCCTCATGCTGCTGCTGCCACCTCCACACTCTGTCATTGTGCCACTCTGTGGTCTCCTGATGCTGCTGCTACCTCTGTGGCAGGCGCAGCACTATGAAGTGCCTTTTGCGCTGTGGCATTAGAAGAAATTTGATATCTCTGACTTTTAGTCTAACCAGACTGTCTATTACTCTGTAATTCCTCTAGTGCCGTTCTATGGAAACAGTAGGTTTAAAGAGCACACTAAATGCTTGAAATAACTACTTTATTAATTTCAACTTTTCTTCATATAACACTGCCGCCTCCGCAGCAGATAGTCCATGTACAAAACACGTGTTGAACAGTAATGGCCAGTTCGCATTGTTCGCCAGTGAACATATGCAGGCTACCATCTTTTTTCACAAGTCCGGAGAGGCACAGGTAAGCTCTTACCTGTGCCTATGCGCAAGCCGGTCTGAAAACAAGTGCGGTCAGCGGGAGCAGGCAGTTCCGAGAACAGCCCGATGAAGGCCCCCGGTGGCTGTTCTCGGAACTGCCTGCTCCCGCTGACCGCACTTGTTTTCAGACCGGCTCGCCCACAGGCACAGGTAAGGGCTTACCTGTGCCTCGCCGGACTTGTAAAAAAAAATGGCAGCCCGCATATGTTTGCGGGCGAACAATGCAAACTGGCCATCACTGGTGTTGAATAAAGTATCACAAAATGGCGGTATGTATAAGATCGTGGTTCAACTGTTCAATCTTGTCATTCAACATAGAATGGTATATATTTTTCTCTCTTGAGTATCTGTACTCTCACTTTAAGGTATTTAAGCACTTTATGATCTCTCTGAGAGGTATATCTGAGGTCTAACTAATAGTTCACTTGCTGAATTTGGTCGCAATTTGCAGTATGCAGTTAGCAGTAACTATTTGCAGATTGGTTGAGTTTAATCTGGTATGGTTGTATGCAATTTGGATTGCAATATGGAATTTGAATTTGGATTGTGAACTTTGTAGTTTGCAATTGGTGGAACTGTAAGTAAACACACATATAACTGGTTCAGTATACAGTTCTAATCACTATATTAACAGTAGGAACATTATATAACTGTTTTAAATACCTATTTTGGACTCTCTGCTTCCATAAAACACAGCTCTTAGTGGAGTGAATGTCTGTTCAGCTTCTCTCCTCTGGTGTAATTATTCTAGCAGCTCCTGCTAGGGGAATTTCCCACACAGGCTGTGTGTGAGGCTGGCTGTGATTGGTCAAAACTCTTGCTGTGTGTGAGGCTGGCTGTGATTGGTCAAAACTCCTGCCCAGCAACAACAGTTTAACTCTATGCTTTCTGTTGTTTGTGCTGTGTCACTGAGCTTACCTTACATTATATAATGACTCTTAAAGGCATATTATCTTTTCTGCTTTTGTGAAAGCTATATTAGCAACCTAGGACAGGTCTTAGCTGGCCAGCTACACTCCCACCAAAATTACCTATAATTCTATGTTCTTAGTGGTAGGACTTGAACATGAATTTGAGGAATTTTCCATCAGGTTCTCAACTTCCAAGTGTCTTTTATCACTCTCAAGTAGAACAACTAACTTCTGTATAGGACGTTCCAACTTGACTGGAGTAGTGAGTAGTACCATCCACAGACCACCATAAGTTCCAAACCCACCAAAAGCACACCTTTTGGTTAAAAATATATTTTTTTCTTATTTTCCTCCCCAAAAACCTAGGTGCGTCTTATGGCCCGGTGCGTCTTATAGGGCGAAAAATATGGTATGTTAGTTTCACCTTTTAAGTTGCATTACTGAAATAAATGAACTTTGCACAATATTCTAATTTTTCGAGTTTCACCTGTACATTCTTCATTGATGATGCACGTTCAGAGTCACTGATGGATTCCAGTACCTCTCTGTTGTTTGAGATGAATTTATGAAGGCGCAGGTTTCCTATTGCGCATAACTCTTGGCTTTCTTTCACTAGTTTGAGTGCAGATTCTGTGGACTCTAGACTTATGAAACCATCATCTACATAAAAGTTTTTCTTCTGAAAATTTGCTGCTGATGGGCAATCCTTTTCATTCTGATTGACCAGGTACTTCATGCCATAATTGGCGCAACCTGGAGACGATGCTGCTCCAAACAAGTATACTTTAATTCTGTATTCTGCTGGCTCTGTATCTCCATCCTCCCATCATAGAAACCTCAGGACGTCTCTATCTTCATTCTCCACATGAAACTGGTGGAACATCTTTTCAACGTCACACATGACCGCTACGGGATACTTTCTGAATCTACAGAGTACTCCAGGCAGAGTGTTTGTAAGATCTGGTCCTTTTAGTAGATGATCATTCAATGCAACACCATCGTACCTTGCTGAGCAATCAAATACTACTCTATCTTATCTTATCTGGTTTCTTTGAGTGGTAAACACCTTGATGTGGGATGTACCACACTTCTCCTTCTTTAGGTTGGTTATTTTCTCTGCATGTCCTTCTTCGAGGATGTCTTCCATGAATTTCAAATAATCATTCTTGAGTTTGGGATCTCTTCCCATCCTTTTCTTCAAACATTTCAATCTTGCTAGTGCAAGATTTCTGTTATTTGGCAGACGAGGTTGCTCTCTAAAAGGTAAGGGCATTTCAAGATAACCTTGTTGATTCTGCTGAATACTTTCTTCTAGAGCAGTGTGTATGAACTTTATGTCTTCATGGGATACATTCTTTTCTTTAGAACTTATGTCTGCAAAGTCGGATTCAATATAATAATATGTGCAAAGACAGGTGCACTCTGTGGTCTTACTAAACCCTCAAACTGATGTTAAAATTGAGAGATTAGCCAACAGGTCCTACTATGGAGGACATCTCTGAGCCCGAGCAACGTGCCAAGGTTTCTCAAGTAGCTCGGGTCCTAACACTCACCTACCTGTGCCATATGGGCAATACCAGGGGCCAGTGGGAAAATTACAGGAGCGTGAGGTCCGACTCACAGACAACTCACCAGTTACCTCCAGCATGTAGCCATGCTAGCAATGGGAAGAGGGAGGAGTCTGCGAGTCCCGCTCAAGACTGGCTGATATGGCCCAGGTCTCGTGGATGCACCTAAATATAGCCTGTGGATGGAAAACAGGCACATTTAAATTGGAGTTTATACACCTCCAGCATCGCTATATACAAACAAACTGAAAAAATGGCGTGGTGTTAAACAGGCAGGAAGTGCTCAAACCCATATGCAGTTGTGGATGTATATACAGGGGAGCAAATCCTGCACTTGTGGTCCATTGCTAATGGAAATCCCCAGCAAAAATGCATACAGTGGAGGATGCCCGCAGCGGAACACAAGTACCACAATGAACATCCTACACAAGTCAGCAATTATGTGGATGTGATAACCAATATAACAATATAATATGTGCAAAGACAGGTGCACTCTGCGGTCATCTTACTAAACCCTCAAACTGATGTTAAAATTTAGAGATTAGCCAACATGTCCTACTATGGAGGACATGTCTGAGACCGAGCACCGCGCCAAGGTTTCTCAAGTAGCTCGGGTCCGAAAACTCACCTACCTGTGCCGTATGGGCAATACCAGGGGCCAGTGGGCGAATTACAGGAGCGTGAGGTCCGACTTACAGACAACTCACCAGTTACCTCCAGCATGTAGCCATGCTAGCAATGGGAGGAGGGAGGAGTCTACGAGTCCCACTCAAGACTGGCTGATATGGTGCAGTCGGATTCAAGGATCTTGATTACTTTTGCTGGACTTACAGTTGGGAACTCTTGGACAGATATTCGATGACACAATCCTGTCACCTGTCTTGAGTTTGCGATCTGCTGTTTTCCTCCAACAACACCCCATCCTAGATCAGTTTGAACAGCGCCGGGTTCGCCCTTTACTCCTGTGATTACCTTCCGTGGTACCAAAGCTTCGGGACAATCGTAGCCTATCAACAGTCCAACACCAAACTCCTTCAGCGGGGACATTTCATGTGATATGACAGATAGGTGCTCCCATTTATTGGCTGTTTCACAGGTAGGTATGCGATCTCAATCTAGAGGTATATTATCTTTTGCATAAGCTGAGGGTAGATCTAATTTGCACTTTGAATGAAGTCCTCTAACTCTCAGTCCTTTGACCCTTTGACTGTTCACTAATGTGTCTCTTCCCGCCATTGTGGTGAGTTTGAGGTTCACTGGTTCTGTAGCCAATTGTAATTTCTTGCAGATTTCTTGATCAATGAAGGTGACATCACTCTGGGCATCCAGTAGCACATAGGCGTATACCTTCTTGTTCCTCCTTTTAGGATTTGAAATGCAAACTGGTACAGCCATTGATGTGCCGTTGCTTTCTCCTTCCCTCACTCTGCAAGAGAATACCGATACTTTCTTTCCTTCCTCAGTATCTTTAGGTATTAAGGATTTATCCTTCTTTGGACGTTCTTTATGTAGTAATGTAGGATGGCGTCCTTTACAAACGCTGCATGTGGCCTTTTTCTTACACTCCTTAGTAACATGGCCTTTTCTTAGACATCCAAAACACAGTTGGCTATCAAATACAATTTTTTTCTTTTAATCTGGGGACTTATCCTTCAATTGTTGGCACTTGTGTATGGAGAACATACATTTGAAGGTAGTCGGAAGATTTGTCGATTCTGTCTCTCTACTGATCCCAATAGTGACTTTGAACTTGCTCTCGTAGGTGTTTGGACCTTTAGCTGCTGCGTTGGTTGCAAAGCTAGTTGCTCTTGCACGTCTTATTTCTTTTGCAGGCCTTTCTTCTAAGGATTTTAAGATGTAACATGATGTTACTGGATTGCACGCTATCCGTGCTTCCATATTGACAAACTCAGAGAACTCTTTAAAACTTGGGAAGTTTTTGCCTAGATCTAACTGTTCAGTCTAACAATTCCATCTAGAAGCCACTTCTTCAGACAGCTTGGCTAGCATCCTGTGGTTTTCTAGATAGTCATTCAGTACTTCTAGACCTTGAACATGTGGGATGGCATTGCTGCATGCTTGCAGGAAGTCACCATACTCTTTGAGTCTGAAGTGTTCTTTAGGACCTATTTTAGGCCAGTTATTCAATTTCTTTCTAAAAGCTCTTTGTACTAAGAAAGGATGACCATATCTTGCATTCAATTTTTCCCAAGCTTGCTTGTAGGCTTCTTCGTCTTTTCTATAGAAGTTACCTTCAAGAACTTTATTTGCTTCCCCACCAACATATCTCTAAAGTAGAATAACTTGTCGACTGGACTGAAACAATGATGCTCAATGATCATTTCAAAACTTGCCTTCCACTCTATGAATTTCAGTACGTCTCCTGAAAATACAGTAGGTTCCGGAATGGGAAGTCTAGCTAGGACTGTTCTCTGTGGTCTTGCTGGGACAATGGTTGTAACATTCTCCTGAGCATTGCTGTGGCATCTAGGAATAGAATCATCCGGTTCACTTTCTTCTTCTTTTCCGGTAGAGATAGAGGGTAAATCCACACACCTTTTTCCTAACACTGGACTAGGCCTCTGTTTGTCTTTCTGAGCAAGGATGGAAGGATAATGACTTATTTCCTCACTAAGTGCTGGAGATTTCCTTCCATTCTCCTGGGAGTATGTAGGAAAGTAGGAGTCTGATTCTTCACTTAGTACAGATTTGAACCTATGACTACTCTGATTCATGTCCTCTTCGTGTACTCTGAGTCTGGTTTCTATGATCTTAACTTCTTTTTGCCTTTCCAGACTTTTCAATTCAGCTTCCATTTGATGGCGCTGTGCCTCCATTTCAGCTTCAATTTGATGGCGCTGTGCCTCCATTTCAGATTACATCTGATGGCGCTGTGCCTCCATTTCAGCTTCCATCTGATGGCGTTGTGCATCCTTTTCAGCTTCCTTTTCAGCCATCAGTTGGCGCTGCGCCTCAATGGCAGCTTCCATTTCAATTTCTGCTCTCTTGACACTAAGTTGTTCAGCTAATTCCTTTCTTTTGGCTGAAGTATTTGAGGACTCTCATATATGGTTGGCACTTCTGCTAGCGAAGGAAGTCACACTTGAGATTGTGGTACCACCTAATGATTTACCATAGTCTCTCATAAAAAGCTTGTTCATTCTACTTCTTAATTTAACTTCATCATCACATTACATTCATCACATTAGCTGCAGATGAAAGTTCTCTCACAAACTTTACTAAGTCTTTAGTGACTGCAGTACATGTGTCCATGTTCCTTACAATATCCTGGGAAGGTGTAAACGACCGCAGGTTCAGATATGCTGCCATAAGCTCTGATTAAGATTCTTCTACCATCTCTACCATATCACTCAAGTTCCCTTTTATACTATTAATGTATAATTTCCACTTATCATACATTCTGGCGAACTTTTTCCTTTCAGTGCTGCTTCTTGCTACAAATTTTCCAGCATCTTTGGGGTCGGTTTTCTGACACGTGATGAATGTCTTAGTTCATCTGCTTCGGCTATATTTGTTTGAGGCAAGTCTAATGCTGCTTCAGACTCTTCTACCTCAGACAGGTTCCCTTGCTCTTCAACTTCTATTCTATCTATCTTTGCATCCTCTAACAGTGGCATGGTAATACTAGGCTCAGACATTTTACTTTCAATGCTATCACAATCAATACAAATAATAAGATGCCTTTCACTTTATATGCAATACTGACAAAATGCAGAAATAAATTACTTTCCATATGCTACAAACTGTCCTTTGTTTTTTACTTTCAAGTCTATTATTTCTGAACACAAAAAATGTCTCTTTATGCCAAAGCCTATATGCAATCATAAGTAATAAAAGCAAAGCTCTGACCTTATTCTGAAGAGCAGGAACAAATGTCAGTCTTAAAGGAGATGTGTCTTTTCTTGATGATGCGATGCTCTGCGCTGACTTGTGATGCTCTGCAATGACTTGCGATTCTCTGTGCAGACTTTGGGCCTAGTGGCAGGAAACTAGCTGGCTGCAGTACGTGGCCTCTTCGTGGATAGCCGTGCGGGCACTCTGGACTTTGGCCTCCCACCATGCGTCTCTTTCTCTCTCTAGGGATCGTAGGAGGGTTGGCGCTCTTTCTCTGACTATTATGCTTTTGCCGTTCTGCCACTTTAAGAGTCGGCTGCAGTTTGACTAATGCACGCTTTCTATGACCTCTATGGTAGCTCCGCTGAGGTGTCTTTGCTTGCTCACTCAGTAAACAGTTGCTGCGCGGCGGTATATGCTGGCACTCCACTGCTCTAATGCGCTTTTTGCTGTGCAAGTTGAGGAGCGCTATCGCTTCTCTCCTGGTGAATAATAATTTCTAGCAGCTCCTGCTAGGGAGTTTCCCACACAGGCTGTGTGTGAGGCTGGCTGTGATTGGCCAAGACTCCTGCTGTGTGTGAGGCTGGCTGTGATTGGTCTAGACTCCTTCCCAGCAACAACAGTTTAACTCTATGCTTTCTGTTGTTTCTGCTGTGTCATTGAGCTTACCTCACATCCATATAATGAATCTTAAAGGCATATTATCTTTTCTGTGAACACAATATATATAACAGTTATATGACATCCAAACATGAAGTTATTGTAAATAACTCTGCTTTTCCCTTTAACACACACACATAGGAACTGTATTAAGGTTATTGGCAGGTCTAGCTGTATAAACATATAAGCTATATTAGCAACCTAGGACAGGTCTTAGCTGGCCAGCTACACTTTACTATATAGGAAACTCCCCAGCAGCCATTTTCTGTTGTTTTTTTTGCAGTTCTGAGAGGGAGAGAGAGAGAGAGAGAGAGAGAGAGAGAGCAGTGACATTGCTGTGCTCTGTGCTTTCATCTGGATCCTATTCCTTATCCAATTACATTAGATAGTTAGCTCATATATATAATACAGATAGTTAGTGGGAGATAGTCAATGTAGGTTAGATGGTGATATAGTGTAGCTGATAGGTTCCAGTGCAGGGTGTTAGGTAGTGTGATAGGAATTACTGTTTCTCTGCTGTCCATACATACATGCTACAGACATAGTGCTGTGATGTCATAACAATACTTAGTGCACCAATCAGTAATATCTACTCAGACCTGATAAAATGTGAAGTTGCATGTATTGCGCAAAAAATATGCGCATCATTAGTGCCGATTTGCACAATCGCAAAAATAATGACCGGAGATCATGAATTCTAGAATTCGTGAATTTATTGCTAATATTATGCAAAAAAAAGATAAATATCGCAAAAACGAATATTGCCTATGCTGCTCATCACTAAAGCCTATAAGAGGCATTCCAGATTGCATGCTGGCCATATCATTCTATTATGACGGAATACAATACGGAATGCCTCTTACAGTCTTCCGTGGTGCTTGCCATCATAGAATTCCGTTATGGTCTGTGGTAGCGGAATACATAACAGAATTAGATTCACTCAGTACAGATATCGCACATAGTTTTGGTCTTATACCACACGGAAAAAAAAAAAATTATTGAAGGGATTCTCTCACCTGCCGCTTTGATTGCCGGTCTCTAGGCGCTATTTCAGAGTTGTAGGGGGATGGTGCCTCTTCTTTTGACTGATGGCACAGTCAAGCAGTGCTGGGATAATGTAACCCGTCCCCTTGCCTGTGCATGTTTGGTCCCAAGGTATATTCATAGCTGTATAGAACAGCCCTAAGGTGCATCCCCTAGAGCTGTTCTATACTAAAAACAGGAGAACATACAAGGTGGCTGGGGAGGGAAGCTACAGACAGAGGCAATACAAAGTGGCCAGGTGTCACAAGTTAAGGGGAAGGGAAAACACCAAATACACACCACAACGAATCGACAACAATCTAAGCCTCAAAAGCTAAGGAAGAGGGATAGTGACCTCCTAGTAATCCGTAGACCTTTCCCTAACTCCTGCCAGTATGAGCAGATCCTAATGGTGGAAATACTCATACACCGGATACCTAAAGCCCTGCTAAAACTGACGAGCCCTAGGATAGGTAGCAGGGGATGAGACAGCTAGTTCCTTCCAGAATGAAGGAACACTCGTCTCCCTGAGGCCTAGAAACAACACACTAGATAATAAGAAACAGTGAAGGCAACAAGTACTTAGCTTAGATATGTATGGAGAAGCAGGAGATCCAAGACAAACCGTCACTAGCAACTCCAAGCAGAAACTATCAACCGCATGGTCAGCAGTGTGAGGGGGATCTAAATAGAGCCTCATTACTGATAACAAGCGGCACCTGAGGAGAGGTGAGATCCTGCCAAACCACAACATACATAGAGGAAAACAGAGAGACCTGTCAGATAGCCTCACGTGCAGCAAGTCTATCCGATCTTCTCACCTCTCTCACAGGAGGGACCATGACAGTAACCCCCCTTCTACGGGTGGCCTCCGGAGACCCAGGACCGACTTTATCAGGATGCACCCTGTGAAAGGCCCTCACAAGGCAACTGTCATTCACGTCGGTCGCAGGAACCCACATTCTTTCCTCTCGACCGTAACCATTCCAGTGCACGTGGTACTGAAGAGATCCACGAAGAATACTTGAATTCACTATCCTGGCAATCTGAAACTCAAGATTACCATCCACCATAACAGGAGATGGTGGCAGGGAGGACGGTTCAGCAGGTTCAACATATCTTTTCAGCAATGACTTGTGAAACACATTATGAATCTCCAAAGCCTGCAGAAGCTCAAGACGAAAAGCAACCGGATTAATAATGGCAGAGATATTGTATGGCCCAATAAACTTTGGCCCCAACTTCCAAGAGGGTACCTTCAACTTAATGTTTCTTGTGGACAGCCACACAGAATCACCCACTCTCAGGTCCGGACCACTCACACGTCTCTTGTCAGCCATACGTTTATACTTTTTGCCCATTTTATTTAAATTGTTTTAAATCTTCCGCCAAATAGGGATAGACAAGGGAAGTAGAGATCCTGAAGGCCGAGTATGAGCCACCTTAGCACGCGCACAAGTCTCACAAGCTGCCACATAGCCCTTAACACATTTACGTAACCCTGGCCACCAGAATCTTTGAGAAATGAGATCCACAGTGGATCTGCTCCCAGGGTGTCCCGTAAGAACAGTATCGTGATGTTCCGTAAACAACTTGTGTCGTAGTTCCGAAGGGACAAACATTTTCCTTGCAGGACAGGAATCGGGTGTCTCTCCCTGGGCCTCCAACACCTCTTTCTCAAGTTCAGGATAAAGGGCGGATACAACCACCCCATCAGCCAATATTGGAGCAGGAGCCTCCGTATCTCCCCCCCCCCCCCCCCCCCCCGGGAAAGCTACGCGACAAGGCATCCACCTTGACGTTTCTAATCCCAGGACGATAAGTGACAATGAAATTAAATCTAGTAAAAAACAACGACCATCTGGCCTACCTTGGGTTCAGACGTTTAGCCGACTGCTGGTAGGCCAGATTTTTGTGATCAGTAATTACCGTAATGGGATGAATTTCTCCTTCCAACCAATGACGCCACTCTTCAAAAGCCAATTTAATGGCCAACAACTCTCTATTACCTTCATCATAATTTATTTCGGCAGAAGAGAGTTTTCTAGAGAAAAAAGCACAAGGGCGCCATTTCCTAGGAGAAGAACCTTGCGACAAGACTGCTCCAACCCCTACCTCTGGGGGGTTGGTTGTGACATATCCGGTTGCACCAGAATAGGAGCAGAAGCAAAACATTCCTTTATTGCTGAAAAAGCATGCAATGCTTCTTCAGACCAGACTGAGAAATCCGCGCCTTTCTTAGTCATATCAGTTTATGGTTTAACATCAGTTGAGTAATTCAAGATACATTTATGGTAGTAGTTGGTGAACCCAAAAAATCGCATGAGTGCCTTCAGATCTTCGGGTCGATCTAAGTCCAACCCAGCACAAACTTTTTCCGGATCCATACGAAAACCCGAAGATGAGAGTAGATGCCCCAGGAATTGCACTTCAGGGACCGCAAATATACACTTCTCCATTTTGGCATAATATTTATTCTCTTTTAGGATCTGTAAGACCTGTCTCACTTGATCCTTATGCGTCTCCATATCAGGGGAATAAATTAAAATATCATCCATATAAACCACCACAAACCTGCCCACCAGATGATGAAAGATGTCATTGATAAAGTGTTGAAAAACCACAGGAGCATTGGACAAACCAAAAGGCATGACCAGATTCTCAAAATGACCCTCAGGAGTATTAAAGGCCGTTTTCCATTCGTCCCCTTCCTTGACTCTTAACAGATTATATGCCCCCTTCAAATCCAATTTAGAGAACACCTTGGCACCGACAATCTGATTGAATAAATCTGGGATCAAAGGAAGGGGATAGGGATCACGGATAGTGATGCGATTAAGCTCGCGGAAGTCCAAACATGGCCTAAGAGTTCCATCCTTTTTTTTTAGCAAAGAAGAACCCCGCCGCCATTGGTGATTGGGATGGTCTAATATGACCTTTAGCCAAACTCTCGGTGATTTACTCTCGCATGGCTACTCTTTCGGGTTCAGAAAGATTATACAACCAAGACTTTGGCAATCTAGCTCCGGGAATAAGGTTGACGGGGCAATCATACTCCCGATGAGGAGGCAACTCCTGGTCTCCACCCTTAGAGAATACATCAGAAAAATCCGAAAAGAAAAGGAGTTAACATTTTAGTAGTTACAACAGAAAGCGACGTGCTAAGACAGTTGTCAAGGCAGAAATCACTCCAATCGAGAATCTGTCTTGCTTGCCAATCGATAGTAGGGTTAAGTTTGGTTAACCATAGTAAACCTAACACCAGAGGAGCAGGCAAACCCTCCAGCACAAAACATGAAATGGATTCAACATGAGAATCTCTCACCTTTAGGCGAATGTCCTGCACCATTTGAGACAGACACTTTTGAGAGAGATGGGCGGAATCAATCGCAAACACAGAAATATTTTTGTCTAATGCGCTTGTTATCAAACCATGCACACGGACAAACTGGCCATCCACTAAGTTAACCCCTGCCCCACTGTCAATAAATACTTCCATTTCAACAGTTTTGGATTCTAGTGCCAACTTGGCAGGCAGGAGAAATCGGGTACTACCGGTAAAAGACAAAAGTACATTCTCAACTTCCCCATCCACACTACCAAGAGTGAAAAGGAGGACTAGACACATTAGGACTTTTTTTTCCCTTTTCAACTTGATGTTTAACATAAGAACATACGTTAACAAAATGTCCTCCTTTACCACAGAAAAAGCAAAGTCTTTTCTTAACAGTTTTCATCACCTGGTCCAGGTGTGACCTGACTAGTGTTGATCACGAATATTCTAATTGCGAATTTTAATCGCGAATATCGGCACTTCGAGAATTCGCGAATATTTAGAATATCCCAAAATATATTCGTAATCGTGAATATTCAATTTTTTTTAAAATACCAGTTATGCGAAACTTTTTGTATGCGATTTTTATGCGAATTTTCGCAATCAAGAAAATAATGCCTGGAGATCACAAATTCGCGAATTCTCGAATATATGGCGAATATTCGCCAAATATTTGCGAAATATCGCGAATTCGAATATTGCCTCTGCCGCTCATCACTAGACCTGACCCAATTGCATTGGCTCATCACCAGACACGAACTCGAGTGTCTCTTTACCCAGAGTGTCAGAAGAGACCGCTTCCCTCTATGATAATACGTCCCGAGCGAGAGGAACTTTAGATCTCTCCTTCAGGCGTCTATCAATACCCACCGCCAGAGACATGTCCTCCTCCAATGTCTCTGGATTAGTGTGAAATGCCAAGGCGTCCTTCAGGTTCTCAGACAGTCCTTGACAAAATTGACTATGGAGAGCTGGGTTATTCCACTCCGTATTAGTTGCCCACCTCCTAAATTCAGAGCAATAGGACTCACTGCCGCAAGCAACGCAACTTAGATTCGGCCAGGGGAACCCGATCTGGGTCATCGTAGATAAGTCCCAGAGCTATGAAAAATTAATCTACCGACCGGAGGGATTGTGAACCAGTCAGCATAGAGAAAGCCCAAGACTGAGCGTCACCTTTCAGCAACTAAATAATAATCCCCACTCTCTGACTCTCGTCCCCAGAAGAGCTAGGACGCAGTCTGAAATATAATTTGCACGATTTCCTGAATCGAACAAAGAGTTCACTTCCCCCGGAAAACCAATCCGGAAGAGCAACCTTCGGTTCAGGGCAGGCCTGGTTCCCGCTGCCGGAACCCACCGCCTGTGGTCTCTGAAACTGTGTAACGGCCATGAGGAGGTCAGCCACCTCCAAAGACAGCCTCTGCATACGATCAACCAGTGCAGAAACAGTATCCATAGCTGCACTGATAAAACAAAGGATAACAGTTTAGGCGGTTGATAATGTCACAGGTTAAGGGGAAGGGAAAACACCAAATACACACCACAACGAGTCGACAACAATCTAGGCCTCAAAAGCTAAGGAAGAGAGATGGTGACCAGTGATGGCCAGTTCGTAGTGTTCGCCAGTGAACACATGCGAGCTGCCATCTTAACCCACAAGTCCGGCGATGCACAGGTAAGTCCTTACCTGTGCCTGTGCGCGAGTCGGTCTGAAACAAATACGGTCACCGGGAGCAGGCAGTTCTGAGAACAGCCCGATGAAGGCGCCCGTCGGCTGTTCTCGGAACTGCCTGCTCCCGGTGACCGCATTTGTTTCAGACCGGCTCGCGCACAGGCACAGGTAAGGAATTACCTGTGCATCGCCGGACTTGTGAGTTAAGATGACAGCTTGCATGTGTTCACTGGCGAACACTACGAACTGGCCATCACTGATGGTGACCTCCTAGTAATCCCTAGGCCTTTCCCTAACTCCTGCCATTATGAGCAGATCCTAATGGTGGAAATACTCATACACCGGATACCTAAAGCCCTGCTAAAACTGACGAGCCCTAGGATAGGTAGCAGGGGAGGAGACAGCTGGTTCCTTCCAGCATGAAGGAACCCTCGTTTCCCTGAGGCCTAGAAACAACACACACTAGATAATAAGAAACAGCGAAGGCAACAAGTACTTAGCTTAGATATGTATGGAGAAGCAGGAGATCCAAGACAAACCAGCACTAGCAACTCCAAGCAGAAACTATCAACTGTATGGTCAGCAGTGTGAGGCGGATCTAAATAGAGCCTCATCACTGATAACGAGTGGCACCTGAGGAGAGGTGAGATCCTGCCAAACCACAACATACATAGAGGAAAACAGAGACCTGTCAGATAGCCTCACGTGCAGCAAGTCTATCTAATCTTCTCACCTCTCTCACAGGAGGGACCGTGACACCAGCGAAGAGAGCTACTACACATGCTGGCGAGTCTATGCGTGCTCGCTCTAGTGATCCTGGCCACCAGGCTGACATTCTTAGCTTTTAGTGCGCAAGTGCGGCCACTTCTGCTGCATTGCAACGATGGCCATTACCCTAGAGATGAGCAGTCTATAAAAACTAGCAAAAATGTGAAAACTAAGAACAGGAGGCATTATTGCTACAGAGTGCATTTGGGTAAGTGACTTGTATGATGATTTTACGCAAAATAAATGTCAATTACTGAAGTGAGACAACCATTTTAAATACTGTATGAACTTCAAGGAGTCTTATAAAAAATGTTATGGAAATGACAGGTATGTATGTCCCCTGCATTACTGAACAGAATAATGTTTGAAAGGTAAATACATGAAAAAGTAAAACGATCCTATAATCCTATAACCATCAGTAGGAGGCAGTGTTGGACTATAGCTTTTCTTTAGTATTGTACTTAATTGTTATTCCAAATTCCTGTTTAGAGCAGTATATTTACACATGATTAGCGTTCATGACGTTTTGTAATTACTTAAATAGCTTTCTTTTGTGATGTATTGAAAAGATACATATATTATTTTTGCAGGTCTACATACAGATAGCGCAATACAAGTGCTCCTTCAATTTACAATATTAAAGGGGCTGTCTGAGTGTTTATTACTGATAACCTATTCTCAAGATAGGTCATCAGTATGTGATCGGTGGGGTCCGACTCCCAGCACCCCCGCCGATCAGCTGTTTGAAGAGGGCCTCCTCACAGTTTACTAAACACAGCGCCATCCATTGCATAGCATTTGTACTTGATATTGCAATTCAGTCCCATTAACTTGAATGGGACTGAGCTGTGCCTAGGCCATGTGACCAATGAAAGTAACGTCACGGGCTTAGGAAGGCGGCTAAACTCCAGTCAAGTGAACGGGGCTTATCTGCGCACAGGCCAGTGATACTAGTTGTGATGTCCTTGTAGATGGTAGATTAAATAACAGCATACAATGTCAATCAGCTGCTTCTAAGGTTACCAGGATATTGTCATGCATTAAACGAGGCATGGACTCGCGGCCTCATCTGGAATATGCAGTTATGGGTCTTAGGTATGAAGAAAGATTAAAATAATAATTAAAATGTATTTTGTCTTGAGAAGAGACGTCTAAGGGGGACATGATTAACCTATACAAACATATAAATGGGCCATACAAAAAATATGGTGAAAAACTGTTCCATGTAAAATGCCCTCAAAACACAAGGGGGCACTGCCTCCTACTGGAGAAGAAAAAGTTTAGTCTCCAGAAGCGTCAAAATTTCTTTACTGTAAGAACTGTGAATCTGTGGAATAGACTTCCTCATGACGTGGTCACAGCAGGAACAGTGGACAGTTTTAAAATCTGTTTAGATGACTTCTTAAACGTAAATTACATTAATGCTTATGAAAATGTGTAGAAATTTGAGTCTCACTTCCTTCTGGGATTCACGTCCCCACCTATCCCTTGGTTGAACTTGATGGACTTATGTCTTTTTTCAACCGTATAAACTATGTAACTACATCACTGGGCCTGGGGACTCATGCATAGCTGAAACAAGGACGGATCCGTTGTGATGTCCATAGACTTCTATTATGACGGAATGCACAACGGAATGCCTCTAAAGGCTTTCTGTTATGCATTCCGTCATGGAATTGCGTTGTGGTCCGTGGTAACGGAATACATAATGCAGTTCAGAATATACCCGAACTCAAACTTCAAAACTTGAAGTTCGCTCATCCCTACTGATAATCTATCCAGAGGATAGATCATCAGTAAAAAAAAGAACTGCAGACAGAACCCTTTTAATTTCATCCTAGACAATCAGTGTAACTTGAAAATATTTTTTAACAACAGGTTACCTGCTCAACGGCAGACAGGCGGCATCACGACATGTGTTTACACATATTTCAAGAAAAGGGCTGGGCACTCTCTATATCTGGAGTCAATGGTACTTTATTCAATAATTCAATAAAATATTGTACTATAAATAATAACAATGTTAATAAAATAATTAAATACACAGGTCTGGCCAGACTAAAATAGTACCTACAAACAATTATAAAAAACAAAAAGTTGCTAAAACACAATGGTTATCTTATGATTCAATGTTCGAATTTCGTATAAATTTTCGAATAAAATTTCGAATAAATAATCACAAGGAAAAGAATACTAATGAATTCCAAATATTCGATCCAAATATTCGATCCAATGTCTAAACTCTTACATATAATCGTGGCTTATCCAATTTTCGCTATAAGCTTGGTTAGTCTCTTTGATCAGCACGATGCAACATCAATAAATATCTTCAAATAGGACTAAATGTCGATTATATTTTTCATCGCAGGTGCTTATTCCATCTATGGTTATTTTGTCTACTCAAGTAACAGGTGTACGCAGGCGGCTCCGATCGACAGTCCGTGGCGTCCCGCGTGGTAATCAGAATATGATCTTCCGCTACTGCTTGCAAACGTGAGTATCGACTTTAGTGTGGAATAAGCGACATATCCAAAAATTTAGAGGGAATTTCGACAGACTGTCCTTTAGTTGAACAATATAAGTTTTCACTTACTGGCGCCAGTAGTTTCTTTATAGTCCACGGCTTTGCAGATACATACGATGTACCCTCAGTAGATTTCCTCCAAAAAGGTTCAAAGCTGCAAAGGTTGATGATCCTTGTGTTGAATCAGGGGGTCCAGTACCAGACGCGTTTCGGGGCTCTTAGTGGCCCCTTCCTCAGTGGACTTATGTCTTTTTTCAACCATATTAACTATGTAACTACATCACTGGGCCTGGGGACTCATGCATAGCTGAAACAAGGACGGATCCGTTGTGATGTCAATAGACTTCTATTATGACGGAATGCACAACGGAATGCCTCTAAAGGCTTTCTGTTATGCATTCCGTCATGGAATTGCGTTGTGTCACGGCCATGGCTATGTCCGTGACTCCTTACCGCATGGGGTTGCCTGCGGTTTTAGTTTGTGTGTTCAACCACAGGTGAGGGTCGCTCTTTGTGGCCTCACTTGTGGTTGCCGCGGGCAACTAGTTGTGTTCAGCATTAGCAGCTAAGCAGCCTGAGCGGTGCTAGGCAGCTTGCTGCTTTGGCATGCGGTCTCACCTGACTTTCTTTATGTTAGGTGGGTGTGTGTGGTGTACACTGTGTTTTATGTATTGTGTGCACTTCCCGTTTAAGTGGTGTTTTTCCCTTCTGTGGTGCTGGAAGGGTTAACTCCCTTCCCAGTGTGTGTCACTGGGTGTGTCCGACTGTGGGGTGTGGCTTCCTGGCCTATATAGCCTCACTGTTTGCATGGCTCTGTGGGTTGTTTCAGCCATGCTTGCTAGAGCAGCCTCCTGTGTTACTATCTGCCAGTGAGAGCCCCCCCTGTGGTCATAAAGATATTGTCCTTATGTTTATGTCTGCTGTGTGTTGATGTTGTATGTTATGTTCTGTTGGAACCTTTCTATGTGTTTGGTGCAGCTTACGGTTCTGGATTCCTGTTTGCGCAGGGATCCAGTCAGCAAGGCTGTGACAGGTTGGTGGAACTAATAGTTCGCCTGTCATTCCCATAAGGCTGTATGAGTTCCCCTTTTCCCAACAGCTTGGCCATTGAGACTCCTGCTCCTCCGTGCCTAGGAGGAGTAGGTCGTCTTACCCTGACTCCTAGCGCAGGGACCGGACGGAGGGTGAGTTAGGGATCCGAGGTTCCTGCGCATGGGTCCTCCTACCTTTAAGGTCGGCCCATGCAGTTAGGAGTTAGGGTCAGGGTAGGGTCGCTGTAGGAGGTGACCTGCTCCCTATCCTGTTCTCCTGGCCGAGTAGACCTACAGCACATGGCAGCGCACGGCTGAGGATTTCCCCCATCCTCAGCCGTGACACGTTGTGGTCCGTGGTAACGGATCACATAATGCAGTTCAGAATATACCCGAACTCAAACTTCAAAACTTGAAGTTCGCTCATCCCTACTGATAATCTATCCAGAGGATAGATCATCAGTAAAAAAAAGAACTGCAGAACCCTTTTAATTTCATCCTAGACAATCAGTGTAAACAACAGGTTACCTGCTCAACGGCAGACACGCGGCATCACGACATGTGTTTACACATACATACACCATATATATGCAACACACATACACATAAATACACTATATACATGGTACACATACATAAATACACCATATGTACACTACACACACATACCACTCAACTTTTAAAAAGCCTAAGCAAACTTTCACACTTGCAGCAGGATGGATCCGACAGGCTGTTCACCGTCCTTCCGCTATTTCGCCGGACCGCTGCTCCGTCCCCATTGACTATAATGGGGATGGGGGCGGAGCTCCGCGCAGCACGGTGGTGCATGGCGAAAGCCGCCGGACTAAAAAGTCCTGCATGTCCGACTTTTTAGTCCGGCGGCTTTCGCCGTGCACCGCCGTGCTGCGCCGGAGCTCCGCCCCTGTCCCCATTATAATCAATGGGGACGGAGCGGCGGTCCGGCGGCACGGCGAAATAGCGGAAGGACGGATCCGACATGGTGAACAGCCTGTCGGATCCGTCCTGCCGCAAGTGTGAAAGTACCCTTAGGAGCTAAACTATGGAATGGAAGTGCTTATCTTCAGCTGCCGCTGCCAGAGCACCAGGTCTTGAGAATCTGAGGGAACTGGCTGAATCCCATGCCTGGATCTTAGTAATATGACCCTCAGCAAGTCATTTTGACCGCACAGTGAACAAGGTAAAAACGAAGCCAGAAAAACAATGGTGCAATTAGATTTTTTATTTTTTTTTATTTTAAACAGCCTTACATTCCAACATATGGAATATTAAACATTGCCATTAGAAAGTACAACTTGTCCTGGCAAAGTCAAGCCCTCATAAAGCTATGTTAAAAAGTTATGGCTTTTGGAATTCAGAGAGTTTTTTGCAAAATGAAGGGGTTAAAATGTCATCCAAAATAAGAAAATATAACACTTTCACTTAAAAAAAAGGAAATGTTTGCATGTGGCAATATAGTTTATACAAGCTAACTGCCTGGGTTAATCTATTTAATCTACTCTATGTGGTTATTTAATCCGGCCAACGTACATAACCCTATCAGCATAGCACAGTCGCAGATAGCGCAGATGTCAGTTTGACAGGATATTGCGATAAGTTATTATATAAAATCTAAAAATTACTGGTCAGTTCTATGGAGTGGTGTCATTTGGTGTTCCTGAGAAAGCTAAATAACATCTCATATTATAGGCCAGGTTTGGTAATAAAATCAATTAAATATGAAATCCATAATTGAATGGCTGTTAAACGTGTCTATTTATCTATCTGTCTATCTATCTATCTATCTATCTATCTGTCTTTCTGTCTATTCATTTACAGTCTATTTACCTATTTATTTATCTTTCTGTCTATCCATTTACAGTCTATCTATCTATCTATCTATCTCATATATATCTATCTATCTATCTATCTATCTATTTTACTGTAGAATCAGTTTCAAGCCTCACAAGCTCTTTTTTGTATTTTATAAATAAGTGCCTATAAAGCTTGGTACGCGTAAGCATCATTCATTATGCCAGCTTTGTTTTACATGGAAATATAAATGTTAAGGTTTAATTTGGTGCAAAGATTTATGGAATCTGAATGTAGCTTGATGTCCACCAAGCTGTCTGTGCAACCTCCTAGCATTTGGGGAGTACAGTCGTGGCCAAAAGTTTTGAGAATGACAAAAATATTAGTTTTCACAAAGTTTGCTGCTAAACTGCTTTTAGATCTTTGTTTCAATTGTTTCTGTGATGTAGTGAAATATAATTACACGCACTTCATAAGTTTCAAAGGCTTTTATCGACAATTACATGACATTTATGCAAAGAGTCAGTATTTGCAGTGTTGGCCCTTCTTTTTCAGGACCTCTGCAATTCGACTGGGCATGCTCTCAATCAACTTCTGGGCCAATTCCTGACTGATAGCAACCCATTCTTTCATAATCACTTCTTGGAGTTTGTCAGAATTAGTGGGTTTTTGTTTGTCCACCCGCCTCTTGAGGATTGACCACAAGTTCTCGATGGGATTAAGATCTGGGGAGTTTCCAGGCCATGGACCCAAAATGTCAACGTTTTGGTCCCCGAGCCACTTAGTTATCACTTTTGCCTTATGGCACGGTGCTCCATCGTGCTGGAAAATGCATTGTTCTTCACCAAACTGTTGCTGGATTGTTAGAAGAAGTTGCTGTTGGAAGGTGTTTTGGTACCATTCTTTATTCATGGCTGTGTTTTTGGGCAAAATTGTGAGTGAGCCCACTCCCTTGGATGAGAAGCAACCCCACACATGAATGGTCTCAGGATGCTTTACTGTTGGCATGACACAGGACTGATGGTAGCGCTCACCTTTTCTTCTCCGGACAAGCCTTTTTCCAGATGCCCCAAACAAATGGAAAGAGGCTTCATCGGAGAATATGACTTTGCCCCAGTCCTCAGCAGTCCATTCACCATACTTTCTGCAGAAGATCAATCTGTCCCTGATGTTTTTTTTGGAGAGAAGTGTCTTCTTTGCTGCCCTTCTTGACACCAGGCCATCTTCCAAAAGTCTTCGCCTCACTGTGCGTGCAGATGCGCTCACACCTGCCTGCTGCCATTCCTGAGCAAGCTCTGCACTGATGGCACTCCGATCCCGCAGCTGAATCCTCTTTAGGAGATGATCCTGGCGCT
This sequence comes from Bufo bufo, assembly GCF_905171765.1. Taxonomy (NCBI): domain Eukaryota; kingdom Metazoa; phylum Chordata; class Amphibia; order Anura; family Bufonidae; genus Bufo; species Bufo bufo. The sequence continues at coordinate 221,753,491 of NC_053391.1, forward strand.
TGCTGGACTTTCTTGGACGCCCTGAAGCCTTCTTAACAAGAATTTAACCTCTTTCCTTGAAGTTCTTGATGATCCTATAAATTGTTGATTGAAGTGCAATCTTAGTAGCCACAATATCCTTGCCTGTGAAGCCATTTTCATGCAACGCAATGATGGCTGCACGCATTTCTTTGCAGGTCACCATGGTTAACAATGGAAGAACAATGATTTCAAGCATCACCCTCCTTTTAACATGTCAAGTCTGCCATTTTAACCCAATCAGCCTGACATAATGATCTCCAGCCTTGTGCTCGTCAACATTCTCACCTGATTTAACAAGACGATTACTGAAATGATCTCAGCAGGTCCTTTAATGACAGCAATGAAATGCAGTGGAAAGTTTTTTTGGGGATTAAGTTAATTTTCATGGCAAAGAAGGACTAGGCAATTCATCTGATCACTCTTCATAACATTCTGGAGTATATGCAAATTGCTATTATAAAAACTTAAGCAGCAACTTTTCCAATTTCTAATATTTTTGTCATTCCCAAAACTTTTGGCCACGACTGTACTATCTCTCCTTGGGGAGAGAGCTCCTCAGGGAGAGATAGTGCCCCCAAATCCTGATTTAGGCCTCTCACCCAGTTAAGCCAGTGCTCTCTGCTCTGCACTAATGAGGTGCAATCACTCCGAAACAGCTGTCTGCAGATGAGATGCTGGCTTATTTAATATCCGAGTCATGTCTCAAGACCTATTTAAAGGGTCAAACATTGACTTATAGGATAGCTGCCTTATATCTGGTGACATTAGGGGCACAGCTTGCTAAGAGCTCATTTGCTTAATTGCATCCCTTACATGGAGGCTTGTGGCAAAAAATGCCTCTTCGGGGAGCTGACATTTTCTCCTTTCACATATTTTGATTACATATACCGTTTACTGTAGACAAGTCACAAATGTAATACGGATGATTTGGTTACATATGATTTGGTTATTCCATAGCCATATAAATATATTGCCGAAAGTGGCACCAAGGTGATAAATTCTGTTAAATTGACTGCGCTAACTATACAACACGCACAGATTAACCAAACAATCAAAGGCTGTTTTCTTTGATAGTTAGAGATAACTAGCAGAGAATACTTATGGAAGAAGCCTGCTGTCAAAGGCAGGATCAGGTTGTATAAACTGTATGGAATTTTTAGTTTAACAAACAAAGTTGTGCCTTGTGTATCGCATTTTCTTTCCGCCAGCCAGTGACCTAACCTGTCCTCAACTAAATTCTCTCCGTTCACAGTCTATCAAAGCAAGGTTAACAACTGCGACAGAGGTTGTGGCAGGAGCCTCCATTGCAGATTCTGTCATAAATACTAGACAAAAAAACACTGCATGCTGCAGTATTGTGTCTGGCATATGCCAGATCCGATGCTGCCGTTTTTCTGCTCCTATACTGAAACAGAAAAACTGAACATCTCCGCAGATGTGGACCTCACCTAACCCATTACATGGCCAGAGGGAAATTATAAGTGTCCTTTTTTTGTACATTCATGGTATTCTGACAAATCCCATGGCCTCTTCATGGATTACATTACTCCATGCTGCACAACGTTGTACTTTCAGTAGCAGCTGTGCTTGGTATTGCGGCTTTGTCCTATTTAAGTAAATGGGGACAAACACAAAACCCACTAAACCTTATAAAACAGAGTGTGCTGTGTGCACATCACTCCTCTTTACTTGACTCTTTAAAGAACTGCAGAATAATAACCATAGACAGCGTCATCCAGAATGTATACAACAAGGTGTATAGACACAAGTAAGATATCTCAAAAAGTCAGGACAAAAGGAGAACATAAAAATCATACTTTTGTGTTATATTTCTCAAGTCATTAAGACTTTGTTCATAGATTTTGTCAGGAATGCTGGAAAAAGCAGAGTGGTATATTTTCCAGTAATTGACAGACAATATGATGTAAAATTATAGTCAATGAGGTCCGTCAAATGCCGTCAGTGTCCGTCAGGTAACGAAAATAGCACTGCTGTTAATTTTATTTTTTTTGTACTTTATAGCACTGCTGTCAATTTTATTTTTTGTACCTATGACAGAGCAGAATAATAGAAATGACCAACACAGATGTGAACAGTTGATGAGTCTAAGGTATAGTAACTACCTACCAATACTGTACAACTACAGCATGGTCCTTTATGGACAACCTGTAAAAAAAGCTGTTAACTGTATATTAGATATTGCTACTAATCAGTATGAACACATAATTAAGGTTTTAGTCCTCATGCACACTACCGTGCCGTTTTTTGCAGTCCGCAAACCACGGATCCGCAAAAAAAAAGGAAGCCGTCCGTGTGCCTTCAGCAGTTTGCGGAACGGAACGGGCGGCCCATTGTAGAAATGCCTATTCTTGTCCGCAAAACGGACAAGAATAGAACATGGGTAAAGCTAAAATGATGGGCAAGCACACTTCATTTGTATCATAGAGTATATAAAATTTAATTAAATCCGATATAAGTAAACACGTGTATATACATAAAATCAAGTCATTCAATAAAATAAAATAAAATACCATAAAACCTGAATGTGCTTAATATAATACACTTCAGTTGATACCACAGATTAATAATAATTGGGATGATTTTCCAGTGTATTGAAGTCCAGTTAGTAGTATTTGGACCAGAGTACTATATACCAATTGATATCATATAATGAAAGTCCGCTTATTTGATGAGGTTGCTTAGGTTCTCCTATCAAGCGACCTCTAATCACAATTAAGTTTCACAGATATTGCACACACAGTATATACTGGTATTATGGTTTCAATATAGATGGATTGCGTAGATATCCTATTTCAGTCTCTGGTCGACTGCATACATTCGATTCCTGTATATTCCCCAAACCTTGGGTGCCGGTTTTCTGCACCGGTTATACTGAAAAGTACAGGGAGTGCAGAATTATTAGGCAAGTTGTATTTTTGAGGATTAATTTTATTATTGAACAACAACCATGTTCTCAATGAACCCAAAAAACTCATTAATATCAAAGCTGAATATTTTTGGAAGTAGTTTTTAGTTTGTTTTTAGTTTTAGCTATTTTAGGGGGATATCTGTGTGTGCAGGTGACTATTACTGTGCATAATTATTAGGCAACTTAACAAAAAACAAATATATACCCATTTCAATTATTTATTTTTACCAGTGAAACCAATATAACATCTCAACATTCACAAATATACAAATATTTCTGACATTCAAAAACAAAACAAAAACAAATCAGTGACCAATATAGCCACCTTTCTTTGCAAGGACACTCAAAAGCCTGCCATCCATGGATTCTGTCAGTGTTTTGATCTGTTCACCATCAACATTGCGTGCAGCAGCAACCACAGCCTCCCAGACACTGTTCAGAGAGGTGTACTGTTTTCCCTCCTTGTAAATCTCACATTTGATAATGGACCACAGGTTCTCAATGGGGTTCAGATCAGGTGAACAAGGAGGCCATGTCATTAGATTTTCTTCTTTTATACCCTTTCTTGCCAGCCACGCTGTGGAGTACTTGGACGCGTGTGATGGAGCATTGTCCTGCATGAAAATCATGTTTTTCTTGAAGGATGCAGACTTCTTCCTGTACCACTGCTTGAAGAAGGTGTCTTCCAGAAACTGGCAGTAGGACTGGGAGTTGAGCTTGACTCCATCCTCAACCCGAAAAGGCCCCACAAGCTCATCTTTGATGATACCAGCCCAAACCAGTACTCCACCTCCACCTTGCTGGCGTCTGAGTCGGACTGGAGCTCTCTGCCCTTTACCAATCCAGCCACGGGCCCATCCATCTGGCCCATCAAGACTCACTCTCATTTCATCAGTCCATAAAACCTTAGAAAAATCAGTCTTGAGATATTTCTTGGCCCAGTCTTGACGTTTCAGCTTGTGTGTCTTGTTCAGTGGTGGTCGTCTTTCAGCCTTTCTTACCTTGGCCATGTCTCTGAGTATTGCACACCTTGTGCTTTTGGGCACTCCAGTGATGTTGCAGCTCTGAAATATGGCCAAACTGGTGGCAAGTGGCATCTTGACAGCTGCACGCTTGACTTTTCTCAGTTCATGGGCAGTTATTTTGCGCCTTGGTTTTTCCACACGCTTCTTGCGACCCTGTTGACTATTTTGAATGAAACGCTTGATTGTTCGATGATCACGCTTCAGAAGCTTTGCAATTTTAAGAGTGCTGCATCCCTCTGCAAGATATCTCACTATTTTTGACTTTTCTGAGCCTGTCAAGTCCTTCTTTTGACCCATTTTGCCAAAGGAAAGGAAGTTGCCTAATAATTATGCACACCTAATATAGGGTGTTGATGTCATTAGACCACACCCCTTCTCATTACAGAGATGCACATCACCTAATATGCTTAATTGGTAGTAGGCTTTCGAGCCTATACAGCTTGGAGTAAGACAACATGCATAAAGAGGATGATGTGGTCAAAATACTCATTTGCCTAATAATTCTGTACACAGTGTATTTCAAAGTCTCGTGATCACTGTGAATATTGGAGCTCGTGTATAAAGACTTCTTACCTCCCTCGTTGTGGACGGTCTGTTTCCAATGTGAGTCGGGCGGCGCGGGACACTGCCGGCGTCTGACTTCGTTCGGCTGCAGCTGACTTACCCAAGATCTCACGAGATTTCCAAACGGGATTTCGTCCGATACAACAGAGAGGGCACAGTTAATCTCCGGTATATTTCTAGTTATTGAAAAAGTCCTTCAATCCTTTTACAGCATGGCTGATGAAGGGAAGGAGAGTTCCCGAAATGCGTATGGGCCGGATCGCACACCTGTAACTAAAGCACCTCCACGTCTACAAGCATGGCCATGCTGTAAAAGGATCGAAGGACTTTTTCAATAACTAGAAATATACCGGAGATTCACTGTGCCCTCTCTGTTGTATCGGACGAAATCCCATTTGGAAATCTCGTGAGATCTTGGGTAAGTCAGCTGCAGCTGAACGAAGTCAGACGCCGGCAGTGTCCCGCGCCGCCCGACTCACATTGGAAACAGACCGTCCACAACGAGGGAGGTAAGAAGTCTTTATACACGAGCTCCAATATTCACAGTGATCACGAGACTTTGAAATACACTGCGTGCAGAATTATTAGGGAAATGAGTATTTTGACCACATCATCCTCTTTATGCATGTTGTCTTACTCCAAACTGTATAGGCTCGAAAGCCTACTACCAATTAAGCATATTAGGTGATGTGCATCTCTGTAATGAGAAGGGGTGTGGTCTAATGACATCAACACCCTATATTAGGTGTGCATAATTATTAGGCAACTTCCTTTCCTTTGGCAAAATGGGTCAAAAGAAGGACTTGACAGGCTCAGAAAAGTCAAAAATAGTGAGATATCTTGCAGAGGGATGCAGCACTCTTAAAATTGCAAAGCTTCTGAAGCGTGATCATCGAACAATCAAGCGTTTCATTCAAAATAGTCAACAGGGTCGCAAGAAGCGTGTGGAAAAACCAAGGCGCAAAATAACTGCCCATGAACTGAGAAAAGTCAAGCGTGCAGCTGCCAAGATGCCACTTGCCACCAGTTTGGCCATATTTCAGAGCTACAACATCACTGGAGTGCCCAAAAGCACAAGGTGTGCAATACTCAGAGACATGGCCAAGGTAAGAAAGGCTGAAAGACGACCACCACTGAACAAGACACACAAGCTGAAACGTCAAGACTGATTTTTCTAAGGTTTTATGGACTGATGAAATGAGAGTGAGTCTTGATGGGCCAGATGGATGGGCCCGTGGCTGGATTGGTAAAGGGCAGAGAGCTCCAGTCCGACTCAGACGCCAGCAAGGTGGAGGTGGAGTACTGGTTTGGGCTGGTATCATCAAAGATGAGCTTGTGGGGCCTTTTCGGGTTAAGGATGGAGTCCTACTGCCAGTTTCTGGAAGACACCTTCTTCAAGCAGTGGTACAGGAAGAAGTCTGCATCCGTCAAGAAAAACATGATTTTCATGCAGGACAATGCTCCATCACACGCGTCCAAGTACTCCACAGCGTGGCTGGCAAGAAAGGGTATAAAAGAATAAAATCTAATGACATGGCCTCCTTGTTCACCTGATCTGAACCCCATTGAGAACCTGTGGTCCATCATCAAATGTGAGATTTACAAGGAGGTAAAACAGTACACCTCTCTGAACAGTGTCTGGGAGGCTGTGGTTGCTGCTGCACGCAATGTTGATGGTGAACAGATCAAAACACTGACAGAATCCATGGATGGCAGGCTTTTGAGTGTCCTTGCAAAGAAAGGTGGCTATATTGGTCACTGATTTGTTTTTGTTTTGTTTTTGAATGTCAGAAATGTATATTTGTGAATGTTGAGATGTTATATTGGTTTCACTGGTAAAAATAAATAATTAAAATGGGTATATATTTGTTTTTTGTTAAGTTGCCTAATAATTATGCACAGTAATAGTCACCTGCACACACAGATATCCCCCTAAAATAGCTAAAACTAAAAACAAACTAAAAACTACTTCCAAAAATATTCAGCTTTGATATTAATGAGTTTTTTGGGTTCATTGAGAACATGGTTGTTGTTCAATAATAAAATTAATCCTCAAAAAAACAACTTGCCTAATAATTCTGCACTCCCTGTACTATTCAGCATAACCGGTGCAGAAAACCGGCACCCAAGGTTTGGGGAATATACAGGAATCGAATGTATGCAGTCGACCAGAGACTGAAATAGGATATCTACGCAATCCATCTATATTGAAACCATAATACCAGTATATACTGTGTGTGCAATATCTGTGAAACTTAATTGTGATTAGAGGTCGCCTGATAGGAGAACCTAAGCAACCTCACCAAATAAGCGGACTTTCATTATATGATATCAATTGGTATATAGTACTCTGGTCCAAATACTACTAACTGGACTTCAATACACTGGAAAATCATCCCAATTATTATTAATCTGTGGTATCAACTGAAGTGTATTATATTAAGCACATTCAGGTTTTATGGTATTTTATTTTATTTTATTGAATGACTTGATTTTATGTATATACACGTGTTTACTTATATCGGATTTAATTAAATTTTATATACTCTATGATACAAATGAAGTGTGCTCGCCCATCATTTTAGCTTTACCCATTTATTTTTCTGAGGGTGGGTGTCCCTCTAATTTGGGCTAGTAGTACCTGTTCCACAGTTCCGTCCAGAGTGAGCCACCGCCCCACTGTAAGAATAGAACATGTTCTATTTTTTTTGCGGGGCCACGGAACGGAGCAATGGATGCGGACAGCACACGGAGTGCTGTCCGCATCTTTTGCGGCCCCATTGAATTGAATGGGTCCGCATCCAAGGTGCAAAAACGGCGGCTCGGATGCAGACCCGAAAAACGGTCGTGTACATGAGGCCTTAGTCTGGGTATTCATATATAAGCTAGCAGGGGCAGACTGGGAACTTAAAGTGGCAATGGAAAAAATACTAAAAGTGGCCCCGTTTTGTAGTCGGATCAAAATTAATGGAAGGCAGGGCCACCAATATCATATTGTTGCACATTATACCACCCCAACAGATCCGAATACCACAGTCCCCATTGTCCATCACAATATACTGCCAGGGGCACAAAATACATCCCCAAAAACTTCCACTGGCCAGCTGTGATGAGGACTCAGGTGGCCCCCTGGGCATCGGCCCACCAGGAAAATTCCCTGTAAGGTCTAGCTAGTTCTCTATATTGTGCTGACATAATGTAGAGCTCTGTCGAAAAACTAAGATTTATTGCAGCAGACATGGTTTGTTAGCTAATATACGGTTATAAGCCACATTCAACTGTATCTATAGAATAATGCTGAAAGATCTCAAAAGTATTGTCACTACACTAAAGCAGCAGAATCTCATGATTGTAAGCACATTCCCATGCTCTCTGGTTTCCAGCGTTGTGCTTTATAAGAGTGGGTCTTTCATTGTGAATCTTGCAGATGTAGAATAGCCTCGAGATATATGTTGGCTGCACCTACTTTAGCATGAGTTGAATGATGTTTGTTAAGATATTTACTTTTAGATGAATAACGTCTGCTCTTGTTCTGCAGCAAAAATAATATTTGCTTGTGCTTTAGGTGTTAGCCATAAATAAGACGACCCTTCCACATGCAATTCACATCAAATAAACTCAATGAAGCACAGGTTTGCGAGCACAATCGGTGTTACCGGCCAAATCATGCAACCAATTAACCCTTTTTTTGAAAACCCTGATCACAGCCAGGTTTAGGCCCTGCCTACTGGCATCATTTTAGGGCATGGTATCCGCTCCTAATACATTTTTGCAATATGGGAAGATGTTGCTAAACACAGTCAATGGGAAACAAGGCACAAAGCACTTGATCATGATCAAGGTGAGGTTTAGATAAAATGCACCGTATTAGAACATCTCTAAACCACAGTAGAAAATTCCCATTCGCTAGCACTGAACATCCTACCCCTCTAGTGATATGTCACAATGGCAAAAACTCTGTGATAATGACCTGTGTAAATCCAGTTAAAAAAACATTCACTGAGACATGACAGATCATGTAATAGCTTGAGGTCTGTGCTGTGTGATGCTCAGTGCCACTTGTTACTCAGCCTTTCCGTACCACAGCGGACGTCCAGTCTTTAAAAACCTCAAGAGCAGTGGGCGCCGTAGCAGCCGGGTTTCTGCTGTTTTAAACACCGATCTCAGACCTTTAACCTCTCAGATGCTACAGTCAATTGTGATCATGGCAACTAAGGCAGCTTCCAGCGGGAGTGCTATGCTCCCAGGGCCCAAATGGATTCCCTGCGCTGAGGAGGGAAGTTCTCTAAAGTTGTTTTCTTTTAGTGTTAAAACAAAAGAAAAACGATATAAATGTGGTATCGCCATAATTGTTCTGACCTGGAGAATGAAGGTAACAGATCATTTTTATTGCATAGGGAATGCATTAGAAATGAAACCCATAAAACTGTGGTGGAATTTAGTTTTTGTTTTCCAATTCCATCCCATTTGAATTCCCACTACACAGTATGCAATATTAAATTGTGCCATTAGAAAGTATTACTTGTCCCACAAAAAAGAAGCCCTCATATGGCTTTGTTAAAGGAAAATTAAATGGCTTGTCCCATAAAAAATATTCAACAGTTTACAAACCAGATCTGGATCATTGCATGTAATTAAAAATTTTGTATAGCCACTGAGTTATAGAACATATTATATGTACATGTACAGCGCCACCTGCTGTTTGTTTTATTTCTTTCTTTTTGTCTGGCTCATTGAGATGGCCGCACATGCTCAGTTTCATCCTTCAACTGGGAAGATCTCTTGATCCACATGAGGTACAGGGCTTTGTTAGAAAAAGATTGTCATGTACTATATGATCCTAAAAGAAAGATCAATGGGACTATGACTATAAAATATTTAATAATCTTTATTAGTCAAAATATATAATTTAAATACAATAATAAGGAGAAAGAGGTACGATGGTGGAAAGTGATCCAGAAAAGATACACATGGGGTACATAGATCAGATATAGCACTTATGTCACAGATGTACAGTAATAATGGAAAGCAAACCCTGATGAAGCCTGAGGGGCGAAACACGTGTCAAGGTGTTTGTGCATGGGGTGATACTTCAGCATATTGCACATCATGTCTGTGGGTAGGTTGCTATAGCTGCATATAAGCTGTTCCCCTGAGTAGCTTGTTACCTTTTTGTAACGGTCACGTCCACACACACACAGGGGGAAGGATAGTGACCACTGCGCTCCACCCTCACCCCTGGCCCTGCCTACTTGCCTCACGAGTCCTGATGACAGGGGACAACTGGACGACAGTCCCTAACTTAGGATACGTGCAGGGAAGACAGACAAGACAAAATACGGAACATGAACGGACCGGGTCAGAACCAAGAGAGCTACGCAGTACAAAGGGTTAAGAAAAGAATGGTCAGGAGAAGCCGGGGTCAAATACCAGGAGAGTAGAGAAGTACAAGAGGAGTCCTAAGAGAGTAGTCAGGTGGGAGCCGAGGTCACAATACCAGGACGGATGCGCAGTACAGGAGGAGCAGGCAAAAGGATCGTCAGGGAACGGAATCAGGTGAGTATTCAGGAGTCCAACAAATAGCCAGGAACCTAGAAATTAACAGGCAACCTGTGGCTAGCAGGCTGCCTGTATTTATAGTGGGGAGTGAGGGTCATGTGACGTGGCCAGCGTCACATGACCGACAGACCAACCAGTTGAGCACCGAGTGATCAGCTCGGCGCTCAAGGCAGACTTAGGAGCAGGAAGCCACCCAGCAGTAAAGCCGCCCTGGGAATGAGGTCAAACACAGATACTCATTCCCAAAGCTAAGCAACAGTTCTGCGGGCAATGGGGGACCGAGTGCACCTTCGGAACCCCTTTACACTTTTTGTATGTACATACTGTATGTGTGCTGTGTGTCATTATTTATATGTACTTAGTACGGCACCAGTACTACTGCTCCGGTGAAACATAGCACCTAGGACTCTGTACTTTTCATGTATTCAGCAAATATATATCTAGCTAGAAGTCTAGTATAGTATAGTATCTGCAGCTCTGTGCAATATTTATGTACTCACCTTCAGGTGTTATAAAGCCTTTATACTGTATGTATTCAGCTTTAGGGCTAACTGGATTTTGTATGTATTCAGCACTATATATTCAGCTAGTAGCCAAGTGGAGCATTTATAACTGTGCAATATCTATGCACCTAGCCCTTGGTATCATTTAGTTCCTATATGTACTCAGCCTTATAGTTTTAGTCTAATCTACTACCTTGGGCTTCTATTTGTTGTTGCCCTGGTGGAGAGCCTGAATTATCTAGCTTGGTCAGTAGGCGTATTTTTTTTACCCCCACTGGTGGAGTACAACTATTAGGACTCTATATGGTATTTTTTTGGCTTTACTATGTAGCTAGATATAAGAGTTTGGGGTTTGCTTCCCCTTATTACATCTGTGTCATAAGTGCTGTATCTGATCTATGTACCCCATGTGTATCTTTTCTGGATCACTTTCCACCATCGTACCTCTTTCTCCTTATTATTGTATTTCAATTATATATTTTGACTAATAAAGATTATTATACATTTTATAGTCATAGCCCCTTTGATCTTTCTTTTGCTTATGATCTATGTTGAGTTTTGATCTGGGGACAACTTGGATAATATGAGGTGGTTGTAGGTTTTCATGTACTATATGATGTCTGATAATTTTTTACATTAATCATGGCATTACCCCTTTTTAAAAAGTTATGGCTCCAGGAACGCAGGGAGTAAAACAATAATGCAAAACGAAATAGCGTAGAATGCTTTAAAACAATAAATGAACAAACACTTCTGTGACCACTGCATACAATCTGTGCAGTACCAGGCATTGTGGCCCACGTTCTGGATCTCTGGTAGATTTCTACCTGTGTGGGGATAATATTACTATGTAGGAAACAGTAAAGCAATGTTACTGTGTAGGGGGAACCATTACCTTGCGTGGGGTCACCAATGGGACACCATTACTATGTGGGAGCCACTGTTACTGTACAGAGCAGAAAGGGGTTTCTATTAATGTAGGCTCACTAAGGGGACACAATTACTGTATGAAGGGCATTATTACTGTGTGGGGCACTAATATTGTTTGGGGCAATGATACTCATCAGGGCACTATCTGTGTGGCTCTATTATTTTTGAAACATGAGGACACTGACAAGGGTGGCAGGGAGATGGGAATTGTCTGTACAGTGTGGGGATCTGATGGCAAAACCAAGAGCTAAAGAAATCTGAGCAGCAAACTCTGTAGAGGTGAGTTGTAGACATGAGAAGTTGTCGTGGAGGACTACAGCACATTCGGAAATTCTTTAGACCTTTTCATTTGTTTCACATTTTGTTAAGTTGTGGCCTTGTGCTAAAATAAAAAAAAATGTTGGCAAATTTATTAAAAAGTAAAAACTAACATGGGCAAAGGTATTAAGACCCTTTGCTATGACACTTGACACGAATGGGAAAGGTACAGCCCTGTCTATATAAGGTCTCACAGCTGACAATACATATCAGAGCAAAAATCAAACCATAAGAAGGAAAGAACTGCCTCTAGAGCCCAAAGACATAGGGGATATTTATCATAGCCCAGCAGCGTATGCCGGACTATAATACCCAGGCGCACCTGCATGCCTCTTCATAAATTACACACAGCATCCGGCTGTCTGTGTGTCTGAACAGAAATACACTGATGAGCATAAGGGTAACAATGTTTTGAACTTTTGACTTTCAGGCTCCATATCTCACCATCCACTACAGCTTCGATCGTGAGACTACTATCATTTTATAGATCATCATCTTGACTATCTCATACATAAATTGGACTTGCAACAAGTTAACATATGATTAGTTATGCAGATTCTTGTCATGTAACTGCATTGTTACTGTTTTGCACCTAAAATTCAACATTTTTATTTTTATTTTTTTGTTAGTATTTTGTAAATCCACTTTTGGCTTTCAACACTGCCTGAATCCTTCTGGGCATGCTCTCGATCAGATTCAAGCATGTCTCAACCGAAATCTGTTCCCAAGTCTCTTCTAAGCGTTCCCAATGTTGGTGCATACTGGGTGAATCACTTGGGTACGAATACAGCTTTTTCTTCAACTCTACCCACAAGTGTTCAATTGGTTTGAGGTCTGGGGACTGTGGGGGCAAATCCAGCACCTCTACTTCATTGTCAGTGAACCATTTCTTCACCAATCTTGACATATGCTTCGGGTCGTTGTCCTGCTGGAACACTGTCGTTCTTTTCATACCCACAGTACTCGAGTGTATGAAGTAACTCGTCTTGTAGGATACTCACATATAGCTCAGCATTAAGACCACCATTGATCCTGGTCAAGTATCTAATGCCTTTAGCTGCGAAACAACCACATATCATCAGGCTTCCTCCACCAAACTTGACAGTTTCTTCACTTTCTCGATCCGTTAGCCCCTTTTCGCTTGTTTCTACGCGACCTATTTGCACCAATCTTCTACTGTCCACTGTTCATATTTTTTTGCAAACTCAAGCCGATGCTACTTATGATGATATTGAAGTCGAGGCTTCTTCAACTTTTTATAGGCCACCATTCCAAACTTGTGTAATGCTCATCACACAGTGCTTGCATGGACGTCTGTGATCTCACTATTAAGAAGCATATGAGCCACCTCCACGGCCGAGTTCGTCACACCAGAACTGATAGACCTTGTGATGAGCCGACTTGTTAACTGTGATATTTTGCCTGGATGTCCACCTCTTGGCTTTGGAATGGATGGACGGACTTCATTTCGTATTCTTCCAACTGTAATGGCAATTAGGGAATGTCAGAACAGGTTGTACTTTGTAGTATAAAAGGAAAAAAGATTGTTCCACCACCAGGAGCAAAACAGTAACAATGCAGTTACATGACAAGAATCTGCATAACTAATCATATTCTAAATAGTTGCAAGTCCAAATTATGTAGGAGATAGCCAAGATGATTATCTATAAAATTATGGCAGTCTCACTTTCGAAGATGTAGTGGATGGCTGGTGTAGACTTCAGTGTTCTGATGGCGTAGAAGATTATAAATGTGGAGGGGCTTGGATCACCATCTTTTTAGTAAAGTGGTTAGGCTGACTGAGAAACTCCACTTGCGCAAAAAATTTTGTGATTCTTCAGGCCATTTCTTGTCATCCTATTCACGCTATGCAATTTTTATACTACATATCTGTTTAATGCTCAGTGTTAATACTTTGGAGCATCTTCCGTCCTGTGGGTACCCCACATGAATGCTTCAATGTGCGGTTAGTGCAGTCCAGGATAGACGTAGAAGCAAATTAATTTCCCCTACATGCCATCGCTGTATGTTTCCACAGAATGCAGTGGGGAGTTTTCATCCATCTGTAAATTACTTCATATGTATTTAACAATTTTGCACCAGGATTCTGATTTTTATCGACTTTGGGTCAGATTTTATCCCCTAGTCTTTTTTTGATGTGTAATACTTCTTTCTCTAGATGTTTATGTTGAAAACATGTGCCCTCTCTGGCATGTATCGAAAGACTGATTTGGTCTCTGTTTCGGAGATATATGTACAGTACAGACCAAAAGTTTGGACACACCTTCTCATTCAAAGAGTTTTCTTTATTTTCATGACTATGAAGGCATCAAAACTATGAATTAACACATGTGGAATTATATACATAACAAACAAGTGTGAAACAACTGAAAATATTTCATATTCTAGGTTCTTCAAAGTAGCCACCTTTTGCTTTGATTACTGCTTTGCACACTCTTGGCATTCTCTTGATGAGCTTCAAGAGGTAGTCCCCTGAAATGGTCTTCCAACAGTCTTGAAGGAGTTCCCAGAGATGCTTAGCACTTGTTGGCCCTTTTGCCTTCACTCTGCGGTCCAGCTCACCCCAAACCATCTCGATTGGGTTCAGGTCCGGTGACTGTGGAGGCCAGGTCATCTGGTGCAGCACCCCATCACTCTCCTTCATGGTCAAATAGCCCTTACTTTCAAAGTTTTCCAAATTTTTCGGCTGACTGACTGACCTTCATTTCTTAAAGTAGTGATGGCCACTTGTTTTTCTTTACTTAGCTGCTTTTTTCTTGCCATAATACAAAGTCTAATAGTCTATTCAGTAGGACTATCAGCTGTGTATCCACCTGACTTCTCCTCAACGCAACTGATGGTCCCAACCCCATTTATAAGGCAAGAAATCCCACTTATTAAACCTGACAGAGCACACCTGTGAAGTGAAAACCATTTCGGGGACTACCTCTTGAAGCTCATCAAGAGAATGCCAAGAGTGTGCAAAGCAGTAATCAAAGCAAAAGGTGGCTACTTTGAAGAACCTAGAATATGACATATTTTCAGTTGTTTCACACTTGTTTGTTATGTATTTAATTCCACATGTGTTAATTCATAGTTTTGATGCCTTCAGTGTGAATCTACAATTTTCATAGTCATGAAAATAAAGAAAACTCTTTGAATGAGAAGGTGTGTCCAAACTTTTGGTCTGTACTGTATATATATATATATATATATATATATATATATATATATATAGACAGAATAGGAGCGGCACTGCTGTATATAAGTATCCGCGAAGTGCCAGCGGCTGTGAAGGCGATCCCCCTTCAAATAGTTAACAGGAAAAATTCCACGGCACATCCAAGGCGTAAAATAAGATCAACTTTTATTCACCAGACAGCGACGTTTCAATCCTCCTCCTGGGATCTTTCTCAAGCAGTGACAAACTTACTAGTGCTCAGTGCATATTTATACAGCTTCACATTATTATTCAATAAAGTTCTGATTTGTATCAATCAACAAAAAATCATACTAAAAACCTCAAAATACATCAAATACAAGTGTATACTGTGAATACATTATAAAATATAACATACAGTACATGTGCTATTAATATACATGTCCCATAACCATGCTCATAAGTGCAATATATCAATGTATGGTCATCATAATTAACGACTCAACACACCTGAGGGTGACCTCATAACTATATAAGTGCAGGAGTACCTTAAAAACAAGCCAAACAGGAAAGGTCCTAGAGTGAGCGTGGAGGGAGATCAGCGTGGAGTGCGGCGTGCCGGTCATTCAACTGCGCATGTCGCAGGACCTTAAGAAACTATCAGAACACATGATTAACTGTCCGATCATGTGATCTCTGCGTCTGTGAAGTCCGACGTCCTGCGTTCCAGTGTGAAGCGCAAAGCGTCAGTGTACGTCACCGCAACAGTGAATCCAGTGTGGCATGCGTTCCACAAGGTATATGGAAAGCAAGCCACTCTATGGATGGATACTGCTTCTATACTGTTTGCACGGAATATAAATCAATTGGAGCCATCATACATTGATGTCTTTATTTGATATAGAAGCCCTGATTTAGGAATATAGATCAGACTCACTAAGGTACTGCTTACTACATATACTGAAGATGTGTTCCGACATCTTATTCATCCGCCTGACTCTAAGTGGTCCCCTTGTCTCAGGTGCACCCTGCGCTGCCAACGGGTGCGGGCCGGCTGTTTACGCTGGATTGAGCCCTTCCATGAAAATTGCATGCTAGGTTCCCATAGAGTGGCTTGCATTCCATATACCTTGTGGAACGCACGCCACACTGCATTCACTGTTGCGGTGACGTACACTGACGCTTTGCGCTCCACACTGGAACGCAGGACGTCGGACTTCATAGACGCAGAGATCACATGATCGGACAGTTAATCATGTGTTCCGATAGTTTCTTAAGGTCCTGCGACATGCGCAGTTGAATGACCGGCACGCCGCACTCCACGCTGATCTCCCTCCACGCTCACTCTAGGACCGTTCCTGTTTGGCTTGTTTTTAAGGTACACCTGCACTTATATAGTTATGAGGTCACCCTCAGGTGTGTTGAGTCGTTAATTATGATGACCATACATTGATATATTGCACTTATGAGCATGGTTATGGGACATGTATATTAATAGCCCATGTACTGTATGTTATATTTTATAATGTATTCACAGTATACAGTCGTGGCCAAAAGTTTTGAGAATGACAAAAATATTAGTTTTCACAAAGTTTGCTGCTAAACTGCTTTTAGATCTTTGTTTCATTTGTTTCTGTGATGTAGTGAAATATAATTACACGCATTCATACGTTTCAAAGGCTTTTATCGACAATTACATGACATTTATGCAAAGAGTCAGTATTTGCAGTGTTGGCCCTTCTTTTTCAGGACCTCTGCAATTCGACTGGGCATGCTCTCAATCAACTTCTGGGCCAATTTCTGACTGATAGCAACCCATTCTTTCATAATCACTTCTTGGAGTTTGTCAGAATTAGTGGGTTTTTGATTGACCACAAGTTCTCAATGGGATTAAGATCTGGGGAGTTTCCAGGCCATGGACCCAAAATGTCAACGTTTTGGTCCCCGAGCCACTTAGTTATCACTTTTGCCTTATGGCATGGTGCTCCATCGTGCTGGAAAATGCATTGTTCTTCACCAAACTGTTGGATTGTTGGAAGAAGTTGCTGTTGGAGGGTGTTTTGGTACCATTCTTTATTCATGGCTGTGTTTTTGAGCAAAATTGTGAGTGAGCCCACTCCCTTGGATGAGAAGCAACCCCACACATGAATGGTCTCAGGATGCTTTACTGTTGGCATGACACAGGACTGATGGTAGCGCTCACCTTTTCTTCTCCGGACAAGCCTTTTTCCAGATGCCCCAAACAATCGGAAAGAGGCTTCATCGGAGAATATGACTTTGCCCCAGTCCTCAGCAGTCCATTCACCATACTTTCTGCAGAAGATCAATCTGTCCCTGGTGTTTTTTCTGGAGAGAAGTGGCTTCTTTGCTGCCCTTCTTGACACCAGGCCATCTTCCAAAAGTCTTCGCCTCACTGTGCGTGCAGATGCGCTCACACCTGCCTGCTGCCATTCCTGAGCAAGCTCTGCACTGGTGGCACTCCGATCCCACAGCTGAATCCTCTTTAGGAGACGATCCTGGCACTTGCTGGACTTTCTTGGACGCCCTGAAGCCTTCTTAACAAGAATTGAACCTCTTTCCTTGAAGTTCTTGATGATCCTATAAATTGTTGATTGAGGTGCAATCTTAGTAGTCACAATATCCTTGCCTGTGAAGCCATTTTTATGCAACGCAATGATGGCTGCATGCGTTTCTTTGCAGGTCACCATGGTTAACAATGGAAGAACAATGAAATCAAGCATCACCCTCCTTTTAACATGCCAAGTCTGCCATTTTAACCCAATCAGCCTGACATAATGATCTCCAGCCTTGTGCTCGTCAACATTCTCACCTGAGTTAACAAGACGATTACTGAAATGATCTCAGCAGGTCCTTTAATGACAGCAATGAAATGCAGTGGAAAGGTTTTTTTGGGATTAAGTTAATTTTCATGGCAAAGAAGGACTATGCAATTCATCTGATCACTCTTCATAACATTCTGGAGTATATGCAAATTGCTATTATAAAAACTTAAGCAGCAACTTTTCCAATTTCCAATATTTATGTAATTCTCAAAACTTTTGGCCACGACTGTACACTTGTATTTGATGTATTTTGAGGTTTCTAGTATGATTTTTTTGTTGATTGATACAAATCAGAACTTGATTGAATAATAATGTGAAGCTGTATAAATATGCACTGAGCACTAGTAAGTTTGTCACTGCTTGAGAAAGATCCCAGGAGGAGGATCGAAACGTCGCTGTCTGGTGAATAAAAGTTGATCTTATTTTACGCCTTGGATGTGCCATGGAATTTTTCCTGTTATATATATATATACACACACACACAAATAAAAAAAAGCAGCACTCACTTGAAACAAAAACAAAAATTTGGGTGCCAGCGTATATGTCCTTGACCAAGGAACCATAAATAGCAAAAGTAGAATCCACGACATTCCAAGCAATCCAGTGAAAAAGACCTCATGCAAACGACCGTTGTTTTGGTCCGCATCCGAGCCGCAGTATTTGCAGCTTGGATGCGGACCCATTCACTTCAGTGGGGCCGCAAAAGATGCGGACTGCACTCCCTGTGCTTTCCGCATAGGTTGCTCCGTTCCGTGGTCCGCAAAAAAAAATATAACCTGTCCTATGCCTTGACAAGAATAGGCAGTTATATTAATGGCTGTCCACACCGTTCTGCAAATTGCGGAACACACGCAGACGCCATCCATGTTTTGCGGATTATTCACCCACATCCGTACAACATTTCAATCCTCTATAGGATCTTTCTCAAGTTTCGAGATATAGTAATTATTTGCATTGATACCATGTCATGTGCTTTATGCAATCATTATGATTTATTGACCCTTTTGAACCCTTTAGGCCCCTTTCACACGAGCGAGTTTTCCGCGCGGGTGCAATGTGTGAGGTGAACGCATTGCACCCGCACTGAATCCGGACCCATTCACTTCTATGGGACTGTGCACATGAGCAGTGATTTTCACGCATCACTTGTGCGTTGCATGAAAATCGCAGCATGCTCTATATTGTGCGTTTTCCACGCAACGCAGGCCCCATAGAAGTGAATGGGGCTGCGTGAAAATCACAAGCATCCGCAAGCAAGTGTGGATGCGGTGCGATTTTCACGCATGGTTGCTAAGATAACAGTCTATTCACTGTATTATTTTCCCTTATAACATGGTTATAAGGGAAAATAATAACATTCTTTAATACAGAATGCTTAGTAGAAGGTCAATTGAGGGTTAAAAAATAAAAAAAATTAACTCACTTCCTCCTCTTGATCGCGTAGCAGCCGGTCTCTTCTTACTTCTTTAATTATGAGCTGCCGGCTAAAGGACCTGTGGTGACGTCACATAACATGGTCCAATCACATGGTCCATCGTGGTGATGGACCATGTGATTGGACCATGTGATGAGCTCAGTGACGTCACCACAGGTCCTTTGACAGGTCCTGAAGAAAGAACAGGAGACCGGCAGCTACGCAATCAATTGGAGGAGGTGAGTTAATTTTGTAAAAAAAAATTAATCCTCAATTGACCTTGTACTAAGCATTCTGTATTAAAGAATGCTATTACAGTTGTGTTCAAAATTATTCAACCCCCAATGCTGTAAAGGGTTTTAGGGAATTTAGTGTACATTTGTAATTGTGTTCAGAATGAAATCTTACAAGGACTTTTTAAAGAACCAAATGCAACTAAAATGACATCAATTGTTTTTGTAATACAGTATTAAATGTTTTTTTTGTGATTTCTTCATTGACACAATTATTCAACCCCTTAAAGACTACCACTCTTAAGAACTTAGGTTCATTCAAGTGTTTTCGATCAGGTATTGAAAACACCTGTGGATGTCAAGGAGCAGCAATCAAGCACAATAAGCACCAATTAGGCAGATTTAAAAGGACTGTGATACTCAGCTCCTTCTAGACATTTACTGGTGTGTTTACAAACATGGTGAAGTCAAGAGAATGGTCCAGGAAGACAAGAGAAGAGGTGATTTCTCTTCACAGGAAGGGCAATGGCTATAAGAAGATTGCAAAGATGTTAAACATACCAAGAGACACCATAGAAAGCATCATTCGCAAATTCAAGGCAAAGGGCACTGTTGAAACGCTACCTGGTCGTGGCAGAAAGAAGATGCTGACTTCGACTGCTGTGCGCTACCTGAAGCGCAAAGTGGAGAAAAGTCCCTGTGTGACTGCTGAGGAACTGAAAAAAGATTTGTCAGATGTGGGTAATGAAGTTTCAGCTCAGACAATAAGGCGCACACTGCGTAATGAAGGCCTCCATGCCAGAACTCCCAGGCGCACCCCCTTGCTGTCTCCAAAGAATAAGAAGAGTCGACTGCAGTATGCCAAAAGTCATGTGGACAAACCACAAAAGTTTTGGGATAGTGTTCTGTGGACTGATGAAACAAAATTAGAACTGTTTGGGCCCATGGATCAACGCTATGTTTGGAGGAGGAAGAACAAGGCCTATGAAGAAAAGAACACCTTGCCTACTGTGAAGCATGGTGGGGGGTCAATCACGCTTTGGGGCTGTTTTGCTTCTACATGTACAGGGAAGCTTCAGCGTGTGCAAGGTACCATGAATTCTCTTCAGTACCAGGAGATATTGGATGAAAATGTGATGCAGTCCGTCACAAACCTGAGGCTTGGGAGACGTTGGACCTTTCAACAGGACAATGATCCCAAGCATACCTCCAAGTCCACTAGAGCATGGTTGCAGATTAAAGGCTGGAACATTTTGAAGGGGCCATCGCAGTCACCAGACTTAAATCAGATTGAGAACCTCTGGTGGGACTTAAAGAAAGCAGTTGCAGCGTGCAAGCCTAAGAATGTGACTGAACTGGAGGCTTTTGCCCATGAAGAATGGGCGAAGATACCCGTAGATAGCTGCAAGACGCTTGTGTCAAGCTATGCTTTACGTTTAAAAGCTGTCATAACTGGAAAAGGATGTTGTACTAAGTACTAAGATTGAATGTCACTTGGGGGTTGAATAAAACTGATGTGAGCACAGAAAAGACATTTGTGGTTATTTCATTATAAATGTTATGTTATATTTGTGGTAGGGGCTGAGGTGTACATTGGCGTGGAGTCGGGAGGGATGCCTATCACCCTCCATGAACTATCTGGCTGAACTGTGCCTGGAGCCAGTGCGGGGTAGGCCTGAATAAGTGGGCCACCCAAGAGAGTGAAATGAAAGAAAGAAGGGTCGGGAGGGTGGGGCATGAAGCGACCGTCCTCAGGGTGAGGACGTGAGAGAAGATATAGTCAGCAGCCCCGCCCACAAATACAGGCTGTAACCAGCCTTAATACTTGTGGTAGGGGCTGAGGTGTACATTGGCGTGGAGTCGGGAGGGATGCCTATCACCCTCCATGAACTATCTGGCTGAACTGTGCCTGGAGCCAGTGCGGGGTAGGCCTGAATAAGTGGGCAAGAAGACTACCCACGCTATAGGAGGGAAAATAGTTAATTGAACCGAACGACACGGGAGATAACAAGGGCCTGAGAGATTCAGGCCGGAGCTGGGTTGTTAAATGACCTGAGCGATTCGGGAAGGCACTGGGTAGTTAGTAACGTGACGGTCCAGGATGACAGCAGAAGAGCAAGCTTGGGTGATCCAGTATGAGAGAGGCAACGTGGGCCTGGGCGATCCAGGATGAGAGAGGCAACGTGGGCCTGGGCGATCCAGGATGAGAGAGGCAACGTGGGCCTGGGCGATCCAGGATGACTGAGGTAGAGCGAGCCTGGGTGATCCAGGATGAAGGAGGCAGAGCGAGCCTGGGCGATCCAGAATGACAGAGACAGAGCGAGCCTGGGCAACCTAGAATAACCAAGATGGAGCGAGCCTGGGCGATCCAGGAAGACAGGAGCAGCGCGAGCCTGGACGATCCAGGATGACAGGAGCATAGCGAGCCTGGGCGATCCAGAATGACAGAGACAGAGCGAGCCTGGGCAACCTAGAATAACCGAGACGGAGCGAGCCTGGGCGATCCAGGAAGACAGGAGCAGAGCGAGCCTGGGCGTTCCAGGATGACAGGAGCAGAGCGAGCCTGGGCGATCCAGGATGACAGGAGCAAAGCGAGCCTGGGCGATCCAGGATGACAGGAGCAGAGCGAGCCTGGGCGATCCAGGATGACAGGAGCAGGGCGAGCCTGGGCGAACCAGGATAACAGGAGCAGGGCGATCCAGGATGACAGGAGCAGGGCGAGCCTGGGCGAACCAGGATAACAGGAGCAGGGCGAGCCTGGGCGATCCAGGATGACAGGAGCAGGGCGAGCCTGGGCGATCCAGGACGGCATAGACTGAGCGAGCCTGGGCGGTCCAGGATGACAAGGGTAGAGCGAGCCTGGGCGAACCAGGATGATTGAGACAGAGCGAGCCTTGGCCAGCCAGGATAACCGAAACAAAGAGAGCCTGGGCGATCCAGGACGACCGAGGCAGAGTAAGCCTGGATGATCCTGGATGGCAGAGGCAGAGCGAGCCTGGGCGATCCAGGATGATAGGGACCTCAGATGACGTGAGAGTGAGTCAAGAAGCAGGGAAGACAGACAGAAGGCGTATGCATGATACCTGAAGAATTCGGGAAGCAGATGAGCAGCAACTTGGCTGATCGGGAGGACTGAATATCAGAGAGTACCGCAGCCCTGTCTAAGAAAAGATTGCCCAAAATTGCACATTAGGAAACCGGAAAATAGCACAGCAACAAAACCCCACTACTAAAACAACATTCATGGAGTTAGCTACACTGGAGGGGATAACTTGTGTTACATCTGTTAGCAGCAGTGGAAGGTGCAGTTTCTGGCCCCAGTCGAGGAGGCATAGAGCGACTGTGCAGCAATTGATTGGCACCCGTGGGTAGGGGTCCACCGAAGGCTCCAACCTAAACTCAACCTGGGCTAGCGGTAGCACAGGCGACGGGAATCAGAGCAGCAGTCCCTGACCCCGCAGCAGTGTCCGCAAGGCAGCACCCTACTGATCACACCGGTGTCTGGACTCTCCGCTGCTTTTTTAATTTTTTTTAACCTGAATGGAGACACAGGCTGGCAAGCCCCGTGCCTGTCGACCATGGCTTCTCGGCTGGAATGTACTGCAAAATAAAATAAAAATAGAAAACAAAAGATGCAATTATACCTAATTACAGTTGTAAATACCCCCAGGACCGGTGCACTGAAGAAGTACTTGTACCAATTAGATTTTATTATTATTATTATTTTAAACACCGCTTTAGGAGAGCTGGGACAAGAAGGAAGATGAGGGAACGGAGGACCGTGGACGGGGAGCAAGAAAGGATGACAGAGGCAGCGTGGGCCTGGGCGATCCAGGACGACAGAGGCAGAACGAGCCTGGGCGATCCAGGATGACAGAGACAGCATGTACCTGGGTGATCCAGGATGACAGAGGCAGAACGAGCCTGGACGATCCAGGATGACAGAGGCAGAACGGGCCTGGGCGATCCAGGATGACAGAGGCAGCGTGTACCTGGGGGAAGCATGGAAAACAGACCAAAATGACGTGTGCGTGATACCTGAAGAATTTCAGGAAGCTGAGCAGCTACTTTGCTGAACGGGAAGACTGGATATCAGACGGTACTGCAGCCCTGTTCATATCGGAAAAATTTATCAGCACCTAGATAAAGACAACAAGCTAATAAATTAAGTCCTGAGCCCGAAATGGTACATTAGACAACCGGAAAAACAGCATCTCCCCCAACCTGGAAAGAGAAGGACCTGTTTAAGGGACATCCCACCCCCCGCATATGCGTCAGCCAAGCGGAGATGCTGCTCGCCAGGCGACCTGAGAACTCCCTGAAGTGTACGGCAGCACCTCCACCTAAGCCCAGGCCCAGAGCATGGGATGGGTCAGAGACCCACCGGAGCAATGCTGAGGACCCAATCCATGAAAACTCTAGTAAAGCCCCTTTAAAAACAAATAATATATGTAGAGCACACTGCTCTATGGGTAAATACCCATGCAAACAATGAAACCTGCAAAGCCCTCTTGAAAAGCTTGGTAATGACTATGACACAGGGTGGACCCTTCACCTAGTAATTACTCTCTGGTTTCACCTGCACACATGAAGGCAGAATCCGTACAGGACTTCTGATGACTGTCCACTGACATCTGACATGTCAGATACTGAAATGAGAATGTAAGAACACCTGCAATGATAATTCAACGTACTTAGGCTCCATGTTCATTTATGAAACTGTTTGGGAGATAACCTCATTAGAGGGAACGAGAGGCCACAGAGCAGTGCGGTTTTTGACATGGAGCGCAGCAAACCGAGCACGGCCTGTGCAGCTGACACATTTAAGTTCATTTACGCCACTGCTTTGCTGTATGCATATTATAGACAGAGCTCTGCAGTAAGCATGTTATATACACTCAGCAGTGCTGTACACATATTACACACACACATAGCTCTGAAGCACACACCATATACATGCACACAAACACATTATATATACACGCACTCAGTACTGCTGCGTGCACAGCTGACACATTACACAGCTCCGATGCAAACACACTCTTATCTATAATAAAACTTGCATGTATGTACACTGACACCTACTGCACACTGACGCCCCTGAAGAAACGCGAGAGCGAAACCCGGGTCGGGCGTTGCTGTGCATGCGGTTTAAGACTTTGATGTGCGGGAGCGGTCAGCCCTACCTGAAGCGCCGTGGACGCCGGCCCTGCCGAGAGGCCCTAAACAGAAAAAAGAGGATCGCACGCTGCGAGGAGGCTTCCCAGGAGCTGAAGGAGAGAGGAAGCCCCGGCCGAGCCCAGCTGGGCAGGCCGGGCAGACGCTGCCCCCGGCCGATGAAGCTGGAGAGCCGTACCTTACCCGGAAGTGACGTAGGCTGGGAACCCCGGAAGTGACGAAACGGGCTGGAGGTAGAAGCATGAAGCGACCGTCCTCAGGGTGAGGACGTGAGGGAAGATATAGTCAGCAGCCCCGCCCACAAATACAGGCTGTAACCAGCCTTAATACTTGTCTGACTTAGGCTACTTTCACACTTGCGGCAGACTGATCCGTCAAACAGTTCCGGCGCCGGAATTGGCCACCGGATCCGACAAAACGCATACCGCCGCACAGTTTTACTGCAACGGATCCGTCCTTCCGTCGACTGTTAGAAAAGCCGGATCCGTCGTTCAGTTTCCTTCAGTCGTCAATTTTCGACGGATCCGTCCGTCGGATCCGTCTAAAAAGCTGATCCGTCTATTCCGTTTGCTTCCGTTTTTAGACGGAAAGACGGATCCGGCGTTTAAATTTAGAGATTAAGGATGCTATCTTTTTAAGCAAATATTAAAACTGTCTATAAAAGATAAGAGAAGGTCACAAAAAGATGCAATCTGTTAAAGCAAATACTACAACTGGCTATAAAAGACCAGCAAAGTTCACTTACCACTCAGAAGTTCCTTCAGCAGAGTGCAAAGATGATGCCGGACCATATTCGTTTTGGATTTCAGGCTTTAATTCTGGTTTCACGATGGAGAAGACGTCTTCAAGCCAGGCGACGTAAAACGCGTCGCTATTGGGTGCATCCAATAACCTCTGCAAGAGTAAGAAGGGGAGTTTTTGAAACTCTATTTCCTGAATTGAGGGATTATCCTGAAAAATTCTTTACCTATTTACGGATGACGGTAGAAAGTTTCGATGATCTTCTACAACGTGTGTCACCTCACATTCAAAGGCAAGACACCACTTTCCGTCGCTGTGTTTCCCCAGCAGAACGCCTATTGTTGACGATAAGGTAAAGTTTATACTTTATTACATATTATACCAATATTTGGTCTAAATTTTCAAAAGCTGCTGTTTGGTAGTGTGAAGCCATACATTTTTTAATCCAAATCTACTTTTTCTGGGATCACTGTACTTTCTGGGATCACTGTACAAAGTGTTTTGGGCCCAATTGATGCTCATCTATTTTTTTTGTAATTATACATCTTGTTTTGGAAAAGTTTGAATCAATATACTCGTCATTGAAGATTTATGAACTGTGATGAATATTGTTCGCCATGGAGAACAAACATTTATTGTTGAATTTTTTTAAAATTACATTGGCCACAAAAAAAATCTTGACCAAACTAATATATGTAGGGGTGCACTAAAATTGCGTCCAATTGATATACTGTACCTTGTATATTATCTTGTTTATTAATAATTTTTATACACTTATTTTTTTCTTTTATATTTTAGGTTTTTGGCAAGTGGAGAAAGTTTCAGCTCACTCCATTTTCAATTTCGCCTTGGGATATCAACTGTTTCAATAATTGTAAAGGAGACATGCCGTGTTTTGTGGGAACAACTGCATGATGAATTCATCCCACATCCAACTCGACAGCATTGGAAAGAAATATCTGAAAGATTTTGGGATGTTTGTCAGTTTCCCAACTGCATAGGGGCTGTAGACGGTAAACATATTCGTATCATCAAGCCTCACGGAACCGGATCCGAGTTTTTCAATTATAAGAAATATTTTTCTATAATACTGATGGCCATCGCAGATGCTCAATATCGTTTTGTTGCAGTGGACGTAGGGGCCTATGGACGCGCAAACGATTCAATGGTGTTTAAAAATTCAAATATGGGCCGTAGTCTATATAATGGACAATTCGATTTTCCTCTCCCTCAACCACTGCCAGGTACTGATGGCCCACCCATGCCGTTTGTATTGGTTGGTGATGAGGCATTTCAAATGTGTGGAAATCTAATTAAACCATATTCCAGCCGCGGATTAGATTTAAAAAAACGCACATACAACTACCGCTTGACCAGGGCTCGAAGAATGGTAGAATGCACTTTTGGAATTTTGGTCGCAAAATGGAGGATTTTCACTAAACCTATTCACCTGAAGGTTGAATCAGTAGACGAGGTTGTCAAGTGTGCTGTGGTGTTACATAACTACCTCCTTCATAAAGAACCACTCAATTTGGAACAGGTGCCCGAGGACAGCGAGATCGCGAGCATTCAAAGTTGTCGACATCGGTCAACTGTAGCGGTTGCACGGATGAGAGACTCGTTTGCAGATTATTTTTGTACAGAAGCTGGAAGGGTGGACTGGCAGGACCAATTTTTATAAACTATTTTGGATTAATTTTCAAATAATCGTTAATTTATGTTTGTTGTCCCGTTGGTGGATGGTTACAGTGTGTTGTATTTGATTTCAATAGCATTTTGGGTTAAATAAATATTTTTTATACGTAATTGTGATTTTATTTTAATATATTAATTGTGATTTTATTTTAATATATTGATGTGCTCACGCTGGAGTAGCGACACATACTTGTGTCGCTCCAATCAGTCCTGTTAGGAGACTGTCTGCCCACGCTGGAGGATCGACAATGTGTTTTGTCGCTACGCCAGTGCTGGGAGATTTTAATTGTCTGGCCTATAAGACACCTAGCTTTACAATCTACCAACGCTGGAGGAGCGACAATCTGTTATGTCGCTCAGCCAGTGCTGGGAGATAATGTCTGGCCTATAAGACACCTAGCTTTCTTACCAATCTACCAACGCTGGAGGAGCGACAATCTGTTGTGTCGCTCCGCCAGTGCTGGGAGATTATGTCTGGCCTATAAGACACCTAGCTTTCTTACAATCTACCAACGGTGGAGGAGCGACAATCTGTTGTGTCGCTCCGCCAGTGCTGGGAGATTATGTCTGGCCTATAAGACACCTAGCTTTCTTACAATCTACCAACGGTGGAGGAGCGACAATCTGTTGTGTCGCTCCGCCAGTGCTGGGAGATTATGTCTGGCCTATAAGACACCTAGCTTTCTTACCAATCTACCAACGCTGGAGGAGCGACAATCTGTTGTGTCGCTCCGCCAGTGCTGGGAGATTATGTCTGGCCTATAAGACACCTAGCTTTCTTACAATCTACCAACGGTGGAGGAGCGACAATCTGTTGTGTCGCTCCGCCAGTGCTGGGAGATTATGTCTGGCCTATAAGACACCTAGCTTTCTTACAATCTACCAACGGTGGAGGAGCGACAATCTGTTGTGTCGCTCCGCCAGTGCTGGGAGATTATGTCTGGCCTATAAGACACCTAGCTTTCTTACCAATCTACCAACGCTGGAGGAGCGACAATCTGTTGTGTCGCTCCGCCAGTGCTGGGAGATAATGTCTGGCCTATAAGACACCTAGCTTTCAATCTACCAACGCTGGTGGAGCGACAATCTGTTGTGTCGCTACACCAGTGCTGGGAGATTTTAATTGTCAAAAAATTTAAAATATCTATCTTAATTTAAAAAAAAACAAAAACAGTTCTTGGATTTTTTAAACCAAAAAATAACATTTATTATAAATAACAATAAAATAAATAAAACACAAAGTTACAAATTGAGGAAATGGTGGGGGGTGGAGGAAAGTGATTGGTTTGGGTCCACTCTCTCCTGTTGTTCTTCTGCCACTGTGGACAACAAAGTGCGTGTTGATGCAAGTGGCACAGAGGGAGTGTGAAGACTGGATTGGGCAGGAGAAGGAGTTTCCCGAGCAAGAGTAGAGGGAGTGGTGAAAGAGGAAGGAGCATAGTAAGAAGGAGGAGAAGAAAAGCTTTGAGAAAAGAGCTCGGGGGTTTGGGATGGGGGTGGGTTGTGGGGAGGGGGAGGGTGGGAATGCTGAGCCTGGTGGGGCTGTAAAGTTGGATAGGTGTGGGATGGGGGATAGGTGAAGGATGGGGGATAGGAGTAGGATGGGGGATAGGGCTGGGGTGGGGGAATGGTTGTGGGGCGGTGTGCCAGTTGCCACAAAACGCTGTCCATCTGTCTTCTGGCCTCATACTGCTGGTCGGGTGATAAGCGTTCCAGCGCAGGTAACAACGACACAAGATAGTGATGCATCGGACTCATTTGTGTCGTCAACACCGCCCCCTCCTGAAGACGACGCGAATGATCCTCCACAGATGCAACCCTATTTGTGATCCCCGCCAAGGACTCATACATGAGCCTTGTGAGGTCTTCGTAGTTAGCCTGGCGGCTCCTACCTGACCTCTGGCGACGCATGAGGGCCTCAAAAAGTGGTGCCATGGTTGCCATCGTTACGTCGCCAGAGGGCACAAGTAGGGGAACATGGTGTTCCTGACAAGCAGTAGGAGCAGGGCGAGAGGGACCCGCGGCGGCTTGCTCTTCAGGGACCGCCTCCTGAGGAACTTCGGGCGCAAGAGTGCTGCTTGATGTTCTGTGAAGCAAAGAAAAAAATAAATTTAGAATTTTTAATGGATGGGAGAAACAGTCGGATAGAGGTTTAGCAAAGAGACTTCTGAAACGACATAGGAGGTTACATTCCAAAAAATAGAGAAACATACTGTACATAAATAGAGGCCATGAATTAAATGATTTTTCAAGGAAGTGTCTATGTACAGTATAGCCTTTTTTTTGGAAAACAACTTCTAATGAAAAAATCGGAAGCACACATTGCTACTCTCTACTACACTAAATACAATGTGGATGTCGAAGACAAAGTGCCTAATGACAGTCTGTCTGGGCCATACACCTAGTTTGATATTTTTTTTTTTTTAGAGACACCAAATACCTTACCTTCGCATCTCCAGGGTCCTTCGTAGGAACCCCAAGGCGGCAGAATAGCGGTATACGTGTCTTGAGGCTCCTCCTGACCCACTCGGGCGCCGAAGTTCCTCATTAAAGGCCTTCTTGTAGCGGTCCCTGATTGAGCGCCACCGAACCATGATCGTGTCTCCTAGAAAGAAATAAATCAAATTAGGATCTATAAAATAAGTGATTTAATCAAAGTTGGTTTACAATTGTACTTTAAACAGCCACAATAAGAAAAAAAAACATTTTTTAAAAAATTAAGTGGCGCTTATAATAAAATTATACTGTAAACCACTTTTGAAAAAAAATTTTTTTAACATGTATGTCTGCTATCTACAAATATATTTATACTTACGGCATTGGCCCTGTTGCCTTTCTCGGAGGTCATCCCAGTTGGGGACAATGGCCGCACAGATCTCGTTCCAGAGGAGCCGTGTAAGATGATGGTCTGCATGGCGGCGGTCGGTGTGGTCCCACAACGGTGTACGTTCCTCCACCATATGGATGAGGAGGTCATTGTCAATATAAAATCTTTCAACGTCCTCCTCATGCCTTCTGGTGGAGGTTTGGGATCCCTAAAAGAAGAAAAAAAAATAGAATAACATTTTTTTGGAATATTTAAAAAAAAAAAAATAGAAAAATTAAAATAATTTACAATACTCACACGACCACGACCGCCACGTGCTCCACGGCGTCCTCTGGAAGATCTTTGATGACCTCTCTCACTGGCAACAGGACGAGATGGCTAAAAAAAAAAAATAATAAATAAATAAATAAATATATATATATATATATATATATATATATATATATATATATACTCAACAAATGACGAGGCACAAAATTCCATCTTTTGTTGCCAGGGTAACGAGCCCAAAACTTTTTGCCCAGCAACGTATCGGCCAACTCAATGAGGCCTTTGTCAAGCTTGACAAAGGCCTCATTGAGTAGGCCGAAACATTGCTGCAAAAAATTTGTTGGGGTCATCAACCTGTCAACAAAAGCGGGAAGTGCTGCCTCGTCATTTGTTGAGTACGTATCGTGGGGGAGAAGCCTACCTCTGTGAGGAATTTCAGCCAGTGCACGTGGTCTGATTGTGCTGCTGCGTTATTTGTGATTTTATATATATATATATATATATTTTAAAAAAATACAGGCATAAAAATTTTTGAAAAATATAAACCAAAAATTAACAAACCGTTTCTCCTCCACCCCCAACTTCCTCCTCCCCTCTTCCTCTGGTTCTGGCTTGAGCAGGAGAACTCTCCTCCATAGAGTCTGACTGATAAACAAAGAAAAAAATAATTAATTTAATAATAAAATAAATATACAGTTTGGAATGCTAATGAACTTTACATACCACATCCTGGAGGTGTCGTGATCGTGGAGGAGAGCTCCCGGCCTCGCTCGCAGAAGAAGATGTGCCTTTAAAAAAAAAAAAAAAAAGGTGAATATTTGAACTTTAATAAACAGACATACCGACGAAAAAATTACTTACTGGTCATATTTTTTTTCTGCCTGGGTGGCTGGCTGGCTGGCAGGCTGCTAGCTGGCTGGCTATCTGGCTGGCTGGCTAGATAGCTGTCTGGCTGTCTGGCTGGCTGGCTGGCTGGCTGGCTGGATGGCTGGCTTGTTGGGTAGCTGGCTGATTTTTTTTTTTGATCAGTCAAAAAAAAAAATTGGACAGGTTGTCATATTGTCGAACGTAAAAATACTACTCCTATTATATTACCTGCAACCCCTATGCTACAGTACACTTAGGGGCATGCAGTTAATATAAGTACACAGTGGATGCTAGGAGTAGCAGCAGACAGGACTACTACTCCTAACATGCACTTGGTAGTTATATTACCTGCAACCCCTATGCTACAGTACATAGGGGTATGCAGTTAATATAAGTACACAGTGGATGCTAGG
Source organism: Bufo bufo (assembly GCF_905171765.1). Taxonomy (NCBI): domain Eukaryota; kingdom Metazoa; phylum Chordata; class Amphibia; order Anura; family Bufonidae; genus Bufo; species Bufo bufo. The sequence continues at coordinate 221,784,981 of NC_053391.1, forward strand.
AGTAGCAGTAGGAAGGACTACTACTCCTAACATGCACTGGGTAGTTATATTACCTGCAACCCCTATGCTACAGTACATAGGGGTATGCAGTTAATATAAGTACACAGTGGATGCTAGGAGTAGCAGTAGGAAGGACTACTATTCCTAACATGCACTGGGTAGTTATATTACCTGCGACCCCTATGCTACAGTACATAGGGGTATGCAGTTAATATAAGTACACAGTGGATGCTAGGAGTAGCAGCAGACAGGACTACTACTCCTAACATGCACTTGGTAGTTATATTACCTGCAACCCCTATGCTACAGTACATAGGGGTATGCAGTTAATATAAGTACACAGTGGATGCTAGGAGTAGCAGTAGGAAGGACTACTACTCCTAACATGCACTGGGTAGTTATATTACCTGCAACCCCTATACTACAGTACATAGGGGTATGCAGTTAATATAAGTACACAGTGGATGCTAGGAGTAGCAGCAGACAGGACTACTACTCCTAACATGCACTTGGTAGTTATATTACCTGCAACCCCTATGCTACAGTACATAGGGGTATGCAGTTAATATAAGTACACAGTGGATGCTAGGAGTAGCAGTAGGAAGGACTACTACTCCTAACATGCACTGGGTAGTTATATTACCTGCAACCCCTATACTACAGTACATAGGGGTATGCAGTTAATATAAGTACACAGTGGATGCTAGGAGTAGCAGCAGACAGGACTACTACTCCTAACATGCACTGGGTAGTTATATTACCTGCAACCCCTATGCTACAGTACATAGGGGTATGCAGTTAATATAAGTACACAGTGGATGCTAGGAGTAGCAGTAGGAAGGACTACTACTCCTAACATGCACTGGGTAGTTATATTACCTGCAACCCCTATACTACAGTACATAGGGGTATGCAGTTAATATAAGTACACAGTGGATGCTAGGAGTAGCAGCAGACAGGACTACTACTCCTAACATGCACTGGGTAGTTATATTACCTGCAACCCCTATGCTACAGTACATAGGGGTATGCAGTTAATATAAGTACACAGTGGATGCTAGGAGTAGCAGTAGGAAGGACTACTACTCCTAACATGCACTGGGTAGTTATATTACCTGCAACCCCTATGCTACAGTACATAGGGGTATGCAGTTAATATAAGTACACAGTGGATGCTAGGAGTAGCAGTAGGAAGGACTACTACTCCTAACATGCACTTGGTAGTTATATTACCTGCAACCCCTATGCTACAGTACATAGGGGTATGCAGTTAATATAAGTACACAGTGGATGCTAGGAGTAGCAGCAGACAGGACTACTACTCCTAACATGCACTTGGTAGTTATATTACCTGCAACCCCTATGCCACAGTACATAGGGGTATGCAGTTAATATAAGTACACAGTGGATGCTAGGAGTAGCAGCAGACAGGACTACTACTCCTAACATGCACTTGGTAGTTATATTACCTGCAACCCCTATGCTACAGTACATAGGGGTATGCAGTTAATATAAGTACACAGTGGATGCTAGGAGTAGCAGTAGGAAGGACTACTACTCCTAACATGCACTGGGTAGTTATATTACCTGCAACCCCTATACTACAGTACATAGGGGTATGCAGTTAATATAAGTACACAGTGGATGCTAGGAGTAGCAGTAGGAAGGACTACTACTCCTAACATGCACTGGGTAGTTATATTACCTGCGACCCCTATGCTACAGTACATAGGGGTATGCAGTTAATATAAGTACACAGTGGATGCTAGGAGTAGCAGTAGACAGGACTACTACTCCTAACATGCACTCAGTACTGACAGCTCCTATGTACTTATAGCTCCTATGAATAAGTACATAGGAGCTGTTTATATGAGTTATTTCTGTCATAATACAAGATATACTCACCTTCTATGGCTTGCACCCGACTCCCTCGCAGGCTGGATCCAGACAGGATGGCGCGAAACTTGCTCCTCCTCTATCCGACGCAGGCGCAGACAGGATATCCGGATCAGTCGATGCGTCATTCTCCGGAAGATTTAAAGTCGGATCCGTCCTTAATACAAATCAATGGGACTTAAGGACGGATCCGGCGTTACGGCTAATGATACGGCTTTTGAGACGGAGAAGAAAATTATGCATGCTACGGTTTTTCATTTCGACGGAAACGTCGAAAAGACTGAAGCGGAGCCATCCTGATGCATCCTGAAGGACGGACTCTCCATTCAGAATGCATGGGGATAAAACTGATCAGTTCTTTTCCGGATTTGAGCCCCTAGGACGGAACTCAACGCCGGAAAAGAAAAACGCAAGTGTGAAAGTACCCTTACAAGTGCCTCTTTGATTTAATTGTAAACAAGATGACTGAAATGATCAAAATCAATGTCAAACTGGCCAAAACACTCAATTTCAGTGGGGGTTGAATAATTTTGAACACAACTGTATTTTCCCTTATAAGGCCTCTTTCACATGGCCGTTTTTTTTCCCCGTTTACTGGCCGTTTTTTGCGGTCCGTATACGGTCCGTATACGGAACCATTGATTTCAATGGGTCCGCAAAAAAAACGGAATGTGTTCCGTATGCATTCCGTTTCCGTTTTTCCGTTTTAACATAGAACATGTCCTATATTTGGGTCCGCAAAAAAACGGAATGCATACGGAAGTGCATCCGTATGTCTTCCGTATCCGTTCCGTTTTTTGCGGATCCATCTATTGAAAATGTTATGCCCAGCCCAATTTTTGCTATGAAATTACTGTATACTGTATTTGCCATACGGAAAAACGGAACGGAAAAACGGAACGGAAACGGAAACACAACGGAAACAAAAAACGGAACAACGGATCCGTTTAAAATGGACCGCAAAACACTGAAAAAGCCATACGGTCGAGTGCAATAGGCCTAACCATGTTATAAGGGAAAATAATTACATCTACACAACACCGTTCCCAAAACCCGAACTTTAGTGAAGAAGTTCGGGTCTGGGTACCACATTCAGTTTTTTATCACGCGCGTGCAAAACGCATTGAACCCGCGCGATAGAAACTGAACAACGGAACGCAATTGCGTACCTACTCGTGCGGGTTTGCCGCAATGCACCCAGGATGCATCCGGACCTAATCTGGACACGCTCGTCCGCAAGGGGCCTTAAGTTCTGGAGGTTTTTGTGTTTTTGTGTTTTCATTCACTGCCTTTCCGGGGTCCATAACTTTTTTATATTTCTGCTCACATAGCTGTATGAGAGCTTGTTTTTTGTGGGACAAGTTGCAATTTCTAATACCACCATTTAATATTGCATACTGTGATAGTGGGGAGCTGGAAAAAAATTCCAAATGGGGTGAAATTGGTAAAACTAACCTGTTACTTTCATTCTCTGGGTCAGTACGATTATGGTGATACCAAATATGTTTAGTTTTTCTAGCGTTTTAATACTGAAAAAAATAAAAACCTTGAAAAATTTGTTTTTTCTTTTTATCGCCATATTCTGATCCCTATAACTTTTTTTGTAGCTATGTCTGCAGAGATGTGTGGGGGCTCATTTTTTGCGAGGCAATCTTTACTTTTCATTTATACCATTTTGGGGTGTGTATGACTTTTTGATGAGTTTTTATTACATTTGTGTGGGAGATTTTTACTGTTTCGCCATTTGCCATATGGGATAAATATGTTTAGATTTTAATAATACAGGTGTTTTTGCACGCAGGATGCCCATAATGTTAATTTTTTTGTACCTTCCCAAAATTGCGCAGTTTGGCTAATTTCTGGCTCAATGTAAAATTTTCATTTTGATATTAATCCTCTGCATCTTGCTCCCCAAGGTGGCTGTGGCAGTTCTGGCGTAAAACTAAGCTAACCAATAGTTGTGATAAAGTTAGATAAAATTAATAGAATTGAGTGGGGGAGGATCAACTTTGGTTTCTCCACATGCACTTTGCATTGGCCTGTATAATAGGCCAATGCAAACAAGTGCCAAGTTTGTTGTCCATCAGCACTTTACCAGTATATTTGGCAGTCTAAGGCTCCATTCAGACGACCGGATGTGTTTTGCGGTTTGCAAAACACGGATCCACAAAAAATGTGGACGGTGTCCTTTTGGCTTCCATATTGCATCAGTTTTTTTTGCAGATCCATTGTAACAATGCCTATCCTTGTCCGCAAAACGGACATAAATTGGCTTGACAAAGCGCAACTGTTGCGTGAAACGGCTGTTGCCTTTTTCCTCTGCAAATTGTGACCCGCACCCGCCATGTTTTATCCGAATAAAGCTACGATTTGAAGAAGATTCGGTGAGTGCCGCCTTCCTTTTTTCTTCTATTTTTTATGATGCCATTGATCTTTCGTTTTGGCTGAGCACCACTCAATTATTTGCATGGTTGCTGAGAGCAAGTTACTTGCACCGTCCCGCATGTAGTATTGCTGGCTGTGTTTTCTCCTTTTCATTGTGGACATAAATAGGACATGTTCTATCTTTTTTTGTGGGGCTACGGAACAGACATACGGATGCGGACAGCATACGGTGTGCTGAAATGAATGGGTCCTCATCCAATTCGCCAAAAAAACGGAACAGACACGGAAACAAAATACATTTGTGTGCATGTAGCCTTATAGAGCTCCAAGGCACTGTAATAAATTTGGTGCAGAAGTTTACACCATCTGCAGGATTAGTAAATCTGCCCACAGAGGTTTTGTAGGAAGACAATTTTTCCACACAGTAAGGTTACATTCACATGACCGTATGTGTTTTGCGGTCCGCCAAACAGGGATCCACAAAAAATACAGATGATGTCCTTTTGGCATCAGTCTTTTTCGCGGATCCATTGTAACAATGCCTATCCTTGTCCATAAAATGGACAAAATTATGATGTGCTCTATCTTTGTTGTGGGGCTACGTAACAGACATACAGATGCGGACAGCACTGAAATGAATGGGTTCACATCCTATCCGCAAAAAAAATAAATACAGAACGGACACGGAAACGAAATACTTTCATGTGCATGTAGCCTAATAAGGACATTAAGGAGCAATTTTCAAGAGATTTCTGTTTCTGTACAATGTTAACATTACTTTATTTAGGAAAAGGGTAGCAACCACTTTTTTTAAATTGATCAGAAATTGTTTCAGAAAGTAGCGAACAAAAAAATTAATCTAGATTTACTAATCTTGACAAAAACGTATGATTATTAAATTTACCATTTCAAAACAAGAAAAATACCTTAATCTTTATTGTTTATCCCCAGGAATGTACCTTTTTCTCACTTTAGATTGCATCCCGAAGTTAGATGCCTGGAATCCCCTGAGGCAAGAAAAATAAACCTTGATGGCTATGTCTTAACCACTTGCCGCTAAGCTAACGCCGAAAGGCGTCATCTCTACGGCTCCCACAGGCTACGCTAACGCCGATTGGCGTCATCTCGCGTGAGCCGATATTTCCTGTGAACGCGCACACAGGCGCGTGCGCTCACAGGAACGGAAGGTAAGAGAGTGGATCTCCAGCCTGCCAGCGGCGATCGTTCGCTGGCAGGCTGGAGATGTGATTTTTTTTTAACCCCTAACAGGTATATTAGACGCTGTTTTGATAACAGCGTCTAATATACCTGCTACCTGGTCCTCTGGTGGTCCCCTTTGTTTGGATCGACCTCCAGAGGACACAGGTAGCTCAGTAATATGTTGCACCAAGCACCACTACACTACACCCCCCCCCCCTGTCACTTACTAACCCCTTATTCACCCTTGATCACCCCTGATCACCCCATATAGACTCCCTGATCACCCCCCTGTCATTGATCACCCCCCTGTAAAGCTCCATTCAGATGTCCGCATGATTTTTACGGATCTACTGATAGATGGATCGGATCCGCAAAACACATACGGACGTCTGAATGGAGCCTTACAGGGGCGTGATCAATGACTGTGGTGATCACCCCATATAGACTCCCTGATCACCCCCCTGTCATTGATCACCCCCCTATAAGGCTCCATTCAGACATTTTTTTGGCCCAAGTTAGCGGAAATTATTTTTTTTTTTCTTACAAAGTCTCATATTCCACTAACTTGTGTCAAAAAATAAAATCTCACATGAACTCACCATACCCCTCACGGAATCCAAATGCGTAAAATTTTTTAGACATTTATATTCCAGACTTCTTCTCACGCTTTAGGGCCCCTAGAATGCCAGGGCAGTATAAATACCCCACATGTGACCCCATTTCGGAAAGAAGACACCCCAAGGTATTCCGTGAGGGGCATATTGAGTCCATGAAAGATTGAAATTTTTGTCCCAAGTTAGCGGAAAGGGAGACTTTGTGAGAAAAAAAAATATATATCAATTTCTGCTAACTTGTGCCCAAAAAAATAAATTTCTATGAACTCGCCATGCCCCTCATTGAATACCTTGGGGTGTCTTCTTTCCAAAATGGGGTCACATGTGGGGTATTTATACTGCCCTGGCATTCTAGGGGTCCTAAAGCGTGAGAAGAAGTCTGGGATCCAGATATCTAAAAATGCCCTCATAAAATGAATTTGGGCCCCTTTGCGCATCTAGGCTGCAAAAAAGTGTCACACATGTGGTATCGCCGTATTCAGGAGAAGTTGGGCAATGTGTTTTGGGGTGTCATTTTACATATACCCATGCTGGGTGAGATAAATATCTTGGTCAAATGCCAACTTTGTATAAAAAAAATGGGAAAAGTTGTCTTTTGCCGAGATATTTCTCTCACCCAGCATGAGTATATGTAAAAAGAAACCCCAAAACACATTGCCCAACTTCTCCTGAATACGGCGATACCACATGTGTGACACTTTTTTGCAGCCTAGGTGGGCAAAGGGGCCCACATTCCAAAGAGCACCTTTAGGATTTTTACAGGTCATTTACCTACTTACCACACATTAGGGCCCATGGAAAATGCCAGGGCAGTATAACTACCCCACAAGTGACCCCATTTTGGAAAGAAGACACCCCAAGGTATTCCGTGAGGGGCATGGCGAGTTCCTAGACTTTTATATTTTTTTGTCACAAGTTAGCTGAAAATGATGATTTTTTTATTTATTTTTTTTTCCCTTACAAAGTCTCATATTCCACTAACTTGACAAAAAATAAAAACTTCCATGAACTCACTATGCCCATCAGCGAATACCTTGGGGTGTCTTATTTCCAAAATGGGGTCACTTGTGGGGTAGTTATACTGCCCTGGCATTCTTGGGGCCCAAATGTGTGGTAAGGAGTTTGAAATCAAATTCTGTAAAAAATGACCAGTGAAATCCGAAAGGTGCTCTTTGGAATATGGGCCCCTTTGCCCACCTAGGCTGCAAAAAAGTGTCACACATGTGGTATCTCCGTATTCAGGAGAAGTTGGGGAATGTGTTTTGGGGTGTCATTTTACATATATCCATGCTGGGTGAGAGAAATATCTTGGCAAAAGACAACTTTTCCCATTTTTTTATACAAAGTTGGCATTTGACCAAGATATTTATCTCACCCAGCATGGGTATATGTAAAATGACACCCCAAAACACATTCCCCAACTTCTCCTGAATACGGAGATACCACATGTGTGACACTTTTTTGCAGCCTAGGTGGGCAAAGGGGCCCAAATTCCAAAGAGCACCTTTCGGATTTCACCGGCCATTTATTACAGAATTTGATTTCAAACTCCTTACCACACATTTGGGCCCCTAGAATGCCAGGGCAGTATAACTACCCCACAAGTGACCCCATTTTGGAAAGAAGACACCCCAAGGTATTCGCTGATGGGCAAAGTGAGTTCATGGAAGTTTTTATTTTTTGTCACAAGTTAGTGGAATATGAGACTTTGTAAGAAAAAAAAAGAAAAAAGAAAAAATCATCATTTTCCGCTAACTTGTGACAAAAAATAAAAAGTTCTATGAACTCACTATGCCCATCAGCGAATACCTTAGGGTGTCTACTTTCCGAAATGGGGTCATTTGTGGGGTGTTTGTACTGTCTGGGCATTGTAGAACCTCAGGAAACATGACAGGTGCTCAGAAAGTCAGAGCTGCTTCAAAAAGCGGAAATTCACATTTTTGTACCATAGTTTGTAAACGCTATAACTTTTACCCAAACCATTTTTTTTTTATCAAAGACATGTAGAACAATAAATTTAGAGCAAAATTTATATATGGATGTCGTTTTGCAAAATTTTACAACTGAAAGTGAAAAATGTCATTTTTTTGCAAAAAAATCGTTAAATTTCGATTAATAACAAAAAAAGTAAAAATGTCAGCAGCAATGAAATACCACCAAATGAAAGCTCTATTAGTGAGAAGAAAAGGAGGTAAAATTCATTTGGGTGGTAAGTTGCATGACCGAGCAATAATCCGCTAAAGTTGTGGAGTGCCGATTTGTAAAAAAGGGCCTGGTCTTTAGGGGGGTATAAACCTGTGGTCCTTAAGTGGTTAAACTATGTAATGAAAAAGTGAAACATTTGATACTGTTGATGGTGAGCCTCTTTTTGAACTAAATTCTGATAGTATTTTGTATGTCACGGCTATAATGGAAACTTAACAAATATACAGTGCCTTGCAAAAGTATTCACCCCCTTGACTTTTTTCGTATTTTGTTACATTACAGCCTTAAGTTCAATGTTTTGTTAATCTGAATTTTATGTGATGGATCAGAACACAATAGTCTAAGTTGGTGAAGTGAAATGAGAAAAATATATAAATAAAACTATTGTTTAGAAATTGAAACTAGAAAATTGGCAGGTGCGTATGTATTCACCCCCTTTGTTAGGAAGCCAATAAAAAGCTCTGGTGCAACTAATTACCTTCAGAAGACACATAATTAGTGAAATGATGTCTACCTGTGTGCAATCTAAGTGTCACATGACCTGTCGTTATATACACACACCTTTTTTAAAAGGCCCAAGAGGCTGCAAAACCTAAGCAAGAGGCATCACTAACCAAACACTGCCATGAAGACCAAAGAACTCTCCAAACAAGTAAGAGACAATGTTGTTGAGAAGTACAAGTCAGGGTTAGGTTATAAAAAAATATCCAAATCTTTTATGATCCCCAGGAGTGCCATCAAATCTATCATAGCCAAATGGAAAGAACATGGCATAACAGCAAACCTGCCAAGAGACGGCCGCCCACCAAAACTCACGGACCAGGCAAAGAGGGCATTAATCAGATAGGCAGCACAGAGACCTAAGGTAACCCTGGAGGAGCTGCAGAGTTCCACAGCAGAGACTGGAGTATCTGTACATAGGACGACAATAAGCCACAGTGAAACCTGGTGGTGGCAGCATCATGCTGTGGGGATGGGACTGGGAAACTGGTCAGAGTTGAGGGAAAGATGGATGGCGCTAAATACAGGGATATTCTTGAGCAAAACCTGTACCACTCTGTGCATGATTTGAGGCTAGGACGGAGGTTCACCTTCCAGCAGGACAATGACCCCAAACACACTGCTAAAGCAATACTTGAGTGGTTTAAGGGGAAACATGTAAATGTGTTGGAATGGCCTAGTCAAAGCCCAGATCTCAATCCAATAGAAAATCTGTGGTCAGACTTAAAGATTGCTGTTCACAAGCGCAAACCATCCAACTTGAAAGGAGCAGTTTTGCAAGGAGGAATGGGCAAAAATCCCAGTGGTAAGATGTGGCAAGCTCATAGAGACTTATCCAAAGCAACTTGGAGCTGTGATTGCCGCAAAAGATGGCTCTACAAAGTATTGACTTTAGGTGGGTGAATAGTTATGCACGTTGACTTTTTCTGTTATTTTGTCCTATTTTTTGTTTGCTTCACAATAAAAAATTTAAAAAAAATTCAAAATTGTGGGCATGTTCTGTAAATTAAATGGAAATCCTCAAACAATTCATGTTAATTCCAGGTTGTGAGGCACCAAAATACGAAAAAAGTCAAGGGGGGTGAATACTTTTGCAAGGCACTGTAGATGTAGAACATTCCATATAAATATAGCACATAAATTAAGTAAAAGTACAGTGGTCTCTCAAGGTACAATGGCCTCAGGATACAATATTTTCAACATACAATGGTCTGTTCTGGGCCATCGCAAGTTGAAACTAGACTCAATAGACAATGCTTCAGACTCAGATGCAAAAAATCAGCATGGCCATTTCTCTGCTAAAACTTCTTTATTGGTTTTCGAGTAGATCCTATATAGTACTACATGTTCTGAACTGCCCCCTGCCTGTGCCAGGATGAGCTGCTCCTTTGTAAACTAGGTGAACTGCAGCTTCATTTTTATTTTCTGCTATGTGTATGTACTATGCAAGAAACTGAAGAAGCTCCTGCCCTCACCATAGAAAGTGATTTACAGTTTCCAACATCTATTTCTGGATGTTATATGGACTTGCTTTATCTATCTTGTTTATCTGCTTATTTTTCTTAAAACTTTAAATTTTCTCATTTTGGGATGACATTTTTGGCCTTCGGGTTTCCATAGAGTTATGGACTCAAATTACAATTGTATAAACATACAATGGTTGTCAAAAAAACAATTAATATTGTAACTTGAAGGACCACAGATGAAGAGGTAGCAGTGACACCTGGGCCCTGGTGCCTGAAGACCTGTCTGCCACAGAAGAGACTAGAAATATGTAATGGCACCTGGTATTTGGATGGGGGAAGGATGACAGCGGTGGATTGGGCCAGGGAGAAAGGGGCAAGTTCTCCCCAAGCCAGACCCCTGGAGAAGGTTGAGGCCTACCAAAGCACCAGACTAACTACATATAAAAAGGAGGAAACGAGCAATGTGTCTCCCTCTTTTTTTGCCATACGTCAAGAGAACAATTCTGATTGATGGAAGGTGGTGGTGGTGGTGGTGGGGGTATGCCCCAGGCACTAAGTGCAGGTAGTTATGAAATGGTGCCTGAAGTCACTTCCACTTTAAAACATAATTATGGAGGCACAACATTACTGACACTAAAATGCAACCTCTTCTTCATAGAACCTTCACACTGACCTGTGCACTAAAAATGACTGACTGTGCATTAAGAATGACTGCTGCATTAGGTTTTGATACTGATAACCTATCCTCAGAGCCTTGTACCTGAAGACCTATCTGCCACAGATCGGCAGGGGTCCCAGGTCCCCCTTTAATTTCCAGTGCACAGGCTCTGCTTGTCTCCTCCCTTTGTCTGCTTTTTCAACAGTGTGCAGAAATCAGGTCAGTGAGTGAAAAAAATATATACAGTCAGGTCCATAAATATTGGAACATCGACACAATTCTAACATTTTTGGCTCTATACACCACCACAATCGATTTGAAATGAAACGAACAAGATGTGCATTAACTGCAGACTGTCAGCTTTAATTTGAGGGTATTTACATCCAAATCAGGTAAACGGTGTAGGAATTACAACAGTTTTCATATGTGCCTCCCACTTGTTAAGGGACCAAAAGTAATGGGACAATTGGCTTCTCAGCTGTTCCATGGCCAGGTGTGTGTTATTCCCTCATTATCCCAATTACAATGAGCAGATAAAAGCTCCAGAGTTCATTTCAAGTATGCTATTTGCATTTGGAATCTGTTGCTGTCTACTCTCAAGATGAGATCCAAAGAGTTGTCACTATCAGTGAAGCAAACCATCATTAGGCTGAAAAAACACAACAAACCCATCAGAGAGATAGCAAAAACATTAGGCATGGCAAAAACAACTGGAACATTCTTAAAAAGAAGGAACACACCGGTGAGCTTTTTCAAATTTTTTCATGCTACATCCACAAACTTAAATGTATTTTATTTGGATTTTAGGTGATAGACCAACACAAAGTAGCAAGTATGTGTGAAGTAAAAAAAGAAAATGATACATGGTTTCCAAAATGTTTAATAAATAAAAATGTGGAAAGCGTGGAGTGCATTTGTATTCAGTCCCCCTGAGTCAATACTTTGTAGGACCACCTTTTGCTCCAATTGCAGTTGCAAGTCTTTTGGGGTATGTCTCTACCAGCTTTGTATATCTACAGGCTGACATTTTTGCCCATTCTTCTTTGCAAAATAGCTCAAGCTCAGTCAGATTGAATGGAGAGCGACTGTGAACAGCAATTTTTAAGTCTTCCACAGATTCTCAATTGGATTTAGGTCTGGACTTTGACTGGGCCATTCTAACACATGAATATGCTTTCATCTAAACCATTCCATTGTAGCTTTCCCTCGGCCTCCCTTCTGGGCATACTCCAGTCCCATGACTGCCACTCCATTACAGTAGTTTCCCCAACTTCCTGCACTAAGTTCATAATACATTACCATAGCTCTCTTCTCCCTCCGGCACCTGTTTCAAACATCTTCTCCCTTTACATGATAATAATTATAATTTACACATGTCCCACCTCCCATCATTTCATTCAAACTGGCATAAGTGAATTAACAGATTCCCCTGCTATGAAATAATGATTATATCTGGACCTACTCACCATTCCAACTATCACATGTATTTATTCACCTCGCAACCCCCCCCCCCCCTTACTCCCAGAGGTATACTATCACACCAAATACCTCTCACCCTTCTCAAGCACTTTTTCATTGTTTCTGTTGAGAACACGCAATAGACGACACAAGTATTTTTATTTACGTTTTTGAATCATTATTTATATAAATCAAGTTTTATCATTCAATTTTATTTATATGAATCATGTTCCATGTTTTTATTATCTATACATATGTAATAATCTATACGTATCATGTTTTATTTATATGAATTATGTTCTCCTTTATCCACAACAATTCAGAATATATATATATATATATCTCTTTTATTTATGTTTTTACGTTTGTTACTGATGTAAATAATAATTATCTATCCTATATACATCCTGATCCCCATACATATATTTTTTTATTCTGAATAGCTACCCGTTACCATCCATGTATGAGGTTCCGTCCTCACTTAAGCTTCCATTCTTCCTTTTAAATATTGTACTATATTACTTTTTTCCATTTCTGTGATATGATAATTGCCTTTAAGACTTGAGAAAGGGACCTTGTACCTTGAAACACGTAGTCAATAAAGATCAAAACTTCACCTGTGCCTCGGCTCATGCCTTGCGCCTACTAACTATCCATCCAGAGACGCTGTAGATACCATACTTCTACTCCTTCTTGTGCAATCCTGATAAAGAAAAGCATCTCCACAGCATGATGCTGCTATGACCATGTTTCCCGGTGGGGATGGTGTATTCAGGGTGATATGCCGTGTTAGTTTTCTGCCACACATAGAATTTGGCATTTAGGCCAAAAAGTTCACCTTTGGTCTCATCTGAAAAGAGCACCTTCTTCCACATGTGCAATGTGTGTCCTACATGGTTTGTGGCAAACTGCAAACGGGACTTCTTATGGCTTGCTTTCAAAAATCGCTTTATTATTGCTACTCTTCCATAAAAGCTATAGTTGTGGAGTAAACGACTAATAGTTCATTCATGAAACAGTGCTTCTTGAGATGTTCAGAGCTTGGGATTTTTTTTTTTTTTTTTTTTTTTATAACCCAACCCTGCTTTACCCTTTCTTAATAACTTTATCTCTGACCTGTCTGGTGTGTTCCTTGGTTGTCATGATTCTGTTTGATCACTAATGTTTACTGATAAACCTCTGAGGCCTCCACAGAACAGCTGTAGTTATACTGAGAATAAAATACACACAAGTGGACTCTATTTACTAATTAGGTGACTTCTTAATGCAATTGAATAATAATGGTTAGGACCTAACCTGGGTAAGGTTTATTAACAAATAATTTTACAAATGCCTAGGAAGGCAATAAGACCAATCTTGACCCAGGTGAAATTTATACTTGTAAATACTTCACTTATAGGCCATACATAGGATAGCTGCCTATATATAATAATAAAAGTGAAGTATTAAATTTCACCTGGGTCAAGATAGGTCTTATTGCCTTCCTAGGCATTTGTAAAATTATTTCTTAATGCAATTGGTACACTGGATTTTATTTAGGGATATCAGAGTACAGGGGGCTAAATTCTAATAATTTTGAAAAACATGTTTCAGTTTCTTTTCACTTCATACATACTTGCTACATTGTGCTGGTCTATCACAAAAAATCCCATTTGTAACATGGAACAATGTGAAAAAGTTCAAGGAGTATGAATACTTTTTCAAGGCACTATAAATCCTGTAATGGTCTCAGGCACAAATACCTCGACATACATTACACCCGACGAAAGCAGTAATTAGGTGAAGTGCCTGCAACTGAGACTTCTATGAACAAATTTCTATAAATGCATGGCATACTGTAGATAAAAAAGTTATTTCCAGAGAACCCCTTTAATAGGAATATAGCATTCTTTGCTATAGACTGCAATACTACAGTATTATTTCAGTCTATGTTATAAGAGATCCAATGGTCACATGTTCAAGTCCCTTTGGGGGCTAAGACAAAAAAAAGTGAAAACTATCATTGTTATTGGCACGTTTGAAAATAGCCAAACCATTCAAATATAAAAGTATTTACCTTGTTCAATAAAGAAATTAATTTTCGGTTCACGTGTTTTGATCAAATGTGATCTTAGTCATATGAACAATTAAAATTACATCTGATCAAAACATGTAAGCAGCTTCTGTGGAGGATTATGTCCATGTTTGTATGTCCACAATAATGCCGCATTCACGCGTTAGTGTTTTGGTCAGTGATTTCCATCAGTGATTGTGAGCCAAAACCAGGATTGAAGCCTTCACAGACATAAGGTATAAGGCAAAGATCTGCACCTGTTCTGTGTTTAGAGCAGCACCAGGTTTTGGCTCATAATCACTGATGGAAATCATTGACGTGTAAATGAGGCATAAAGCTGAATTTTAACTGATCCTGGTTTGGTTACTGGGAATAGTTCGTTATCTTGTTTTGTTGAAGTTCTCAAGCTTTTCTCCGAGCACCTTTTGGAATATATGTATGCGGATAAGATGAGCTGACAACTACTTCATATATATGTCTTATGAAAATAGCAAGGGGGGAACTAACTCTCCTTAGGGAGAAAGCACCTTAATCAGTGTGAGGAGACTTATAGGCCATACATGCTCCTCTGGAATTCCGGGAGGGAAGAAATGCAAATGAGCTCTTAACAAGCTTTGCCTCTAATGCCACCAGATGTAAGGCAGCTATCCTATAAGTCAATATTGAGCTCTTAAAATAAGCCTTGAGACATGACTTGGATATTAAATAAGCCAGCACCTCATCTGCAGACAGCTGTTTCAGGGTGATTGCCCCTCATCAGTGCAGAGCAGAGAGTACTGGCTTAACTGGGTAGGAGGCCTGTGTCCGAGCAGGGGGGGAACTAACTCTCCTTAGGGAGAGAGCACCTTAATCAGTGTGAGGAGACTTATAGGCCATAAGGATAGCTGCCTTACATCTGGTGGCATTAGAGGCAAAGCTTGTTAAGAGCTCATTTGCATTTCTTCCCTCTAGTAACATAGTAGAGGGAAATAGTAACAAAGTAACATAGAAATGAACCTTAATCATGACCATTGGCACAATTTCTCATATTGGATAAGATAAACAAACCCAATTGTGCAATTATGACATCAGTGGGCACTTATCTATGCTTTATTCATAGACACTCTTTTTCCCTTTTTCACTCTGATCACTTTGACGGACTTCCTTTTAATACCTTAACATGGAGATCCCACTTGAATCTCCCCTGATGTATTAGGATTTAGGAACTCTTTATTTGAACTAAAAGATGCTCACACTTTCACTGTAATGATGTGTTATAAAACTTTAATAAAAAACTCTTGGAAATATTTTTTGAAATAGAGGCTACAATTCTTTCAGCGTTATCGGATCTGTAGTTTGCAAGCCCAGAGTTAGCTAAGGATTGCATTTAGCTAAAGGAAAGGGAAAATGGTCAACTAAAAATACAACAGAAGACAAACACTGAAGAAAAGACGATTAATTGAAAGCCAAGTGAAACAGTGGCTGCTGTACGCCCTGTTCCCCCGCTTGTCGCTGCAGTTCCGGGCACCGCGCCCAGCGGTGATCTGTGGCCGGTGCTTCCCATTTCACCGATGTGGTCCTAGGCTCTGTTTCTGCTATTGCTTCTGAGGATTCCGCTCCACAGCTGCCACTCAGCCCTGGTCACAGCCTGTGTTTGGCTGGTTTTATGTTACACTGCTCTAAGGGCGGAGCGCATCACTCCCTGGGCTGTGTGGGTTAGGTCAGGTGACCTCGCTGACCAACCCTGGCTCTCCTGCAGGAACTAAAGTAGCTCAGCCCTCTTCCCGAATGCCTCAGTGTTAAGGTCCTTGCGTTTGTTAGTTCCTGATAGTCACGTGTGCTCCTGACCTATCATCACCCCCATCTCTCTGAGAAGGTCTGGCAGACGTTCTTCTGTACCTCTTGCATGATGTTCTTTGTTTTCATTTCACTTTGTCATCTCCTTTCCTTCTCCCAGCTGTCACCTATTTACACTAATTCCCTCCCATACTGCCTCACTTTGCGGTTTATACTACTTCCTGGATTGAAGTGGTCACTGCTGGAGACTTCTGTTACTGCTTGCTCAGATAAGTCCTTTCATGTATTGTGTTTTCTTGCTGACTTGATTCTAGGTGACCCTGACTCCCTCCGTATTAAGTGCAGGGAGCCGGTGGTTGTGTCCTCTCACTATTATAGGGTTTTCAGGTGTCACACAGTCTAGGTACGAGGGCATGCAATCGTCTACCTCTGAGACCCTTGTATGTGCTTAGCAGTCAGGGTGAGCTCTTAGGGTTTTATAGGGGTCACCTTTATGCTCCTTAGTTTGGGATCAAGCCAGTCGGATGTTTATCCATAACTTCCAGCTATCTGCAACATCATCCGTGACACCTATACTTCGTTCTTGGATTCTGCTTATCGTCTGATCCCTGCCTGCTTGGTCCGGATTGCCGGACCTGTACCTGTGCCGCCTGCCCGGTCCTATTGCCTGTCTGACAACGTCTCTGCCGCATCCTTCGGTCCTGCACCGTTGCTCCTGGTAACGTCTCTTCTCGGCTGACTACGCTTATACTTCAGGTACCTACTCAGGTACTTCCTGGTCCGCCTGGACCAGCTGCCACTGACTCAGGGATTGCTCTGGAGTAGCCCCTGGCAACTACCCTAACAATTCAAGTCTATCCTCGCCATCAGAGGCTCTAGTGCACACCAGGTAGTTGCTTAGACACGCCCCTCCAGAGTATAGCCAGTGAGTGGCACAGTGGGTTCACACCCGCTGATCCGTGACACTAAGACATCTTGTTTTTTAAATTACCTTAATTATGAAACTGAAGATAATATTATCTCATTTTGTGCACTTATTGTTTGCTGTTGGGTTTCATATATCACTGACATAGCAAACATTTTGGAAAAGAGCAGTTATTCTCTCAATTTGTCACATAACTTTTTTTTTTTGGGGAAAGTGATACTGCTGTTCATTTGGCACACTCATCTCAACCCACTGTATTCTCATGACAGGGCTGAGTATTACCATCCAGGACTATTTGGGCAGGTATCCTCCCATACATGGCCAACACCCCCCAAACATGTGCTGAACAACCAGAGGGTCGGCTATCTACACCACATGCTCTAGGCCCTCTTACTCGTAAGTTATTTGAAATGTAATTTATTATTGTGTTCTAGAGCCAAGATCAGTTTTTATAGTTTTAATTTAATAGTTGTTTATAACATCTCAATATATTGTATTGTTTGTTTTTTAACCACCTCAGCCCCCAGTGCTTAAACACCCTGAAAGACCAGGCCACTTTTTACACTTCTGACCTACACTACTTTCACCGTTTATTGCTCGGTCATGCAACTTACCACCCAAATGAATTTTACCTCCTTTTCTTCTCACTAATAGAGCTTTCATTTGGTGGTATTTCATTGCTGCTGACATTTTTACTTTTTTTGTTATTAATCGAAATTTAACGATTTTTTTGCAAAAAAATGACATTCTTCACTTTTAGTTGTAAAATTTTGCAAAAAAAACGAGATCCATATAGAAATTTTGCTCTAAATTTATAGTTCTACATGTCTTTGATAAAAAAAAAATGTTTGGGTAAAAAAAAAATGGTTTGGGTAAAAGTTATAGCGTTTACAAACTATGGTACAAAAATGTGAATTTCCGCTTTTTGAAGCAGCTCTGACTTTCTGAGCACCTGTCATGTTTCCTGAGGTTCTACAATGCCCAGACAGTACAAACACCCCACAAATGACCCCATTTCTGAAAGTAGACACCCTAAGGTATTCACTGAGGGGCATAGTGAGTTCATAGAAATTTTTATTTTTTGTCACAAGTTAGGGGAAAATGATGATTTTTTTTTTTTTTTTCTTACAAAGTCTCATATTCCACTAACTTGTGACAAAAAATAAAAAGTTCTATGAACTCACTATGCCCATCAGCGAATACCTTGGGGTCTCTTCTTTCCAAAATGGGGTCACTTGTGGGGTAGTTATACTGCCCTGGTATTCTAGGGGCCCAAATGTGTGGTAAGGAGTTTGAAATCAAATTCTGTAAAAAATGACCTGTGAAATCCGAAAGGTGCTCTTTGGAATATGGGCCCCTTTGCCCACCTAGGCTGCAAAAAAGTGTCACACATCTGGTATCCCCGTACTCAGGAGAAGTTGAGGAATGTGTTTTGGGGTGTCTTTTTACATATACCCATGCTGGGTGAGATAAATATCTTGGTCAAATGACAACTTTGTATAAAAAAAATGGGAAAAGTTGTCTTTTGCCAAGATATTTCTCTCACCCAGCATGGGTATATATAAAATGACACCCCAAAACACATTCCCCACCTTCTCCTGAGTACGGAGATACCAGATGTGTGACACTTTTTTGCAGCCTAGGTGGGCAAAGGGGCCCATATTCCAAAGAGCACCTTTTACACATTTTGATTTCAAACTCCTTACCACACATTTGGGCCCCTAGAATACCAGGGCAGTATAACTACCCCACAAGTGACCCCATTTTGGAAAGAAGACACCCCAAGGTATTCCGTGAGGGGCATGGCGAGTTCCTAGAATTTTTTATTTTTTGTCACAAGTTAGTGGAAAATGATGATTTTTTTTTTTTTTTTTTCATACAAAGTCTCATATTCCACAAACTTGTGACAAAAAATAAAAACTTCCATGAACTCACTATGCCCATCAGCGAATACCTTGGGGTCTCTTCTTTCCAAAATGGGGTCACTTGTGGGGTAGTTATACTGCCCTGGCATTCTAGGGGCCCAAATGTGTGGTAAGGAGTTTGAAATCAAATTCTGTAAAAAATGACCTGTGAAATCCGAAAGGTGCTCTTTGGAATATGGGCCCCTTTGCCCACCTAGGCTGCAAAAAAGTGTCACACATCTGGTATCCCCGTACTCAGGAGAAGGTGGGGAATGTGTTTTGGGGTGTCATTTTACATATATCCATGCTGGGTGAGAGAAATATCTTGGCAAAAGACAACTTTTCCCATTTTTTTTATACAAAGTTGGCATTTGACCAAGATATTTATCTCACCCAGCATGGGTATATGTAAAATGACACCCCAAAACATATTCCCCAACTTCTGCTGAATACGGAGATACCACATGTGTGACACTTTTTTGCAGCCTAGGTGGGCAAAGGTGCCCAAATTCCTTTTAGGAGGGCATTTTTAGACATTTGGATACCAGACTTCTTCTCATGCTTTGGGGCCCCTAAAATGCCAGGGCAGTATAAATACCCCACATGTGACCCCATTTTGGAAAGAAGACACCCCAAGGTATTCAATGAGGGGCATGGCGAGTTCATTGAAAAAAAAAAAGTTTGGCACAAGTTAGCGGAAATTGATTTTTTGGATTTTGTTCTCACAAAGTCTCCCTTTCCGCTAACTTGGGACAAAAATTTCAATCTTTCATGGACTCAATATGCCCCTCAGCGAATACCTTGGGGTGTCTTCTTTCCGAAATGGTGTTATTTGTGGGGTGTTTGTACTGCCCTGGCATTTGAGGGTCTCCGCAATCATTACATGTATGCCCAGCATTAGGAGTTTCTGCTATTCTCCTTATATTGAGCATACAGGTAATGAGATTTTTTTTTCCGTTCAGCCTCTGGGCTGAAAGAAAAAAAATGAACGGCACAGATTTCTTCATTCGCATCGATCAATGTGGATGAAAAAAAAAAAAGAAAAAAGGAGGGGAAAGGCGTCTGCCAGGACATAGGAGCTCCGCCCAACATCCATACCCACTTCAGCTCGTATGCCCTGGCAAACCCGATTTCTCCATTCACATAATTCGATGTGGATGAATAAATCATTGCCGGGATTTTTTTTTTTTATATATATACAAAGTGTTTGCCAAAGTATATGAACACCGCCACCTCCTCAGCTCATATGCCTCGGCAAACATATCTTTTACTGCAGAGGAGAAATCTCGTCTTGCAGCGCCGCATACACCGACTTGCGTGTAATCTGACAGCAGCGCAATGCTTCTGTCCGAATGCACATCAGTGCTGCAGCTGGTCGATCGGTTGGTCCACCTGGAAGGTAAAAAAAACAAAACAAAAAAGAAAAAACCAGGCCGCAAAGCAATAACTTTATTAACTTTAGAACAGAACATATTAACTTTTTTAAACTTTTTTACTTACCGGTAATTTTTTTTTTGTTTAGTTTTTTTTACCTTTATAGAACAAACCTCTCCTTCCCCATGGGACAATGTGCAAAGCGCAAATCGCCCAAAGATGTGGCGAAGTACGTTATGCACTTTATCCCAGGTGAAAGGAGAGGTTTGCAGCAGCTGAGAGTAAAAGGGCCCTAATAGCCCTGTGTGCCTGTCCTGTGAGATGCAATCCCTATGCTAGGTGTACCTGTGTGTGGTACTTCCATAGCATAGGGCAGGGTGGTCCGGACAGTCAGGACAGAAATAGCGGGTGTCACGCCTTATTCCACTCCTGCTACAGACACGACATCTTTTTCGGGGTGACGGTTGGGTTGAGGTACCAGGAACGACACTGGGGAAATGTCGCTCGTGTAGACGGCTAACTACACTGGGGGATGGGGCCACGGAACCTCCTGGGTAAAGGAGGTTCTCGATGATCTCTTCCTGGAATTTGAGGAAAGATCGTGTTCTCCCAGCCTTACTGTAGAGAACAAAACTATTGTAGAGCGCCAATTGAATTAAATATACAGACACCTTCTTATACCAGCGTCTGGTTCTGCGGGAAACTAAATACGGAGACAACATCTGGTCATTGAAGTCCACCCCTCCCATGAGCGCATTATAGTCGTGGACACAGAGGGGCTTTTCAATGACACGGGTTGCTCGCTCAATTTGGATTGTCGTGTCTGCGTGAATGGAGGAGAGCATGTAAACGTCACGCTTGTCTCTCCATTTCACCGCGAGCAGTTCTTCGTTACACAAGGCAGCCCTCTCCCCCCCTTGCAAGACGGGTGGTTACAAGCCGTTGGGGGAAGCCCACGCGACTAATCCGTTCTAGAAACAAATGCCTAAAGAGGGCCACACTTGTGTAAAAATTGTCCACATAAAGATGGTACCCCTTGCCGAATAAGGGTGACACCAAGTCCCAGACTGTCTTCCCACTGCTCCCCAGGTAGTCAGGGCAACCGACCGGCTCCAGGGTCTGATCTTTTCCCTCATAGATCCGAAATTTGTGGGTATAGCCTGTGGCCCTTTCACAGAGCTTATACAATTTGACCCCATACGGGGCACGCTTGCTTGGGATGTACTGTTTGAAGCCAAGGCGCCCGGTAAAATGTATTAGGGACTCGTCTACGCAGATGTTTTGCTCGGGGGTATACAAATCTGCAAATTTCTGGTTGAAATGGTCTATGAGGGGCCGAATTTTGTGGAGCCGGTCAAAAGCTGGGTGGCCTCTGGGACGGGAGGTGGTGTTGTCGCTAAAATGCAGGAAACGGAGGATGGCCTCAAATCGTGCCCTGGACATAGCAGCAGAGAACATGGGCATGTGATGAATCGGGTGCGTTGACCAATATGACCGCAATTCATGCTTTTTTGTCAGGCCCATGTTGAGAAGGCCCAAAAAAATTTTAATTTCGGAAACTTGGACTGGTTTCCACCGGAAAGGCTGGGCATAAAAGCTTCCCGGGTTGGCGGATATAAATTGTGTGGCATACTGGTTGGTCTCTGCCACGACTAAGTCCAAGAGCTCCGCAGTCAAGAACAGCTCAAAAAATCCCAGGGCCGAACCGATTTGAGCCGTCTCAACCCGAACTCCAGACTGGGCGGTGAAAGGGGGAACTACAGGTGCGGCTGAAGTTGGTGACTGCCAATCAGGGTTTGCCAGCACCTCAGGGATTCTAGGGGCTCTACGGGCCTGTCTGTGCGGTGGCTGCGACGGGGTAACTACTGCACGTGCCACCGTACCAGCTTCAACTGCCCTTCTGGTGCTCGCCACGTCACCATGTTGTACGGCAGTGCTGGTACTAGGTCCAGGGAGGGCTGCGCTGCTGGTGTATGCCTCACCACGTGATCCGGCAGCGACAGCCCCACTCTGCTGCTCTTGAAGCGGATCCTGCATAACCTGTGGTCTAGCGACATGGGGCCGGGTACGCCTGGTGCTGCCAGGGACCTCCACCTCCTCGTCCGAACTTTGGGTCAGAGAGCCACTGCTTTCCACAGGTTCATATTCTGACCCGCTAGATTCATCAGATGAGGGTTCCCACTCCTCATCCGACTGGGTCAGAATCCTGTAGGCCTCTTCAGAAGAATACCCCCTGTTTGACATTTTGGACTACTAAATTTAGGGGTATTCCCTGAGACTACCCAAGAAAAAAAGCAAGCCTGTCTTACAAAGGGGAGGCTAGCGAAGTACCGGAGGCCGCTGCGGTTGATAAAAAATATCAAAACTGATTTTTTTATCGCCGCAGTGCGTGTAAAATGAATGTGCAGTGATCAAAAAATATATATTTTTTGTCACTGCGGTGGGGCGGGCGTGGGTGAACGCACGTGTGGGCGACCGATCAGGCCTGATCGGGCAAACACTGCGTTTTGGGTGGAGGGCGAACTAAAGTGACACTAATACTATTATAGATCTGACCGTGATCAGTTTTGATCACTTACAGATACTATAAAAGTACAAATGCTGATTAGCGATACGCTATTCAGCGAATAAAAGTGACTGCGGTGCGGTGGGGTGGGCGCTAACTGACGCTAACTACCTAACCAAGGGGCCTAAACTATCCCTAAAACCTAACAGCCAATACTAGTGGAAAAAAAAAAAGTGACAGTTTACACTGATCACTTTTTTTCCTTTCACTGGTGATTGACAGGGGCGATCAAAGGGGTGATCAAAGGGTTAATTGGGGTGCAGGGGGGTGATCAGGGGCTACAGTGAAGTGTTTGGTGTACTCACAGTGATGTCTGCTTCTCTGCTGGATCCAACCGACGAAAAGGACCAGCAGAGGAGCAGAGAAGCCATATAACAGATCATATTTACTAATATGATCTGTTATATGGCTTGTCATTGGATTTTTTAAAAATCGCCAGCCTGCCAGCCAATGATCATTGCTGGCAGGCTGGTGACGAACTTGTTCTTTAACTTTTGCCGGCCCGCGATGCGCATGCGCGGGCCGGCTTGGAGCGAAATCTCGCGTCTCGCGAGATGACGCGTATATGCGTGACTGTGCGCAGCGCTGCCACCTCCGGAACGCGAATCTGCGTACAGCGGTCCGGAGGTGGTTAATTAAAAAAGACTGTCATTTGTTTAGGGATAACTTGATATATATGTGACTTTTTCTGATGTATGCTTATTAGTTCTTTTGTTCTGGTCCATTATAGCAGAAAAACAAAAATAATGAACTGGCAGATTTGTGCAAAAAAGGTAATGAAAATAAAGCATATACCATTGAATCTAATAGGGTACTATTACATTCAGGAGTGAGTCAATGGTAGAAAAAAAATCCTGTATGAATTAATTTTTTCTCCACAATATTTGAGTAATTCTGTGGTCCTTGCAGACCCCCCTAACAGGTTCCTACAGACATAAGATCAGACCCCCACTCAGATCCCTGCAGGCCTCAGATCAGACCTCCACAATCAGATCCTTGCAGACCTCATTAGTGCTGCAGACTTCATCCCTGCAGACCAAGAGCTCATTAGTAAAGATTATTTTTTACTGATATAAAATTGCATCCTCCCACTGCCGGTAGCAAGCTTGCGCCTACCTTCGCCTACCCATTGTCCCTGCCCTGCTCATCAATATCAATGAACCAGCCAACATAGCTGTTGGAAATCGTACTATGCAGAGACAAGAATAGGCATCTGTGTTCCTCTTAGCCAAAATAGCTCATAGGCAGAAGCGTTTGGTTTTTGCAAGAACAGCAATCTGATACTGAGGTAAACTATAGACCATCCATATAGACTTCATTTTCCAAATGTAGATATGCAGAAGTATTGGTTACTT
Source organism: Bufo bufo (assembly GCF_905171765.1). NCBI lineage: Eukaryota > Metazoa > Chordata > Amphibia > Anura > Bufonidae > Bufo > Bufo bufo. The sequence goes on from NC_053391.1 coordinate 221,809,317, forward strand.
GGGACATTTTCAGTGGCACCAATTTGCACTCAAAACACAAATATTCATCCCTTGTCTTGTGGCCATGAAGGGTTTGTTTTAACTGTGTTGTTCAGCTTTTAGATAATGACCTTTCCTCTGGATAGTTCATCACTAGTTGATCAGCTGGGGCCCAAAACACCATACCGACGCCTATCAGCTTTTTGGCAGTAACTCCGGAAACATACAGCCCAGTCCACTGTGCAGTTGATGGAACTCCTTACTGCATCACTACTCCTACTACTTACTATTTAGGGTACTTACACACTTGCGGCAGGACGGATCCGACAGGCTGTTCACCATGTCGGATCCGTCCTTCCGCTATTTCGCCGTGCCGCCGCTCCGTCCCCATTGACTATAATGGGGACGGGGGCGGAGCTCCAGCGCAGCACGGCGGTGCACAGTGAAAGCCGCCGGACTAAAAAGTCGGACATGCAGGACTTTTTAGTCCGGCGGCTTTCGCCATGCACCGCCATGCTGCACCGGAGCTCCGCCCCCGTCCCCATTATAGTCAATGGGGACGGAGTGGCAATCCGGCGGCACGGCGAAATAGCGGAAGGACGGATCCGACATGGTGAACAGCCTGTCGGATCCGTCCTGCCGCAAGTGTGAAAGTAGCTTACCTGCTACATCCACTACTCAGTGGATGGAGCTGTATACTTTCGGTATAGAAGTTATTTCCAAAGAGCTGATCAGTGAGGATGGAGGGTTTTGGACCCCAGCTGATCAACTAAGGTTGCAGAAATATCACAAAGCAAGCTTGATAACCCCTTTAACCACATGCAATCAGAAAATGGGCATTGTGTGGAACCAGATACCAAAAGTTATTTCTGCAATACCTTGTGTTGGAAAACCAAAATCATACTTATCTTTCCTTTGATAATCGGTATGTAAACATATCATTATAACCATCCATTTTCCGCTTGTGTCTTCATTTTTGGAAATCCAGCATTGGAAGGTATTTTTTTCAAATTCCAATTTCAAAAATATGTATTGCACTATTTACATTTTTTTTTATGTTTAACCCCTTAAGGACTCTATTTCACCTTAAGGACCAGGCCATTTTTTGCAAATCTGACCAGTGTCACTTTAAGTGCTGATAACTTTAAAACGCTTTGACTTATCCAGGCCATTCTGAGATTGTTTTTTCGTCACATATTGTACTTCATGACACTGGTAAAATGAAGTCAAAAAAATTCATTTTTATTTATAAAAAAATACCAAATTTACCAAAAAATATTAAAAATGGCAAATTTCCAAGTTTCAATTTCTCTACTTCTATAATACATAGTAATACTTCAAAAAAATTGTTATTACTTTACATTCCCCATATGTCTACTTCCTGTTTGGATCATTTTGGGAATGATATTTTATTTTTTGGGGATGTTACAAGGCTTAGAAGTTTAGAAGCAAATCTTGAAATTTTTCTGAAATTTTCAAAAACCCAATTTTTAGGGACCAGTTCAGGTCTGAAGTCACTTTGCGAGGCTTACATAATAGAAACCACCCAAAAATGACCCCATTCTATAAACTACACCCCTCAAGGTATTCAAAACTGATTTTACAAACTTTGTTAACCCTTTAGGTGTTCCACAAGAATTAATGGAAAATAGATATACAATTTCAAAATTTCACTTTTTGGGCAGATTTTCCATTTTGATAATTTTTTTCCAGTTACAAAGCAAGGGTTAACAGCCAAACCAAACACTATTTATGACCCTAATTCTGTAGTTTACAGAAACACCCCATATGTGGTCGTAAACCGCTGTACGGGCACACGGCAGGGCGCAGAAGGAAAGGAATGCCGTACCGGTACGTCATGTGTCCCTAAGGGGTTAAATATATTTTTCTATGTTCCACCCAAAAAACTGGAAAGAAATTGAAATTTACACATTAAAATACCTCAGTTCACAAGCCCACATCAAGGGTTTCTCATTCTCTTGCGATTCCCTACACTAACTAAACAACAAGGAAGCTAACTACAAAACTGGTAAACTAAAGAGTCCAGAGTCCACAGCAAATCAGTGACTGCTACAAATAGGGCCATCTGTCACACAACTGCTCCCTCAGGGCTGCTGAAGTAGTCTTGCATAGAGTTCCTCAGCCAGTCCTAACATTCCAGTCGTCCATACAGGGTCTGGTCCAAAGTGACCAGTGAGGAGGTCAGGTATTGGTCCATATCAGCTTCCAAGAAAGCATTGTGGACCCTGGTTAAGTTATGTAGAACTATATAGTTTGAATCACCAAGTTGGCATTGTCCAGATACAGCTGTAGGGATGAAATGAACACTGTAGAAAACAAATCCAGCTCACCCTGCATGTCGAATCTCCTGTGCATGGACCGAACCAAGTGAGTTCTTCAATCAGCAACAGTAGGGAAGATAGTCCAGCACTTCAGAGAGGAATGTCAGAGTTCCGTCTTTATTAGTTAAATTCAAGATAACATATAGTGGACCCTACAGAACACTTGCTCCTCCGAGTTGACGCGTTTCGACCAACAACTGGTCTTAGTCGTAACTGTATGTCCCTCCCTGAGGTAAGGGAGTGTGCATTTAAGCCCGGAGTCAGGGAGGGACATACAGTTACGACTAAGACCAGTTGTTGATCGAAACCCGTCAACTCGGAGGAGCAAGTGTGCTGTGGGGTCCACTATTATCTTGAATTTAACCAATAAATACGGAACTCTGACATTCCTCTCTGAAGTGCTGGACTATCTTTCCTACTGTTCATGAAATGAACACTCTCCACTTGTTTCAAAGTTTCCACCTACCAACATGCTCTGGTCATCCAAGTAGAGTCTTGGGAAGCAGGGTCATCTTTAACGCAGGACAAAAGGGGGAGCTGCCCTGGGCCCAGTTGCTCCTGGGGGGCCAAAGGCAACTGCCTCTTGAGCCCCCGCTGGCCACTGCCCACAAATTCAATGACATCGAGTTGCGTGCCGGGAGGGGGGGGGGGAGAGTGCGGTCCGCCGCGGGTGTCAGGCTGTCAGCTACACAGGGGTGTGCTGCCATGCCTGCGTGCATGCGGGCACTCCAGGGAGCAAACTGTGAGAGAGTGAGAGCTGTGATTATCTTAGGAGAAAGGACCTTAGGTGACATCATCATCACCATGTGACCAGTAACATAGCGATATTACTGGTCACATGGCTATGAGGTAATCAAAGGTCCTTTCTTTCCACCAGGAGTGTTGCTGTAGCCTGCAGGAGAAGTTTGCCATAATTGTGGAGCTTTTTTTGTGTGAAGATTACATCAGGAAAAGGTGACAGGGACTGTTATGCTAATATACAGTAAGCTACTGTATAGTGGGGTGCTGTATACTGTGGGGTGCTGTATATTTTGGGGTGCTATACTGCTCTACTGTATACTGTGGGGTGCTGTATACTGTGGGGTGCTGTACTGCTCTACTGCATACTGTGGGGTGCTGTATATTGTAGAGTGCTATACTTCTCTACTGTATACTGTGGGGTGTTTACTGTATAGTGGGGTTCTGTATAGTGTGGGGTGCTATACTGCTCTACTATATACTATGGGGTGCTGTATACTGTGGAGTGCTCTATACTATGGGGTGCTATACTGCTCTACTGTATACTGTGGGGTGCTATACTGCTCTACTGTATACTGTAGGGTGCTGTATATTGTGGAGTGCTATACTGCTCTACTGTATACTGTGGGGTGCTATACTGCTCTACTGTATACTGTGGGGTGCTGTATATTGTGGAGTGCTATACTGCTCTACTGTATACTGTGGGGCGCTGTATACTGTGGGGTGCTGTATAGTGTGGAGTGCTATACTACTCTACTGTATACTGTTAGGTGCTATACTGTATGCTATAGGATGCTATACTGCATATTGTGGGGTGTTATACTATGTATTGCATACTGTGGGGTACTATATACTGTGGGGCGTTGTATACTGTGGGGTGCTACACTATATATTGCATACTGTGGGGTGCTGTATACTATAGGGTGCTATACTGCATACTGTGGGGTGCTGTATACTATAGGGTGCTATACTGCATACTGTGGGGTGCTGGGGTGCACTGCAATGCTAGGGTGAGCCGAGCCCCGGTCTCCTTCCTGAACTGCAGAGCAGTGCCCACTTCCAGCCCTGAGCCCAGCTGCCCAGAGAACTGATCCTGAGCCTGCTGGTGTCTTCAGAACTGGAAGTATTTACAAACATTCACTGTACTCTACGAGGTGTGTGTATTATTTTTATTTTTTTGCGTTTGTGTTGTGGTGGAGGGCGTGATTGCATGCTAGGGTGTGGGAAGGCGGGATCCAGGGGGCCCAAGTAAATTCTTGCCCAGGGTCCAATCAATATTAAAGATGGCCCTGTTGGGAAGGGATCTATCACATGGGATGACAAAGCAAACCTTTTATCAACGACGATTACAAATGGAGCCAGTGGTCCTGCAGATCTGAGCAGTTGTCTAGGCTTTGGCTGGGCAAGCGGTTTGGCCTGAAGTCATTCACCGATTCTGGAAGCATAGAACATGTGGGCATCAGAAGGGCTTCACAGGTCTCTATTAGTGATGAGCAGGAGGTGCCATATTCGATTTAGACGAAATTCGCGAATATTCGTCTCATATTTGTCGAAATCGAATATTCGTCATTATTCTAGTTATCGCGATTAATATGCGATTTAAATAATCGCGTATTGCGATTTTAACTTAAGGTAACTTTCCTATTGGTTTGATATCTAGAATTAGCGAAGATGACGAATATGACAAATGTATTCGTCATATTCCCCAAAACGAAGATAACGAAGTATTGTTCATCTTCGTTTTAGCTCCATATTCGTCAACTTCGCTAATTCTAGCAATCAAATAGGAAAGTTGACTAGAGACAGCTAAGTTTTTAATTCGCTAAGCGAAATATTACTTAGCTTTTTTTTTTTAAAACTAGTCTCTATATCCACAGTTATATGCCAGTACCTACTGTCAGCCAAGGCCAAAAGCACTACTTAAAAATATTACCTATTATTGAAGTACTAATGAGCTGGCCTCCTAACATGGATGTGTTCTGGCAGGTGACAACAGGATTCAGGTCCACAAGCACACAGTCAAAGGTCTGCACCAACGTGCAGCAGAAGATGTGGAACTTCTCAGAGTGCTGGACCACTGGGAGGCTATGGGTTGAACCAAGTGCCTCCTCCTCCTCCTCCTTCTCGGTTCTTCATCCAGCATAGGTGCATGCTGTCCAAATCGCTGAGAGAAGCCAGTACAGAAGAGTAACATTCGCAGGATTTTTCACCATGCTGAACAGCCAGAAGTCCCCTGAAACCAATGACAGCCAAGCAGGGATCCATTCTTTTTGTGAATAACAAAATATGGATGACAAACAGAAACAACATGGTAATAATATACAGTGGAACTGAACAGATGCAGAAGCTAAATCGAGGCACAACGCACAAAAACTAGGTCATGCGAATCCATTGTTTGCGAACCGATCCTCTGGAACTGTCATGTGAATGAGGCGTAAATATAAATATTAATTTAACTATAAAGTTAGCAGTTCAAGTAACTATGAGAGTATTTACTTTTTCCCATGGGTGTTGAATAATTTTGTTCTGTAAATTAATGCAGTAATAAACTTGTGGTTACTCATGCTCCTTCTGTCTAACTATATTTGTTAAAGGTAAACACATAATCTAAATTAGTTCAAGGGGATTTTCTGGTGTGTAACACTGATAGCATATCATCATCATTAATGGGTGATTATTACGGATACAACCGTCAGTGGGGTCCAACTTGGCGCCCAGATCAGCAGGGGTTCAGCTGCAGTATTAGGTACGGCCACACATACAATCATGCATGGGTGAACAATTAAAGGGCTTCTACCACCAGAAATACTGTTATGTAGCTGACTGACAGTAGCGATGCGCTAATGTCAGCACTACATAACAGTATGTTTCTAACATTAGTCCCTGCAGCCGTTCTGATAAAACAAGCACTTTTATAATATGCTAATGGGCCTCTAGGTGCTATGTGGGCGTAAAATCAGCACCTAGAGGCTCAGTCTAATCACCCTTTATCCCGCCCAGGTTCTGCCCGCCCCGCTCCTCTTGATTGATAGCACGGTCCGCGGCATCGCTGCCGAAATCTGCGCCTGCGCCGTTCACTTCTGTATTCGGCGCAGGCGCAGTGAGTGAAGGCCGCTCTCCTGATGCCAGCTTCCTCACTGTGACGTAGTCAGCGCAGGTGCAGTGCGGAATCCGGCACTAGGAGCGCATCATTCACTCACTGCACCTGCGCCGAATACAGAAGTGAACTGTGCAGGCACGGGATTTCGGCAGCGATGCGGAGGAGCGGGGCGGGCAGAACAGGAGGAGCGGGGCGGGCAGAACAGGGGACCTGGGTGGGATAAAGGGTGAGTAGACGGAGCCTCTAAGTGCTAATTTTACGCCCACATAGCACCTAGAGGCTCATTAGCATATAATAAAAGTGCTTTTTTTTCACCAAAACGGCTGCAGGGAGAAAGGTAAAAAACATACTGTGATGTAGTGCTGACATTAGCGCATCGCTAATGTCAGTCAGCTACATAACTGTATTTCTGGTGGTAGAAACCCTTTAACTGACTACAGTGCCCCAGAGAGAGCAATAATGTCAAACTGTGGGGTCCATGGAATCCAACCCCACTGATCACATATGGATAGGCTAACCTAAGAAAATGACATTTATGTTTTTAAAGGGGTTCTCTCATTTTAGCAAATGAAATTTATGATGCAGAGAATGTTAATACAAGACACTTACTAATGCATTGTGATTGTCCATATTGCTTCCTTTTCTGTCTTGATTCATTTCTCCATTACATTATACACTGCTTGTTTCCATGGTTATGACCACCCTGCAATCCAGCAGCAGTGGCCGTGCTTGCACACTATAGGAAAAAGTGCCATATACAGCACCTCCCATCCCGGCCACCTCTTATCTGGATACGAGCAGTGTATAATGTGATGGAAAATGAATCAAGCCAGCAAAGGAGGCAAAATGGACAATCATAATAGTAAGTGCCTTGTATTAACTTTCTCTACATGATAAATGCCATTTGCTGAGGTGAGACAACCCTTTTAAATCTATAACATTGATAATGTACACTACAACCTCATTTTGTCAAACTCCAAGAGGCCCGTGTATCTGAACCTAGTAATCATGAAAGGGTACATTCACACGACTGTGTAATCCTTTCCGTTTTGCGGTCCACAAATAACGGAACCGTGTGTCCGCATTTTGAGGACAAATGACTTCCGTTTGTGTTCCGTATGTCTTCCGTTTTTTACGGTCCGCAAAAAATGGAAAAAAAAAAAAAAAAAAAAAAGGACAGAAAAAAATAATTATTTATGCCTTCAAAAATACAGAAATGGATTTTCCGTATTTTTCCATATGTCAAACCATTCCATATGTCATCCGCAATTTGCGGATCCATTGACTTGAATGGGGCTGCGGACCGATCTGTGCGGACAATAGTAGCACAAGCTTCAATTTTTTGCGGACTAGAAATGCGGAAACACGGATGCGGACAGCATACTGAACGTTGTCCGCACATTTTATTCACCACAGAAATGAATGGATCCGCATCTTTTCCGCAAAATGCGGAACGGATGAAGATCGGATGCGGATAATATTATACGGTCGTGTGAATGCACCCTAAAGGGGTAGGAATCTATGAGTTTTGTCTATGATCATTACAAAGTACCCACTACCCCAGTTGAGGATGGTGTAGTGACTTACACAAACTCTGTAAGGTTTAGGTAAAGCTAAGTTTATATATGTGACACAAACCCGGTATTATGTTAGGAACCAGGACCAGATCAGGGATAGGCTGCAGACTGCTGATGCCTGATGGTTCCCATTAACTATAATGTGATCTGTTGGGTTTCTGGCTTGGATACCAGAATTTGACTGAGGCAACAAGCATATGGTTACAGTCTACCCCAGATGGCACAAACTTGATTACACACAGAATTGTGGCATAGTACTTGGTGGTTACACAGGTGGTTGCCAGCACTCAGTCTTCATAACTCCACAGGCAGCTATCATTAGCAACATGACAGTATCCATTAACAGCTCAGTGTACTCACAGCTGTTACCCCTAGGAAAAGGACAATCTCTTGAAACAGTCTGCAGGGCAGCTCATGGTACACATTAGCAGGTCCACCTCACAAAGTCCACAGTACAATTACAATGGGTGGTTGCAGAGCTTAACTGGCTGACTCAGTCACAGTGTCAACTAAACCAAGGGTATTAGGCCTTACCCATGTTACAATTCCTAGGCCGGAAGTGATTTCAAGGGCCAACTCTACTCCTGGAGGCAGAGCTTGCTACAATAGGGCCATTCAGCAACAGCAGTCTTGAGCAGGTCCTTGGGGGTAGGCAGCAGCCCATAACTGTCCTACCAGGTCTCAGGGTCACAACTCCCATCAGCAGGCCTATCTCCAACCACAGGTCCTCCTCACTGCCAATCAGGTCATGGCAGGTGGGAATTGGCTGCACTAACTGACCACAAGGCACCCTGAACTACTACTGTCAACAACCTGGCCCCACCGGAGAGCACAACACTACTGCACGCGTGACTCCTGACCTTAGCCATCCTGTCTGCCCACTGCTGACAATACTACACATTTTAAAGGTGTAGTGCTTGTAACAAAGTGAACATCAAAAAACTCATACATGTATGCACAACATGGTATAACATAGAAACTTTAGTTTACAGTTCAAGGATAATATTTGAATACAGGACAGCCCGGTTACACACCACTGGTTAGGGTGAGGTTCCAACGTACACCAAAACAAAATAAATACCTGCCCGGCTGGGCCCTGACTAAACAGAGGTATTCCCTGACTCACCTCTAAGCCCCGTTCACACAGGTGAAGTACATGCGGCTTTTCCCACCTTGTAGTCCTCCAGCTTCTAGGCTGTGCAAATAAAAAGTCCCCTGGGGAATCTGGGCTCGCTAGTCCGCCTGACTAGGACCCTACGACCCATTCCCAGGCGTCACTCTGTGCTCCCCAAGTCCTCCAGCCCCCAGGCTGTGCAACATCACCTTTCCAGGATTTCACTCTTTTCTGACTGACAGTCTGGGGCTGTGTTGTTATCCCCAGACTGATTGTACACCTGGTGGAATAGGGGTGTGGACTGCACTATACACCCCTTCCTTGCTAGTCATCTCTGTGAGATCTGTCACTATCTCACAATATTTATAACATCGTTCGCAGGCCATACAAAATTCTCAACTTAAAAATTTCACTGCTTTATTTGGTCAAATATATAGCTGAATTAGGGGTACGTTACAGAAATAGCGCTTTAATAAAAAATAATCCAAACTGCTGTATTTTTGCAGCACAAAATGGTGCACTATTGTATATGGTACAGGCGCCATTTTGACCAATTAGTGCAGTCTAATTTTTAAGTTGAGAATGTTATATATTTAGTTCTTTATTTGGCATTAATGGCAGCCAAGCTCATCCCAGAGGGGTCCAGAGAGGGGTTCACCCAGCTTTCACTCTCCCTGCCACTGTCCCTACCTTTGCAACTGTTCCTACCTTTGTCCCTTTCTCAGCCTCAGATCTGCCCCCACTTCCATCAACCTCAACTCAGCCTCCCATCAGACCCCCCAGCCTACATCAGCCTCAGATAAGACCCACAAAGTCTCCATCAGCCTCAGATCATCAAACCCCCATTAGACCCTCTCCAGCCTCCATTAGCCTCAGATCATCCCTCATCAGACCCCCCCAGCCTCAGATCAGCCTCAGATCAGCCCCCATCAAACCCCCCGAGCCTCAGCTCAGACCCCCATCAGACTCTCCCCACCCTCCATTAGCCTAAGATCAGCCCCTATCAGACCCCCCCAGTGTCACGAGGGTGTCAAGAACCACGCCTGACTCCGTTATACCCGGGGTCAGGAAGTCGCAGCGGTTGGCTGCGCGCTCTATGTAAGATAGGGCTGTTTCCTTATGGTAGCTTTCTGGGTTTGCTTTCCGTAGCTCCTTCTCCTCAGCTGTTCCTTGTCCAGCACTCCCAAACCTCCTTATATATTCCCCTCTCACACTTCTCTGGTTGCCAGATATAGAGCTTCCTGCCTGGACATCTATTTTGACCCTCTGGAGCAGTGTTGCTGCGTTCTCTGGTTGTTGATCCAGAACGCTACCCTCCGGATCCCTGTTGGACCTTTGTGGACTGCTGTGGTCGCCCACCTGGGTGTATGTGTTTGTCTGTATTGTCTGTCCTCTCCCTGGTGTTTCCCTCTTAGTTCAGTGGTGCGGACTAGCGATTCCACCGGCCCGTTCACTATCTAGGGCTCATTTCAGGGAAAGCCAGGGTTTAGGCACGTGATCGCCGCACTGGTGAGGAACCCATCTAGGGACGTCAGGGCAGTCAGGTGCCAGCTGCAAGGTGAGTCAGGGGTCACCACCTTACCCTCTCCCTTGGGCAGGGCTTTCCCTTTTCCCTCCCTGTGCGTGACGCCGGTCATTACATTATATCTGGCCATTATTTTTGTGTAGGTAAAAAAAAATAAAAAAATATTTTTTACCTACTTAGAATCCAGTATGGATCAAATTGCTGCTCTGTCCAAACAATTTCATGGCCTGTCTTTGGAGGTGGCAGGATTGAAGGCGTCGGTCCTCCAGCAACAGCAGCAATTACAACAGACCGCAAGCCCAGCGGTTGCTACTGGTAACCAGGTTGTTGCAGAACCCAAGGTCCCTCTCCCTGACAGATTTTCTGGGGGAAGGGACAAGTTTTTGACATTCCATGAGGCCTGTAAATTATACTTTAAACTGCGTGCGCCCTTACTCCTCTGGTAATGAAGAACAGCGGGTGGGTTTTGTTATTTCCCTGCTGCAGGGGGACCCGCAGTCCTGGGCGTTCTCTTTACCTACTGATTCCCAGGCGTTTCGGTCAGTGGATGAGTTTTTCGGGACCTTGGGTCTCATATATGACGACCCTGACGGAGTCGCACTGGCTGAATCAAGATTACGGAGACTCCTACAAGGAGAGTGGCCGGTAGAGGAATATTGCTCTGACTTCCATAGGTGGGCTACCAATGGAACGACCTGGTTCTCAGGAGTCAGTTCTGCTCTGGGTTATCCGAAAGGGTTAAGGATGCGCTTGCATTATATGAGACCCCCTTTTCCCTTGATGCTGTTATGTCCCTTTGTATCCGAATAGATAGACGCCTTAGGGACAGGTTGAAAAAACCGGAGCCATTGGTAACCCCTCCCAAGCAGCAGTTAGTCTGTACGGACTTAGACGAGCCTATGCAGCTAGGATGAACTACTCGTCAGGTCCGTCCTCCTGTGGCTCGCCGTAGGCGTGGGGTTTGTTTTTTTTGTGGGGAGAGGGGTCATTTCATTAATGTCTGTCCTTCTTTCCTCAGAAACAAAAGACCGTCGGAAAACTATTAACCCCAGGCTGTGTGGAGGATGTCAGCCGGGGGGTATACGTTTCCTCCATACGTACATCGCAATTTGTGTTGCCAGCGGTTATTGTTTGTGGTGATAAGACAGAGACTATTTCTTTCTTTCTAGACAGTGGAGCAGGGGTAAATTTGATAGATGCCTATTTTGCCCGCACTGTGGGTTTGTCTCTCTGTACTCTACAGAGACCTATTCCCATATTTGTTATTGATTCTGCTCCTCTGTCTCAGAGAAACCTCACCCACATTGTTCATAATTTACACCTTCGGGTAGGGGACCACCATAACGAGATGCTTTCATGTTATGTTCTGGAGGGGCTTCCCACCCCGGTAGTGCTGGGTCTTCCCTGGTTGGTAGCGCACAATCCAGTGGTGGATTGGCAGGCCATGGAGATATTGGAGTGGAGTGAGCAGTGCAGAGAAAATTGCTTAAATAGCAATTGATTAGTCGCCTCCATAACTACCCTACCTACATTTATTTCGGATTTTGAGGACGTTTTTTCTGAAAAGGGTTGTCAGAAGTTACCACCTCATCGTCCTTATGATTGCCCGGTTAACCTTATTCCCGGCGCAAAATTACCCAAGACCAGGTTATATAATCTTTCAGGTCCAGAGAGACAAGCCATGAAAGATTATATCTCCGAGAGTTTGGCTAAGGGACACATCAGAACCTCTTCTTCACCCGTGGCTGCAGGGTTTTTCTTCGTTAAAAAGAAAGATGGGGGCCTGCGTCCTTGCCTAGATTTTCGCGAATTAAATCGGATAACCATCCGAGACCCATACCCTCTTCCTCTCATTCCTGACCTGTTTAACCAGATTGCGGGTGCTAGGTGGTTCTCCAAACTTGATCTTAGGGGGGCCTACAATCTGATTCGTATTAAGGAGGGGGATGAGTGGAAGACAGCTTTTAACACCCCTGAGGGGCATTATGAAAATCTAGTTATGCCTTTCGGTCTGACCAATGCTCCTGCCGTCTTTCAACATTTCGTTAATTACATTTTTAGTCATCTAATCGGCAGGTTTGTGGTAATATACCTAGATGATATTTTAATTTATTCGTCTGATCTGAGAACACATGAGGTGCATGTCAGACAAGTACTGCAGGTCCTACGGACAAATAAATTATATGCTAAAATTGAAAAATGTGTCTTCGCCTTTCAGGAGATACAATTCCTAGGTTATTTTTTATCTGCTTCAGGTTTCCGTATGGATCCTAGGAAGGTCCAGGTAATTTTGGATTGGGATCTTCCTGAGAACCTCAAAGCACTACAACGGTTCTTGGGCTTCGCAAATTTCTATAGGAAATTCATTAAAAATTATTCACTTATTGTAAAACCCCTTACTGACATGACTAGGAAGGGGACTGATTTTTCTAAATGGTCTGACGCCGCTAAAGTTGCTTTTTCCTCTCTAAAAGAGAGGTTTACCTCTGCACCTGTACTAGTCCAACCTGATGTCTCTCAGCCTTTTATTGTTGAAGTCGATGCATCAGAGGTGGGAGTGGGGGCTGTACTGTCTCAGGGTCCGTCTCCTGGCAAATGGCGTCCTTGTGCTTCCTTTTCTAAAAAACTATCTGCAGCAGAAAAGAACTACGATATTGGCAATAGGGAACTGTTAGCTATTAAACTTGCGTTTGAGGAGTGGCGTCACTTTTTAGAGGGGGCAGTCCACCCCGTCACTGTGATTACGGACCACAAAAATCTTCTGTACCTCGAATCAGCTAAGCGTCTCACCCCTAGACAGGCTAGGTGGTCGCTATTTTTTACCAGGTTTAACTTTGTGATTACCTATCGTCCTGGGGCAAAGAATACCAAGGCTGATGCACTAACTCGTTGTTTCCCTGGAGGGGGTAATGTGAGTGATCCGGTGCCCATTCTTCAAAGAGGAGTGCTTGTTTCTGCGGTACACTCTGTTCTGGAGGGGAAGGTGTTAGAGGCCCAGGGGGACGCCCCGGTCTCTTGCCCCTCAGAGAAATTGTTTGTACCGTTGAACCTACGTTTCGAATTATTAAAGGAACATCATAATTCGGCACTTGCTGGGCACCCGGGTAGTAAAGCAACCTTGGAGCTATTGTCTCGTCGTTTTTGGTGGCCAAGGTTGCGTCAGGATGTATTGGATTTTGTGTCTTCTTGTTCTACCTGTGCGCGCGCAAAAGTTTCACATACACGTCCTGCAGGGTCTCTATTACCACTCGTCATTCCCAATAGACCATGGACACATCTGTCAATGGATTTTATCACTGACTTACCTTTGTCTGCGGGTAAAACAGTTATTTTGGTAGTAGTGGACAGGTTTAGCAAAATGGTACACTTCATTGCGTTACCCGTACTACCTAATGCTAAAACTCTTGCTCAGGTATTCGTCAGTGAGATCGTGAAGCTTCACGGGGTCCCCTCTGATGTTGTTTCGGATCGGGGTACCCAGTTTATTTCTAAATTTTGGAAAGCTTTTTGTTCCCGTTTGGGGGTACACTTGTCCTTTTCCTCAGCTTTCCATCCTCAGTCGAATGGACAGACTGAGCATACCAACCAAAACCTGGAGACATATCTAAGATGTTTTGTGTCTGAAAACCAAGAGGTGTGGTCATCATATTTACCGTTAGCTGAGTTTGCCATAAATAATCGTCGTCAGGAATCCACTGGCAAGTCACCATTTCTTGGTGCATATGGTTTTCATCCCCAATTCTGTACTTTCAAAGAGGGGGGGTCTTCTGGGGTTCCCGAAGAGGAACGGTTTTCGTCATCTCTTTCATCGGTATGGCAGAAGGTGCAAGCTAACTTGAAAAATATGGGAGGTAAATACAAATGCATGGCTGATAAGAGACGGTCGCCAGGTCCGGACCTAGGAGTGAATGACTATGTGTGGTTGTCTACTAGGAATATTAAATTGAAGGTTCCCTCTTGGAAACTGGGTCCTAGGTTTATTGTTCCTTACAAAATTGTAGCCATCATCAACCCCGTGGCTTTTCGCCTGGAGTTACCTCAGACTTTTAAAATCCATAATGTCTTTCATAAGTCGTTACTCAAAAAATATGTTCCACCTCTAGAACCGTCACCGCTGCCACCCCCTCCTGTTGTCGTGGATGGTAATCTAGAATTTCAGATATCCAAAATTATTAATTCTCGTCGGGTCCGCCGCTCTCTTCAATATCTGGTGCATTGGAGAGGTTACGGTCCCGAGGAAAGAATGTGGGTTCCTGCGTCTGAGGTAAACGCCGACAGGCTAGTTCGGGTTTTTCATGCCTCTCTTCCTGAGAGACCTGGTCCTGAGTGTCCGGAGGCCCCTCGTAGAGAGGGGGGTACTGTCACGAGGGTGTCAAGAACCACGCCTGACTCCGTTATACCCGGGGTCAGGAAGTCGCAGCGGTTGGCTGCGCGCTCTATGTAAGATAGGGCTGTTTCCTTATGGTAGCTTTCTGGGTTTGCTTTGCAAACCCTTTTGGCTCACTCAGGGATCCGTAGCTCCTTCTCCTCAGCTGTTCCTTGTCCAGCACTCCCAAACCTCCTTATATATTCCCCTCTCACACTTCTCTGGTTGCCAGATATAGAGCTTCCTGCCTGGACATCTATTCTGACCCTCTGGAGCTGTGTTGCTGCGTTCTCTGGTTGTTGATCCAGAACGCTACCCTCCGGATCCCTGTTGGACCTTTTGTGGACTGCTGTGGTCGCCCACCTGGGTGTATGTGTTTGTCTGTATTGTCTGTCCTCTCCCTGGTGTTTCCCTCTTAGTTCAGTGGTGCGGACTAGCGATCCCACCGGCCCGTTCACTATCTAGGGCTCATTTCAGGGAAAGCCAGGGTTTAGTCACGTGATCGCCGCACGGGTGAGGAACCCGTCTAGGGACGTCAGGGCAGTCAGGTGCCAGCTGCAAGGTGAGTCAGGGGTCACCACCTTACCCTCTCCCTTGGGCAGGGCTTTCCCTTTTCCCTCCCTGTGCGTGACGCCGGTCATTACACCCAGCCTCTGATCAGCCCCTTTCCCCCAGCATCCAATTAGACATAATTTAAGCGGTCATTAGCATTTACACTATAAGCTCTGACAGGGGGGCAGGGAGCCGGGGGCAACATGAAATGATCCTGCAGGCCGTATGTGGCTTGCAGGCTGGAGGTTCCCCTACCCTAGGTTAGACTATTGAAAAGGTTAGATTCAACATGTATTGGAAGAATATGTATCACGGTTGATCTATCTAGTACACACAAAAATGAGTTTTTTCCCTTGCAGACTGTAATCTCTGCCTCTATCTTTCCGTGATATAATGATACTTACTTAGAAAGATCATTGCACTATAGTCATGTTAGAATGATGTAAAGCCTTGAGATTGGCTGTTCAATCCAAGATCCTCAGTCTATATAGTGGGAATGGCCTGGAATTCAGCACTGTGCTTTTTTGTGTCCCGTTCCCATAGTGGCCAACGGTCCGAAATTTGCAGGGGCTGGCCTTGATTTTCAGTGACAGTCCTGGCAAATTCAGACTGTCCCAGGCTGAAAATGGCTGGAGCTAATATTAACCTTGACCATAAGTGGGCTTTTCTGGGCATGTTTGGGGTATTCCATGGGGAGAGGCTTAGATGCCTTGAATTTTCCAACTAAAACATTGATAAGTACGCATTCCCCTGATGATGCCACAGCGGTGAAATATGTCAGGGGAACACCAACTTGTTACATCTTAATCAGCAGTGTATGTGAGGGCATTAAAAGACTATATGAGGCACACTTTCCGGAGGCTGATCCTCATAACACTAGAAAGATAACACATAGAATTCAAAAATTTTTGTGCCAATGTACCTTGGTCTATCCAGCCATCAAGTGGTCATTGGTGCGGGATGTGAGGCCCTGGAATAATATGGGCCTGGGCTTAGATTTTTTTTTGGTATCCAGAACATACATGAAAATCTTGAGGAAATAATTGCATGGTTCCATCAAAGAGAAGAAGCTAATAAGTACAGGTATTAACACATGGATTTGGCAGACCTGGTAACCAAACTGAAAGAAGAACAGAACCACTGTCTGCATCTCATAGTTACAGAAAGTGTGTTCTTGTGGAGATATTGCCCCTTTTCATGACATTTGTGACCATGCAAAGCATTGCCTTCGTGTTCATAGATGAATGTCATGCCTGTGGTTTTATATTCCCAAATGGATGGGGCACAGATGAGCCTCGGGGTAGTCATGGACCAGGTGACAACTGTAAATACCATTCTTGACATAGTATGAGGTGGAGCTGCAGGTGGTTATACAACAGAGACAAAAAACAAACCTAAGTGATAAACACATCCACAATATGATAAATAAATTCACGGATGTGCATAACCCTACTTAAAGAGAAAAACACAGAACATAACAGCTCTCCCAAGGCACTAAATGTAAAATCTATATATAAACTAATACCACATTTGATAAGAAAAATATGAAGCAAATATACTGTGATCAAAAAATATATGGCCCCACCCAACACAGCATTTTCATTGGATTCAGCATCCCAGTGGTACCTAAGGGAAAAGCTTCATAGTGATGAAGGCATTGACAACTGTGTACAGGCATTTACAGAGATGAGTCTTGAACATGGTCTTATACCCTAAAATAGAAGAAAAGACTAGAGGACATGGCCAACCATTGCAATAGTACACTTTCTCTGTTACGCACAGATTAGATTTGAAGTAAGAGCTTGGAATATCATTTGGGGACAATATTTCAAAGAAAACATAGGGGTTCCGCTTCTTTTTGGTGTAGAAAATTTGCAAATCCCAGATTTGCCATTTTTCAATACATTTGTAACTCTTCTGCATTTTACGCTGCCCTCGCAAACTCTACGGGGCATGACGAGGGCAGAGTGAGGGTGTTGTGACGGTGGGGACTCCCTGGCTAATTAAACAATCTTTACACCAGAAACTGGCGTAAATAATAACTGAAATATACGGCGGCTCCAAGCAGCCTCAGATTTCATTCCAGCGCACAGAGAGCCAGAGGAGGCAGGTAATTTATAACAAAGCCTGTGCCTCTTTATAAATTACATGCCTACTCTGGCACCGCAGGCCCTATTAAGGTCACTTCTAAGACTCTGGCCATAGTTTGATAACTAAATATACAGTAATTTGCTAGGTTTTTGTGTTATTATAATGGAATAGATTGCCTACTGTAAAGGGAGAATATTAATCACCAATATTTATGCAAACATCAATAATTAATATTCATAAATAGGAGGAGCCGTCTATTGCAGACTCTGCCTATTTATACCTTTATATTAAAGATAAAACACTATACTTTCACTATACTTTGCCTTACGCTAATCACTATACTAGCTGCATGCGCCTTACTAAACTAACTATCGCTAGTAACCACACGTTACACAGTAGGTAAAATACAAACAATACACAATATTTATTAACACCTACAGTGCACAACGCACGCAAAGCACTAACAATACAGCTCTAACAATACAGCACTAACAATACAGCACTAAATATACAGTACTAAACTACACTACACAATCCCAAGGTCCACCCACAAACTAACTATTACACACACAATCACAGCCCAACGCACCTGGCTCTAAGCAATCCCTATGACCGAAGGGTACAGGGTTATAGGGAATAATAGGGAGCAGGGATGCTCCTACAGGGTTAAGGGCATGTAGGCACGGGTTAGAGGGAAGGGGTTAATGCTGTGCAGGGGTTAACCCAGGAAAGGGTTAGCATCGGGACAGGGCAGGGGATTGGTGGTTCAGGGGTAATAGGGAGCAGGGACGCTCCTACAGGGAGAGATAAGGGAGAGGGCAAGTAGGGGTACGTTTGTGGGACAGGGTAGGTAAGGGTTTGGGGTGATACTCAGCCCTCCAGGGGTATGCCCAGCATGCTCGTTTTCCAGGGGTGGTCTCCTTGTGGGGGCGGCTCGGCTCTTCCTACCCCAGTGCAGGGGCCGCCGGATATTTATGTCCGGCGGCCTGCACTGCCGCACCGCCTACACGGTGGCGCGCACCACCATCAGGTACACGTGGACCGGTGCAGTGAGATGACGTCACTGCACCAGACGCGCGTCCCCGAACAAGCACAATGGGGCCGCGCCATTTGCTAACAGCCGGGAGAAGCCTTTGATCTCCCGCCTGTAGCACTTTGCATTCCGGGCAGCGTGATGAATCGCGCTGCCGGAATGCGCATAATAGAAGGAGGGGAGGTTTCTCCCTTCCTTCTATCATGCATAATTATCTCCAGCAACACTGGAGATAATTACAACAAAGGACTCAGATTCTGTTGAATCTGAGTTCTTTGTAGTCATCAGGATGACCGGACCTTTGTCTGGTCATTCTGATGCAATCAACCAGATTGCATCAGTGTGAATGCTTGGGGCACATTCACACCGATGCACCTGGTTTCAGGTAATCGGGGCATATGGATATGTGGGATATATAGGGGGCACATATCCTATAAGGGGGCACAAATCCTATAAGGGGGCATATATATAAACCAGGGACCGCATATTTCCCACAGGGGCCACAATGAGCCCCTGTGGGCCACCAAGGGCAGATGTGCGCAGATGCTGGGCACATCTGCGCACATCATCCTATGATGTGGCAGTCAATACATGCGTATATATCATACATGCATGCACGTGTTTGCATGCATATATGTATATATATGCATACGTCTCAACCCTTCCTCAACACCTACTTTCATGAACATACTCATCTTTTCCACGAGTGTACATTAAATGTAGGGTTCTGATGCAATGTGCCTCATAAAGGCTTTACATCGTATTAAATGGGTTCTCTGGGAATTGATAAGATAAAATTATTGAAAATAATTAAATATAACTTTATTATAAATAGGCGAAATAAAATGGCCGCTGTTGTATTACTACATACAAAACCTGTCCTAATCCCACAGCAGCCCACGTTACTTCACAACACTGAGTTAAAGAGCTGCCTCATCCTCCTCCCTGCTCTGCTTGTCAGGGATTATGATCCTGAATACAGCTGATAAGATCTTCAGCTGAATCTCTGTAGGAATTGAGTTTATGAGAAGACATGATGTACAGAGAAGAGGTGGGGGTGTGCGTAATGAGCAGCAGCACTTGTATGCAGTCTCCAATACCACAGCCCCACATTACCACAGCCTGTCTTGTCCTTCCTCTCTGTACTTCAGCTGGTTCCTTATAAACTCCATTCCCCGGATATTCAGCTGAAGATCTTATCAGCTGTATTCAGGATCATAATCCCTGAAAATTAGAGCAGAGAAGAGGATGAGGCAGCTCTTTACTTTAGTGTTCGGAAGTAACTGTACCTGGCCAGCTAAGACCTGTCCTAGGTTGCTAATATAGCGTATATGTTTATACAGCTAGACCTGCCAATAGCCTTAATACAGTTCCTATGTTTGTGTGTTAAAGACAAATGCAGAGTTATTTACAGTGACTTCATGTTTGGATGTCATATAACTGTTATATATATTGTGTTCACAGAAGCAGAAAAGATAATATGCCTTTAAGATTCATTATATGGATGTGAGGTAAGCTCAATGACACAGCAGAAACAACAGAATGCATAGAGTTAAACTGTTGTTGCTGGGCAGGAATCTAGACCAATCACAGCCAGCCTCACAAACAGCAGGAGTCTTGGCCAATCACAGTCAGCCTCACACACAGCCTGTGTGGGAAATTCCCTAGCAGGAGCTGCTAGAAATTATTATTCACCAGAGAGGGAAGCTGAACAGATATTCACTCCACTAAGAGCTGTGTTTTATGGAAGCAGAGAGGCCAAAATAGGTATTTAACAGTTATATAATGTTCCTACTGTTAATATAGTGATTAGAATTGTATACTGAACCAGTTACCGTATATGTGTGTTTACATACAGTTCCACCAATTGCAAATCCCATACAATTGCAAACTACAAAGTTCACAATCCAAATTCAATATTGCAATCCAAATTGCATACAACCATACCAGATCATACTCAACCAATCTGCAAATAGTTACTGCTAACTGCATATTGAAAATTGTGACCAAATTCAGCAAGTGAACTATTAGTTAGACCTTAAAGTGAGAGTACAGATACTCAAGAGAGAAATATATCCACCATTTTATGTTGAATGACAAGATTGAACAGTTGAACCACCATCTTATGCATACTGCCATTTTTTTGTGATATCTTTTCAAAACGTGTTTTGTACATGGACTATCTGCTGCGGAGGTGGCAGTGTTATACAGTCCTGATCAAAAGTTTAAGACCACTTGAAAAATGGCAAAAAATTATATTTAGCATGGCTGGATCTTAACAAGGTTCCAAGTAGAGCTCCAACATGCAACAAGAAGAAATGGGAGTGAGACAAAACATTTTTTGAGCATTCAATTTAATGAAAACAACGAAAAAACTGAAATAGGCTGTTTTTCAGCTGATCAAAAGTTTAGGACCACACCTCCAAAAAAAGACTACCCCCCCCCCCCCCCCCCCCCCCAAAACAGAAATCCAACCTCCAAACATGAACTCAGTAATGAGTAGCTCCGCTGTTATTTTTTATCACTTCAAAAATTCGTTTCGGCATGCTTGATGCAAGCGTTTCCATGAGGTGAGTGGGAACATTTCTCCAAGTGGTGAAGACGGCCACACAAAGGCCATCTACTGTCTGGAACTGTTTTGTAAACTTCCCTTGCCATCCATCCCCAAAGGTTCTCAAAGAGTGATGTTATTCTCCTGGAAGAAGTCCCTTGTCCTGCGGGTATTGTGTACTGTAGCGTTGTCCTGTTGAAAAACCCAGTCGTTACCACACAGACGAGGGCCCTCAGTCATGAGGAATGCTCTCTGCAACATCTGGACATAGCCAGCGGCCATTTGACGCCCCTGCACTCCCTGAAGCTCCATTGTTCCACTGAAGGAAAAAGCACCCCAGACCATTATGGCGCCCCCTCCACTGTGGCGCGTAGAAAACATCTCAGGTGGGATCTGCTTGTCATGCCAGTAACATTGGAAACCATCAAGGTTACATTTTTTCTCATCAGAGAATAAAACTTTCTTTGAATGTCCTATGTTTGGTGCTCTCTTGCAAAGTCCAAACGAGCAGTTCTGTGGCGTTCAAGGAGACGAGGTCTTTGAAGACGTTTTTTGTTTTTGAAACCCTTCAGTCTCAGATGCCGTCTGATGGTTATGGGGCTGCAGTCGGCACCAGTAAGGGCCTTATTTTGGGTCAAGGATCGTCCATTGTCTTGACGGACAGCCAATTGGATCCTCTGGCTCAGTGCTGATGAAATTTTTTTGGGTCTTCCACTTGACTTTTTTGTTCCATAACCCTCAGGATCATTTAAGAAATTCCAAATGACTGTCTTACTGCGTCCCACCTCAGCAGCGATGGCGCGCTGTGGGAGACCCTGCTTATGCAGTTCAACAACCCGACCACGTTCAAAAAGGGAGAGTTTTTTTGCCTTCGCCATCACAACGTGTGACTACCTGACAGAAAATGACAATGAATCCACATCTTTGCACAGATTTGGCCTTTTAAAGGCATGTGGTCCTAAACTTTTGATCAGCTGAAAAACAGCCTGTTTCAGTTTATTCGTTATTTTCATTAAATTGAATGCTCAAAAAATGTTTTGTCTCACTCTCATTTCTTCTTGTTGCATGTTGAAGCTCTACTTGGAACCTTGTTAAGATCCAGCCATGCTAAATATGATTTTTTGCAATTTTTCAAGTGGTCTTAAACTTTTGATCAGGTATATGAAGAAAAGTTGAAGTTAATAATGAAGTTATTTCAAGCATTTGGTGTGCTCTTTAAACCTACTGTTTCCACAGAACGGCACTAGGGGAATTACAGAGTAATAGACAGTCTGGTTAGACTAAAAGTCAGAGATACCAAAATTCTTCTAATGCCGCAGCACAAAAGGCACTTCATAGTGCTGCGCCTGCCATTGTAACTTTGCTCAAGGTTAGACAGCTCACGATCCGTATGTCGCTCTGAGCGGGAAGGGGCAATCCCCACACTCAATGTCAAAGTAATCCCAGCAGGCGTGTTGCTCTCAGCAAGATATATTCTTTATTTTCATATCCAATAAGAATATTTTACAGGACGCGTTTCGGCCCGTCCAGCCTTTCTGAACTGCATGAGAAAGGCTGGACGGGCCGATACACGTCCTGTAAAATATTCTTATTGGATATGAAAATAAAGAATATACCTTGCTGAGAGCAACATGCCTGCTGGGATTACTTTGACATGCCACTGTAACTTGTCCTCCTGTGTGATTAGGACAGGTTTTGTGTGTACTAATAGTATGGCGGCCATTTTATCTCCCCTGATGATTGCTCCCTAGACAAAATGGGCCATTTTAACTAATGAAAAGTATTTGGAAATGTATATATTTATAATAAACTAATATTTAAGTATTTTCAGGAATTTTATCTTATTAGTTCCGGAGAACCCCTTTAAGAATACGACAGGATTAGGCCTCATGCACACGACCGTTGTGTGCACCCGTGGCCGTTGTGCCGTTTTTTTTCGCGGACCTGTCCTATTTTTTTCACGGCCAACGGTTCACGGACCCATTCAAGTCAATGGGTCCGTGAAAGAACACGGATGCACACAAGATTGGCATCCATGTCCGTGATCCGTGGCCGTAGGTTAGTTTTTATAGAGACGGATCCGAAGATCCGTCTGCATAAAAGCTTTTTCAAAGCTGAGTTTTCACTTCGTGAAAACTCAGAACCGACAGTATATTCTAACACAGAAGCGTTCCCATGGTGATGGGGACGCTTCTAGTTAGAATACACTACAAACTGTGTACAAGACTGCCCCCTGCTGCCTGGCAGCACCCGATCTCTTACAGGGGGCCGTGATCAGCACAATTAACCCCTTCAGGTGCGGCACCTGAAGGGGTTAATTGTGCTGATCACGGCCCCCTGTAAGAGATCAGGGCTGCCAGGCAGCAGGGGGCAGACCCTCCCCCCCCTCCCCAGTTTGAATATCATTGGTGGCCAGTGCGGCCCCCCCCCTCTATTGTAATAATAGGTTGGTGGCCAGTGCGGCCCCCCCCCCTCCCTCTATTGTAATAATTTGCTGGTGGCACAGTGTGCGCCCCCCCTCCCTCCCTCTATTGTAATAATTCGTTGGTGGCACAGTGTGCGCCCCCCCCTCCCCCCCTCTATTGCAATAATTCGTTGGTGGCACAGTGTGCGCCCCCCATCGCCCCCCCCCCTCCCTCTATAGCATTAACAACATTGGTCGACAGTGTGCGGCCTCCCATCCCCCCCCCCATCATTGGTGGCAGCGGAGTTCCGATCGGAGACCCAGTTTAATCGCTGGCGCTCCGATCGGTAACCATGGCAACCAGGACGCTACTACAGTCCTGGTTGCCATGGTTACTTAGCAATAGTACAATAGTAGAAGATTCATACTTAACGGCTGCTGCGATGTTCGTGTCCGGCCGGGAGCTCCACCTACTGTTAAGTGACAGGTCTGTGCGGCGCATTGCTAAATGAACTGTCACTTACCAGTAGGAGGAGCTCCCGGCCGGACACAGACATCGCAGCTCCCAGGTAAGTATGAATCTTTTACTATTGCTAGTAACCCGCTGCCACCAATGATCGGGATGGGGGAGGGGGGGGAGATGGGAGGCCGCACACTGGCCACCAATGTTGTTAATGCTATAGAGGGAGGGGGGGGCCAATGGGGGGCGCACACTGTGCCACCAACGAATTATTACAATAGAGGGAGGAAGGGGGGGGGGGGCCGCACTGGCCACCAATGATATTCAAACTGGGGAGGGGGGGGGGGGTCTGCCCCCTGCTGCCTGGCAGCCCTGATCTCTTACAGGGGGATATGATAGTACAATTAACCCCTTCAGGTGCGGCACCTGAGGGGTTAATTGTGCTGATCACGGCCCCCTGTAAGAGATCGGATGCTGCTAGGCAGCAGGGGGCAGTCATGTACACAGTTTGTAGTATATTCTAACTAGAAGCGTCCCCATCACCATGGGAACGCCTCTGTGTTAGAATATACTGTCGGAAATGAGGTTTCACGATCTAACTCATATCCGACAGTATATTCTAACATAGAGGCGTTCCCATGGTGATGGGGATGATTCAAGTTAAAATATACCATCGGATTGGAGAAAACTCCGATCCGATGGTATAAAAGGGACTCCAGACTTTACATTGAAAGTCAATGGGGACGGATCCGTTTGAAATGGCACCATATTGTGTCAACGTCAAACGGATCCGTCCCCATTGACTTGGATTGTAATTCAGGACGGATCCGTTTGGCTCCGCACGGCCAGGCGGACACCAAAACGACTTTTTTTTCATGTCCGTGGATCCTCCAAAAATCAAGGAAGACCCACGGACGAAAAAACGGCCACGGATCACGGGAAAACGGAACCCCGTTTTGCGGACCGCAAAAAAATACGGTCGTGTGCATGAGGCCTAATGAAGACTGTAGAACCATATGCAACATAATATTTGTATATTCAACATAGTATTTGGTATTACAGAGCCTCGTTCACAGATGATGTTGCCTTTTAAAGGGCTTTTCCGGGATTTTGAGCTATTTATTATATGGGCTCTGTGTAATTTGTTACTAGATAGAAATAAACTTACCAATAAACACTTCTACAGCAATTCGGTGGAGTACCATCAACTAATAAAATAACACAACTTTTAAACTTTTCAAGCTGTTGACCCCAATTACTTAGTATGTATTGTTCCTAGGAAGAGGAAGCTTCTTCTTTTGTGTATCTATTGGGCCAGGTGTGTTGGTGAGAGGGTTCACTGAGCTAACCATGAGAGGCTTTCAAGCTGTATAGCATGAGTTTCCTTCAGCAGGACATGGCTGCTGTGCAATGTATTAACAATGCACAATGCCCCCATTTGTAACAATCCTGGGAAATATATATGCCACATAATGAAAGATGGCAACACAAAGAATACGCATTGAAAATTGTTAAAACTGGTAAAACATTGGATAAAACACATATAATTTGAATACAGATTGCTGTTTTGTTTTAGGATTTCAGTAATGCAGCAAGTACAGGTAAAGCACATGGGAGAAATTTATTAATGTTTTATGCCAGATCTATTACTTAGTTCAGACTAGTCCCATCAGTTAGAATAGACTTACAGTGCCTTGCAAAAGTATTCACACCCATTTTTGGGGATTTTGTTACATTACAGCCTTAAGTTCAATGTTTTGTTAATCTGAATTTTATGTGATGGATCAGAACACAATAGTCTAAGTTGGTGAAGTGAAATGAGAAAAAATTATAAATAAAACTATTGTTTAGAAATAGAAAGCAGAAAATTGGCATGTGCGTATGTATTCACCCCCCTGTTAGGAAGCCCATAAAAAGCTCTGGTGCAACCAATTACCTTCAGAAGTCACATAATTTGTGAAATGATATCCACCTATGTGCAATCTAAGGCCTCATGCACACGGACGTTGTTTTGGTCTGCATCCGAGCCGCAGTTTTGGCGGCTCGGATGCGGACCCATTCACTTCAATGGGGCCGCAAAAGATGTGGACAGCACTCCGTGTGCTGTCCGCATCTGTTGCTCCGTTCCGTGACCACTCAAAAATAATATAACCTGTCCTATTCTTGTCCGCGCTTTGCGGACAAGAATAGGCAGTTATATTAAAGGCTGTCCGTGCCGTTCCACAAATTGCGGAACGCACATGGATGCCATCCGTGTTTTGCGGATCCGCGATTTGCAGACCGCAAAACACACAACGGTTGTGTGCATGAGGCCTAAGTGTCACATGATCCATGATTACATATACACACCTTTTTTGAAAGGCCCCAGAGACTGCAACACCTAAGCAAGAGGCATCACTAACCAAACACTGCCATGAAGACCAAACAAGTAAGGGACAATGTTGAGACGTACAAGTCAGGGTTAGGTTATAAAAAAATATCCAAATCGTTGATGATCCCCAGAAGCACCATCAAATCTATCATAACCAAATGGAAAGAACACATAACAGCAAACCTGCCAAGAGACGGCCGCCCATCAAAACTCACGGACGGGGAAAGGAAGGCATTAATAAGAGAGACAGCACAGATACCTAAGGTAACCCTGGAGGAGCTCCAGAGTTCCACAGCAGAGACTGGAGTATCTTTACATAGGACGACAATAAGCCGTACGCTCCATAGAGTTGGGCTTTATGGCAGAGTGGCCAGAAGAAAGCCATTACTTTCAGCAAACAACAAAAAGGCAAGTTGTGAGTTTGCAAAAAGGCATGTGGGAGACTCCCAAAATGTATGGAGGAAGGTGCTCTGGTCTGATGAGACTAAAATTGAACTTTTCGGCCATTAAAAAAAACGCTATGTCTGGCACAAACCCAACACATCACATCACCCAAAGAACACCATCCCCACAGTGAAACATGGTGGTAGCAGCATCATACTGTGTGGATGTTTTTCAGCAGCTGGGACTGTGAAACTGGTCAGAGTTGAGGAAAAGATGGATAGTGCTAAATACAGGGATATTCTTGAGCAAAACCTGTACCACTCTGTGCGTGATTTGAGGCTAGGATGGAGGTTCACCCCATACACACTGCTAAAGCAAGGCTTGAGTGGTTTAGGGGAAACATGTAAATGTGTTGGAATGGCCTAGTCAAAGCCCAGATCTCAAGCCAATAGAAAATCTGTGGTCAGACTTGAAGATTGCTGTTCACAAGCGCAAATCATCCAACTTGAAGGAGCTGGAGCAGTTTTGCAAGGAGAAAAGGGCTACAATCCCAGTGGTTAGATGTGGCAAGCTTATAGAGACTTATCCAAAGCAACTTGGAGCTGTGATTGCCACAAAAGGTGGCTCTACAAAGTATTGACTTTAGGGGGGTGAATAGTTATTGACATTGACTTTTTCTGTTATTCTGTCCTATTTGTTATTTGCTTCACAATAAAAAAATAAAAATAACATCTTCAAAGTTGTGGGCATGTTCTGTAAATTAAATTATGCAAATCCTCAAACAATCCATGTTAATTTCAGGTTGTGAGGTACCAAAACACAAAAAAAGTCAAGGGGGTGAATACTTTTGCAAGGCACTGTACATACTGGCTTGAATCTTTCTGACAACAATGTGAAATCACAAGTAGTACCGTATTTTAAAAGGAATAGAAAATAGAACATAGAAAATCCAAAAAACAATAAACTATCCAAGCACATTCTCCATTAATCTGTTTTATTGATTACATTTTGTCTCGTCATTACAAGTTAGGCTTACTCATAAATCAGTGGTTCATGTCCATGTGCTCTCCTTGTGCTCCACGAGCAGCACATGGATCCACTGAACTCTATATGTGTGTTCAAATGTCCACGTGCTTCATGGACAATTGGTATACAGTAAGAAGACAGGAGTGTGTACTACTTTGGTCTATTTTGCAAACTGAACACAATTGTATATTTGTTTTACCACTTTTTCCTTTTACCACTTTTTCCTTATAAACGTTCCTGGTACTTCTTGCCCAAAGTACACTTGTACAAAGTCACTGTTTGATAGAACATGTAAGGGAGACTCATGGAGGTAATACGCGTGTTCTGAGTTTTTCAGGTATTGAACTAGTCCTGCAACTACCACAAGGAGGAGACAGGCATTTGACTCTCCTATGCAAAAAAGCCAGGTGATAATGCGGTCAGGAGCGATGGGCCCTTTAGGCCTAAACGATAAAATTGACATGAGTGTCTTTATATAAAAGTGTCCTTTGTATATTTGTTTTTATGTAGTCGGTTCCCAGTGGCATCGATGGTTGCTATGACGCCACGGGATGACGACATAAAGAGTAATACACAAGTTTGCATGCTGATGTAGCGGCCTAAGGAAGCGCATATGCGCAAAACGGCCGTCGTCGCTTTGGACCTGTGCGATTGTGGTGTGTGTCCGCCCCTACCTTCGGTATATGTGAATTCCTTGTATTTTGCTATCTTTAACCTCTTTAGGACACAGGGCGTACAGGTACGCCCTGATGTCCTGGTACTTTAGGACACAGGGCGTACCTGTACGCCCTGTGTATTTCTGATCACCGCCGCGCGGCAGGCGATGATCGGAACCCGGTGCCTGCTCAAATCATTGAACAGGCACCCGGGCCAAATGCGCTGGGGGGTCCTCTGACCTCCCCCCGTGTAGGCGATCGCAGCAAACCGCAGGTCAATTCAGACCTGCGGTTTGCTGCGTTTCTGGGTTATTCGGGTCTCTGAGGACCCGATAACCTGGAACAGGATGGTGATCGGTGGTGTGAAATTACACCACCAATCACCATCCTGCGATCCTGAGAGGTGATGGTGACATCACCTCTCAGGATCGGCTCTGATTGGTAGATGGGTGGGCGGCACGTGTCGGATCTCAGCCAGCACCCCATCTGTCCAGGCATCACCCCATCTGTGCCCAGCACCCGATCTGTGCCCCAGCACCCCCCATCTGTTCAATCAGGTACATAGGGAAAGGCTAGGGAAAGGTTGGGTTAGGCAGGGATAATAAAGGGAAAGTTAGTCGAAGTCCAAAAAGTCCAAAAAAAGTCCTAAATCGGGTGTCTGGGGTCCACTGCACAGCCGTGTGACCCTAGATCCCCCAGGGGTGCTGCAGCTTGCCCCCCCTGCCCCTCCCCCCCCACAACTTTTTTGGGGCGCAGGCTGTTTTTTTTTTGTGTGCGTACGCTGACTGTGGCCGGCACTCTTAGCGTCCGGCCACTGTTAGCGCATCACACACCCCACCAGTTGATCAGCGATTTTTATTTATTTATTTATAAAAAATTTTAGTTAGTCTTTTTTTGTTGTTGGTCTGTTAGGTTTAGGTTTTCGAGAACACCCGTGCCCCCACACACACGCACACAGAATAAAGATTTACATGCACGCGCACACACACGCAGACACACACTCCCCTATGGCCCGCCGGATGTTCTCGGCCGAGGAGGCATACGCCCAGCTTGCCTCCGAGTCCGAGAGTCCTAGTGAGGATGAGGATGACCCCACTTTCCTGTTGTCATCCGCGTCCTCCTCATCATCTAGTGATGATGATGAGCCCCCAAGGCGGCAGAGACGCCACCAGGCGGAGCAAGGGGACCGCCATGCTAGGGACCCTGTGGCCCACCCTAGTTTTCCGGCCCACCAGTTAAATCCATCGGAGCCTCCTGCCAGTGAACTTGTCTGGTGTACCCCAGAGCGTTTTGAACCTGTGAGTCCTGATTTTGTAGGCCAACCAGGAATCCAGATTTCCACAGTGGGCTTCACTGAATATGACTATTTTAGTCTTTTTTTCAGTGACCACTTTGTAAATCTAATTGTGGAGCAAACAAACCTGTACGCCCAACAGTTTGTTGCTCAACACCCGGGCTCCTTTTTGGCTAGGCCCAGTGGCTGGACCCCGGTCAGTGCAGCCGAGATGAGGACATTTTGGGGCCTCATGCTGCACATGGACCTAGTCAAGAAACCTAGTGTCAGGCATTACTGGAGTGGGGACGTCCTCTACCAGACCCCACTTTACAGTACGGCCATGACACATACCCAGTTTGAGGCCATCCGGAAATGCCTGCATTATTCAGATAATGCAGCATGGGGCCAAATTTGTACAGGCCTATGTACCTGGAAGGGAGGTCGCGGTTGATGAGTCTCTCATTGTGTTCAAGAGGAGACTCATTTTCCGCCAGTATGTTCCCGCAAAGCGGGCGAGGTATGGCGTGAAGCTGTACAAACTTTGTGAGAGTACCTCAGGGTACACTTACAAGTTTTGTGTGTACGAGGGGCGAGATTCCCGTATTCAACCCCAGAATGTCCCCCCACTCTGGGTGTTAGCGGGAAACTTGTGTGGGACCTTATGCACCCACTGCTAGATAAAGGTTATCACCTGTACGTGGATAACTTTTATACTAGTATCCCCTTGTTCCAGTCCCTCGCCGCCAGATCCACGTCCGCTTGTGGGACCGTGCGGAAAAATCTATGTGGCCTCCCTGCCCACCCCCTCCAGGTACCTATCCCCAGGGGTGAGACCCGTGCACTTACCAGTGAAAACCTGTTGCTGGTCAGATACAAGAGGGATGTCCTTGTACTGTCCACAATTCATGGTAACGGCATCACCCCTGTCCCTATGCAAGGTACCACCGCAGCAACGGTCCTCAAGCCCGATTGTATCGTCGACTAGAATCGATATATGGGAGGAGTTGACCTCTCTGATCAAGTCCTCAAGCCATATAACGCCATGCGCAAATGGTACAAAAAAGTTGCGGTCTACTTGGTGCAGGTTTCCTTCAGTTCTATGAGGCAGTCCTCAAGGCCCTGATCTTTTCGGACCGGGAAAGAACAGGCCGGAGTACCTCGGGAACTGGAGGCGCCCGGATCGTCCCTGGCCAACACTTTCCAGGTGTGGTCCCCCATACTAGAAAGAAGGGACGAACCCAAAAAAAGTGCAGAGGGGGATACGGAAGGACACCACTACTCAGTGTGACACGTGCCCCGATCATCCGGGCCTCTGTATTAATGGTTGCTTCAGGGAGTACCACACTTCCATGGAGTACTAAATTTATATCCCAATTTAGCCACTGACAATCGGATAAAAAACTGGTTCTCAGACTTGAGACACTAAAACAAACAAATTTTTTTTTAAAATATATTATTTTGTAAAACTAAAATAAATTAAAAAAGTTTACATGTTAGGTATCGTCGCATCCGTAATAATCTGCTCTATAAAAAGACCCCCCAACCCCTCAGATGAACATGGTCAAAAAAAAGTTTTTTTTGTCACCTTACATCACAAAAATTATAATACCAAGCGAACAAAAACTCATATGACCCCCAAAATAGTGCCAATAAAACTCTCCTCTCATCCCGCAAAAAATGAGCACCTACCTAAGAATATTCAGCTAAAAACTAAAAAGAAAATGACTCTTAGACTATGGAGATATTAAAATGTTTTTTTTTTGTTTATAAAAAGATAATATAGTTTAAAACATAAATAAATAAATAAAAAGTAGACATATTAGGTATCGCCGCGTCCGTAAGAATCTGCTCTATAAAAATACCCCCCTAACCCCTCAGATGAACACGGTAAAAAAAAAAAAAAAGTGCAAAAAAAGGTATTTTTTTGTCACCTTACATCACAAAAATTGAAATAGCAAGCGATCAAAAAGTCATATGCCCCCCAAAATAGTGCCCAAAAAAACGCCCTCTCATCCCGCAATAAATGAGCTCCTACCTAAGATAATCGGCTAAAAACAAAAACAAAAAGACTCTTAGACTATGGAGATACTAAAATGTTTTTTTTTTGTTTATAAAAATAGTGCCAATAAAACTCAGATGAACACGGTAAAAAATAAAAACGGTGCAAAAAATTTTTAGGAAAATTTTCCATTTTTATGTTTTTTATCAAAGTAAGGGTTAACAGCCAAACAAAACGTAATATTTATTACCCTCATACCGCAGTTTACAGAAACACCCCATATGTGGTCGTAAACTGCTGTATGACCAAACGGCAGGGCGCAGAAGGAAAGGAACGCCGTATGGTTTCTGGAAGGCAGATTTTTATGGCCTTTTTTTTGGCACCATGTCCCATTTGAAGAACCCCTGATGCACCCCTAGAGTAGAAACTCCATAAAAGTGACCCAATCTAAGAAACTACACTTTGTTAACCCTTTAGGTGTTCCTCAACAGTTTATGGCAAATGGAGATGAAATTTCAGAATTTCTATTTTTGGTAACCTTGCCTCACAAAAATGTAATATAGAGCAACCAAAAATGATATTTACCCTAAAAATAGTCCCAATAAAACTTCCACCTTATCCCGTAGTTTCCAAAATGGGGTCACTTTTATAGAGTTTCTACTCTAGGGGTGCATCAGGGGGGCTTCAAATGGGACATGGTGTAAATAAACCTGTCCAGCAAAATCTGCCTTCCAAAAACCACACGGCGCTGCTTTCCCTCTACGCCCTACCGTGTGCCCATACAGTAGTTTACGACCACATATGGGGTGTTTCTAAAAACTACAGAATCAGGGCAATAAATATTGAGTTTTTTTTGGCTGTTAACACTTGCTTTGTTACTGGAAAAAATGGATTAAAATGGAAAATTGTATCTCCATTTGCCATTAACTCTTGTGGAACACCTAAAGGGTTAACGACATTTGTAAAATACGTTCTGAATACCTTGAGGGGTGTAGTTTCATTTTTGGGTGATTTCTATTATGTAAGCCTCGCAAAGTGACTTCAGACCTGAACTGGTCCTTAAAATGTGGGTTTTTGAAAATTTCTGAAAAATTTCAAGATTTGCTTCTAAACTTCTAAGCCTTGTAACATCCCCAAAAAATAAAATGGTATTCCCAAAATGATCCAAATATGAAGTAGACATATGGGGAATGTAAAGTAAGAACTATTTTTGTATGTATTACTATGTATTAGAGAAGTAGAGAAATTTTAACTTGGAAATTTGCTAATTTTTCATTTTTTTTTGTAAATTTCGTATTTTTTTATAAATAAAAAAGATTTTTTTTTACTTCATTTTACTAGTGTCATGAAGTACAATATGTGACGAAAAAACAATCTCA
This sequence comes from Bufo bufo, assembly GCF_905171765.1. Taxonomy (NCBI): domain Eukaryota; kingdom Metazoa; phylum Chordata; class Amphibia; order Anura; family Bufonidae; genus Bufo; species Bufo bufo. Next base: position 221,842,240 of record NC_053391.1, read on the forward strand.
GAATGTACTGGATAAGTAAAAGCGTTTTAAAGTTATTCACACATAAAGTGACACTGGTCAGATTTGCAAAAAATGGCCTGGTCCTTAAGGTGAAAATGAGCCTGGTCCATAAGGGGTTAAAGCAACCCTCCAGGCTCACCCTTACTAGCAGTTATCTGCCATTGCTGTGTTGTGGCTAGCACTTATGGGGCACTGTGGATGGCATTTGTAAGAGCACCATGGTTATCAGTATGAATAGCTCCTGTGTTACCAATATTGCTGGGAGTTGCAGTGGCAGCATTTATTTCACTTATGGAGACTCAGTGGCTGCCAGTTTGGGGGCACAATGGTTTTCAATTGTGGGGGTAAAGTGGTTGGCCATTGTAGGAGTAAAGTAGCTGGCAGTTATGGGGGCACTGGGGCTTTCACCCCTGGCATCACTGTGGATAACATCTATGGGGTCAATATTGCTGGGATTTCTTGGGGAACTATGGCTGCCAGTTCCGGCAGATGAAAAATATGGGGGTATTGACCGGCACTTTTATGGCATTGTCGCTCACTATCTCTAATGGGGACACTGTGGATAGCACAAGGGGCCCAGAATTCTAGAACCTGTAGGGGCAGTGTGGCTGGTGCTAACCATGGTTGGCAGTTATGAGGGCAATCCCAGACTCTTGAGAGCTCAGTCTGGCACGTATGATAATGGGGCACAATGAGGGCACTGGGACTGAGACTTGTGGTGTTATTGGTGTCCTGTAATGATACAGATGTGAAAAATTTGTTCCAACGTACATCTTAAGTCCACATTTACCAAGGACTGTTTTTGTTGCCCCTAACAACTAATCAGAGCTCAGCTTTTATTTCTTTAACTGCTCTGGAAAAATGAAAGCTGCTCTCTGATTGGTTGCTATGGGCAACAAAGATAGTTTTACTGGTAGAGAGCATTGATGAATAAGAACCCATTCCTCAAGGAGGATGTGCGCCTGTATTATTATTTATTGTATGTAATCCCCTAATATTATATATAATACACATTTATATATTCAGGCCAGGCTGTGTTCCAATTTAGACGAAAAATGGGACATGTGTCTAAATTTACAACTTCCTAACTCCATAAAACTGGCGTAGTAGATTGATCCATTCGCCCTAACGTTCACCTGAACAGTCGTTGATCCTCGGCATCACCAGCGACTGTTCTTGGCGCAACGGTGCTGGGACTCCTAACACTGCTCTGAGTCCTAGCAATGCTCTGCTAACTTGGTTATTTCATAATGAATTTCATTTTAAGGGATATTCCCATCTGGGACATTAATGGCATATCTATAGGGTGGGGCCCCGAGGTGTACAGACTGCAAGTTGTGCATGCATGGCTACCCATCATTCGCCGCTATGTAGCTGCAGAAAATAGCTGAGCGGCGGTTTGGCAATTTTCAGGAGTCCCATAGTGGTGAATGGAGGTGTGGCTGCACTTCTGCTGCTTGTATTCCATTCGCTGCTATATGACTTCTAAAAACAGCCAAGCGCTGTCTTTATGGAAGTCCTATAGCAATAAATGGAGAGGATGCTCATGCACAGTGTGTTCTCCGTTTACTACGGACTCCTGTGCTGGAGATATGAGCAGGTCCCAGAGTTGGCATCCCCACCTATAGGACATTTATGGCAAATCCTGTCGATATATGCCATATATACCCCAGATGGGAATACCCCTTTAACCTCCTCCCTGAGAAAATCATGCATTCACCCCTGAAAACAAAGAATGCAAATTAAAGAAACACAATAAAGACGCAGAACACGTTAATTGGGAAATAAATGGCCAAATTGTTTATTTAAAATATAAAAAAATGGCAAACCCCCGACTCACAGAGAGTCGCCCTCCAGCACTCAGGAGAGGAAAACCCCCTGTGGAGGAAACCTCTAGGGAACCATGGCTGGAGGGCTGCCCTTCCCTTGGGCTTAGAGGGTAATACCACTATGTGGCTGCCACATAAATAGTAGGTGGGGGCTGCAGCAGCCGGGCTGATCTGGTTGGCTAGGTGGATGTCCCTTTTCTCTCGTTGGGCAATGCGCTTCCTGCTAGAACCTCCAAATTTTGTAAAGGTGCGGTGGGCGGGGTTAGTCAAGCTCAAGGTCCTCAGGCCATCAAGTACGGCACCAAATATGGCCGCTTGCCCGCTTTTTACAAGGGTTTTTCTCTTATGACACACATGCTTGTGATGTCACAGGTGTCTATGACTAATGCTTGTGACAGTAGTCTGAAGGGTTAACCCTTTAGTGACTGTTAATGTGCCTTACTGCAGAGGTCATTAACCCCTTCCTGACCTCACTGTGTCAATATACTCCAATGTGGATAACAGCTGTATATTTATGGTCCACCGATAATCGCAGGGTTTCCTGCTTTGGTGAAGCAGGTTTGTTCTGTAACTGACAGCTACTGTTCCAGGTGCCGACACCTAGCATCTGGACTAGTGGCTCTTTTTTAACCCCTTACAGACTGCAACATGTAAATGAACAGACTATCAGCATGGTCCATTCAGTTTTATATGTGGCCCTTGACTCTATCCTGGGACCCCACTTGAGGACGGCACAGCCATGAGACGGACACTTGCATCTTGTCTTTACTCAAGCAGGAGGCGCAGTGTTTAGCGGTTACAGTCCCCATAGGGTACAAAGCCTGATGGTTACATTGTTATTATAAGCTTGGTGGTTACTATGGGCAACTAAACAGTATCAGGTAAACAGCTTGATTGTGTCAGTCTTTCACTGGGGCACACGGCCCTATAGTTACAAATCTCAGTTGCAGTTTCTGACAACTCATGCTACAAAGATGTGGCAGGACACGTGGATCATGGCTCTCTTGTCAGGGCCACGCTATGGAGGTCATTAGACACTCTCTCCCCTCCGCCCAACTGTCATCTTCCCCTCAACTGTCTCTTGCTGTCTTTTCTCTTTGACTGAGCCTAGACATCTAAATAGTGCTGGGCTCCATCCAAACCCCTTTACACATCGGACACAAGACGACAGGTAACTGACAGCCTGCTCCTTTAAATTATTTTATCCATACTTTGAGTATAAGAGACAGTGTCCCTGATGTGCAGAGGAAGCCCACCAGTCATATATGATGTCTGTCCTCTGTTACCCATCTTCTTGTGCAGTCTGTATACTTCTGGGCCCCATCCTATGGATATGCCATAAATGTCCCAGATGGGAATATCCCGTAAAATGAAATTATTATGAAATAACCAAGTTAGCAGAGCATTGCTAGGACTCAGAGCAGTCTTAGGAGTCAAGAAAATGGAGTTGGTGGTGGCTGCTCTCCTATATAGCCTATGAAATGGTGCTACAAGTCCAGAGAGAGGACACCCTGCCTCTCTGGAGAAAATGGAAATTGAACAAAAATGTATGGACGAGCACTCTAACAGTTGGCACACATTTATTAGAGATATAATATAATAAGCTAGCAATAAAAATAGATAAAACAATACAATAAAATACAAGTGTATTATTACAACCACTATGGGGTAATGGGTATTGGTAGATATTGTTCGATATCCAAACAATCCTAAGACAAGGTAATGAAGATGGTATAGAGGCCTGATGTTGTGGCCTAAGTGTCTGTAGGAGTCCAATATACCCTAATCGGATTGCGATGATGCTCGTATAGCTCCAAAAGTTCTGGCAAGCTGCCACTATTCAGTACATTCAGTGGTAGTCCCGTATCATACAAATTGCTGTAATAGAGATACACTTGCCGGCTTTTCAGCCGCTTACCTCCCCTTCGTATGCGGCTTCAGTCCTGCGGTTTGCTCAGACTGCGTGAATGGGGCCCATAGGATACGGCGTCTCCCGTTGTTAAGTTCAATAGCCGGACTTGCCAACTATGATAGCGCTTACCTTTTCTTGTGAGTAGTGCACTTAGCTTTCACAGTGCGGGTAAAGCGCATGGACCACCCCAGTTGGTATGCAGGGCCGGCGTCTCGCAATGTTCTGTTTGATGTCCGCGTTGAATGCTTGCGGAGTGACGGGATAGTGCTTGCTTGCGTCACTTCCTGTGGATACCGGTAGTGACGTATTCCTTGTGTTGCGTCCGATGATTCCAGGCTGCAAATTTCGAATGCTAGATATTGTCGATGTCAGAGTCCTATTTGCATGGCCATGCAATTAAAGAAGTGTCGACAGGTATATGGCGTGAAACCCAGACGCGTTTCGGGAGTTGTCACTCTCCCTTCCTCAGTGGTTGCGCCATACCTGTCTAAATGCGCCTTATATACTTCTCTAGGTTATCCTCAAAGCCTGAATCGGACCTCTGGATCTGATTCTTCCATTTCTGTACAATTTGAAATTTCTAGTTTTCACAGTCTGTTTTTTATTTTCTGTTTTTCTTGATAATATCCGATTTTGGGTATCAATGAGTCTAAGATAGCCTTTTAATCACTAATATATTTAATAGGTTTCACTCTCTTGTGAATATCAAGAGAGGACAAACAAACATTCCATTCAGCATATACCCCATTGGTGGATGCTTCCTATTATTTGAGACAATAATGATAATCTATGCTAAATAGAGAATCCTTATACTGAATAAATTTTTTTTTTTTAAAAATATATAGATAAAATATATGAATAAAATATGTTGGATAAAATCACAATAAAATAAAAATAAAATAGATGTGGATGATATAATCTATGCATATAGTGGATGTTTATTGTAATATAAATCTGGAGTACCGATAGCGGGCATGATTCATAACTCCCATCATTGATACCACAATATATGTCCAAGCGTATAAAAACCACAGTGTGACCAGGGCTGACAGCATGTGAAGCCGCAGTGATATCAATGCTGGCAGCACTATTAATTATAATGATAGGGATAATGGGGACCTCCCATTTGGGGATGGCCATATTGTCATGGCTTGGCTTGGCTATGTTTAATATAATTGCCTCCTCTCCAGTGTTGATCCACCTTTTCCAGTGCCGTAAAGACGAGACTGGCTGGGTCACTGTTGTGGACCTCCTTATAATGTTTTGACAAAGAATGTTTGTCATAGCCTTTCTTGATATTGGCTATATGTTCAGCCAGTCTCGTCTTTAATAACCGTTTGGTTCTGCCGATATATTGTTTATTACAGGGGCACTGGACCAGGTAGACAACACCGGTAGAGTTGCATGTGAGGCAATCTTTAATGTCCCAAACGAACGTGTTCTGTGTAGAAGGGACTGTGGTGGTCTTACGGGGTTTGTTATTAATTTTACATGCTAAGCATTTACCGCATTTGAAAAACCCTTTCAAATCCATCCAAGTTCCCATCAATGATCCTTTTTTCTCTCTAGATTTCACGGAGGGGGCTATTTTGATACCCAAATTGGGTGCCCTAGTAAATATGACCTTTGGAGATGTAGGTAAAAGATGGCCTATCACTCTATCATTTAATATATGGTGCCAGTGTGTCTTCACTATTTGCTGTATTTTTCTATGGTCATCATTAAAAGGGAGGATAATCCTATTACTGATCTCTTCACTGGTCTGGGATTTTTTCTTGATTTCCACTTTACTGTCAAAAAAGGCTTGTCTGTCTAATTTCCTAACCCTTTCCAAAGCTTTTTCCACTATTTCGTCCGGATAATCTTTCTCCCGGAATAGCTGCCACATTCCAGCTGCCTCCTCCTCAAAACGCTGGTCCTCCGTGCAATTCCTCCTGATCCTGCGGAACTGACCAGTCGGGATGTTATCAAGCCATCTTGGGAGGTGGCAGCTGGAGTATTGGATGAAGCTATTTCTATTCGTTGGCTTGAAAAAGGTATGGCAGACAAACCGATTATTTAGTTTTTTGATTACCAGATCAAGGAATTCTGTCTCTTCCTTGATCATGGCATTGAAAACCAAATTCAATTGATTTTCATTGATCTCCTTCAAGAAGAGATCAAGGGATTCTCTTTCACCCTTCCAAATGAACACCACATCATCTATGTAGCGACGCCATAGGGCCAGGTTCGCCCCTAGCCTGGGTCTGATGTAATGATGTTCCCACTCTGCCAAAAATAAATTGGCATAGCTAGGGGCGAACCTGGTCCCCATGGCAGTCCCACATTTTTGCAGGTAGTATACACCCTCAAAATAAAAATAGTTATGATTGAGGATGTACTCTATACCATCTAAAATAAATTGTATGTGGGTTTCTTCTAGTTCTCCCTCCCTTTCAATTTGTTGTCTCACTGCGGTCAATCCCTGTTGGTGGTCAATTGATGTGTAAAGGGATTGTACATCCAGAGTCCCCATAATCCACTCTGGTTGGACATCCAGACGTTCTAAAGTCTGGATGATATGAGTTGTATCCCTTATATATGACTTCGTTTTTTTCACTATCGGCTGTAGCTGTAGCTGTGTCGGCCGGGGGGATTTTTGAGGTCTTTGTGGATCTTGGGCAGACAGTAGAAGACCGGAAGTCTTCCCTGTGTGCCCAAGATGAATTCGAATTCCTGCTGAGATATCAGTTTCCGCTCAAGACCCTGTATACAATATTCTTTCAACTCCTTATCAAATTCTTTCAGGGGGTCGTTTTTCAATCTCTTATATGTTTTATCATCCCCAAGTTGTCTAAGACATTCACCATTATATTTGATGGTGTCCAATATAACTACAGCCCCCCCCTTATCGGCTGGACGTATAGTGATCAATTCTTTCTTTTGGAGAGATTTTAATGCTGAGACTTCTTGTTTTGTTAAGTTATCTCGATAGGTGGGTTTAACTTTAAGTTTTCTGATATCTTCCTCCACATTTTTTTGAAACACTGCCATTTCTCGGCTTATTTCATTCCTTGGGAACATGGTGGATCTCTTTTTGAGGCCCGAACCACCTCCTGCCGGGTCTTTTTGTATAGGGTTTGTCTTACCTATAACCTGAACTTCATTTCTTACTATAGGATTCTTCAAGAAATGCTTCTTGAGACAAACACCCCTAATATATTTTTGTATTCCTATATACGTTGAGAATTTATCAATTTTTTCAGTCGGGGCAAATTTCAAACCCTTTTCCAATAATTTAATCTGTGCTGTAGTGAGTGTGACGGAACTTAAATTGATGACTGATGCTGTGTTCCCTATCGGTGTCTCGTGTGTGATGACTCTTTTCCTCTTACTCCTTCTCGTCTTTCGGGTTCGTCTGTATATCTGTGATAATGGTGTCTTAAGTTTTCCCCGTGATTTATTGTGGGCTGTGAATGGTATTTTTTTCTTTGTGTATTGTGATACTGATTTGTGTTTTGTTGTGCATGGTGATATCTCTGTCTCAAATTGTATTGGTGTTTGTGTGATTCCTGGTTGTGAGGGGGTGTTTGTTCCCTGTGTCTTATTTTTGTTCTGTGGTGAGCTGGAGTGTGATCTACTGTTAGAGTGCTCGTCCATACATTTTTGTTCAGTCTTAGGAGTCCTAGCACTATTGCGCCAAATGAGAATAGTCCCTGGTGATGCCGAGGGTGAACGACTGTTCAGGTGAATGCTGTGGGGCAAATGGATCAATCTACTACACCAGTTTTATGGTTTCGGAAAGTTGCAAATTTAGATGCATGTCCCATTTTGTGTCTAAATTTTAACATAGCCTGGCCTAAATATATAAATGCGTATTATATATAATATTAGGGGATTACATACAACAAATAATAACATAGACGCACATCCCCCTTGCGGCATGGGTTCTTAATTATCATCATCATCTACCAGTAAGACTGTCTTCATTGCCCATAGCAACCAATCAGAGAGCAGCTTTCATTTTTCCAGCACCGTTAAAGAAATAAAAGCTGAGCTCTGATTGGTTGCTAGAGGCAACAAGCACACTCATGGGTAAATGAGGCCTTAAGTTGTATGTTGGAACAATAACACCATAAGTCGCAATCCCAGTGCCCTCATTGTGCCCCTTTACCATAAGTGTCAGACTAAGCCCTCAAGAGTCTGGGATTGCCCTCATAACTGCCAACCATAGATAGTGCCAGCCACACTGCCCCTATAGATCCTAGAATTCTGGGCCGCTTGTGCTATCCACAGTGTCCCTATTAGAGATAGTGAGCGACAATGCCATATAAGTGCCAGTCAATGCCCCCATAATAAACAGGGCAATTGCCCTGGGCCCCCTTTCCAAAAGGGGCCCCCTGCCGTTTGAAAGTTAAATGGGCTGATGGTGGGAGTCTTTTTTTCTTCCACATGCTCCCTGTGACTGGCACTCTAAGGGTACTTTCACACTTGCGTTTTTCTTTTCACTGAGTTCCGTCAAAAGGGCTCAATGCCAGAAAAGAACTGATCAGTTATATCCCCATGCATTCTGAATGGAGAGCATTCCGTTCAGGATGCATCAGGATGCCTTCCGTTCAGTCATTTTGACTGATCAGGCAAAAGACCGCAGACCGAAAAAAAGAGTAAGGCCTCTTTCACACTTGCGTTGTCCGGATCCGGCGTGTACTCCACTTGCCGGAATTACACGCCGGATCCGGAAAAACGCAAGTGTACTGAAAGCATTTGAAGACGGAGCCGTCTTCAAATTGCGTTCAGTGTTACTATGGCAGCCAGGACGCTATTAAAGTCCTGGTTGCCATAGTAGGAGCGGGGAGCGGAATACTTACAGTCCGTGCGGCTCCCGGGGCGCTCCAGAATGACGTCAGAGCGCCCCATGCGCATGGATGACGTGATCCATGCGATCAGGTGATCCATGCGCTTGGGGCGCCCTGACGTCACTCTGGAGCGCCCCGGGAGCCGCACGGACGGTAATTATACTGCTCCCCCGCTCCCCACTACACTTTACCATGGCTGCCAGGACTTTAGCGTCCCGGCAGCCATGGTAACCATTCAGAAAAAGCTAAATGTCGGGTCCGGCAATGCGCCGAAACGACGTTTAGCTTAAGGCCGGATTCGGATCAATGCCTTTCAATGGGCATTAATTCCGGATCCAGCCTTGCGGCAAGTCTTCAGGATTTTTGGCCGGAGCAAAAAGCGCAGCATGCTGCGGTATTTTCTCCGGCCAAAAAACGTTCCGTTCCGGAACTGAAGACATCCTGATGCATCCTGAACGGATTTCACTCCATTCAGAATGCATGGGGATAATCCTGATCAGGATTCTTCCGGCATAGAGCCCCGACGACGGAACTCTATGCCGGAAGAAAAGAACGCAGGTGTGAAAGAGCCCTAAAAATAAATAAATGCCGGATCCGTTTTGCCCAATGACACCGGAAAGACGGATCCAGCATTTCAATACATTTTTCTGACTGATCAGGCATTTTTTTTTTTTTTTTTAGTTTCAAAGTATTTTATTCAAAATGAATGTAATTGTGCACATCACATAAAATACATACAATGGTACATGAATAAAATGCACCATGATAAGCATGACCTATATGTAGAGCAGGTATCATTACATCCAAGTGGAATATGATGAGAAGTAGGCAATGAAAATAATAGAAATAATACAAAAAATAAAGCCAAATTAAATAACATAAAATAAATCAACATATGGAGATCACATCGAAGAGCCAATTTAGACCAATGCAATGCAAAATCTCCCCTATAATGTAAAAATATCATGACATGTGCTCTAAGAATTGTGTTCAGTAATGAGTCAAGCTATGCTGTGAGATCAGGCATTTTTAAGACTGATCAGGATCCTGATCAGTCTTAGGCCTCTTTCACACTTGCGTTGTCCGGATCCGGCGTGTACTCCACTTGCCGGAATTACACTCCGGATCCGGAAAAACGCAAGTGTACTGAAAGCATTTGAAGACGGAACCGTCTTCCAAATGCTTTCAGTGTTACTATGGCACCCAGGACGCTATTAAAGTCCTGGTTGCCATAGTAGGAGCGGGGAGCGGGGGAGCGGTATACTTACAGTCCGTGCGGCTCCCGGGGCGCTCCAGAATGACGTCAGAGCGCCCCATGCGCATGGATGACGTGATCCATGCGATCACGTGATCCATGCGCTTGGGGCGCCCTGACGTCACTCTGGAGCGCCCGGGGAGCCGCACGGACGGTAAGTATGCTGCTCCCCCGCTCCCCGCTACACTTACCATGGCTGTCAGGACTTTAGCGTCCCGGCAGCCATGGTAACCACTCTGAAAAAGCTAAATGTCGGCTCCGGCAATGCGCCGAAACGACGTTTAGCTTAAGGCCGGATCCGGATCAATGCCTTCCAATGGGCATTAATTCCGGATCCGGCCTTGCGGCAAGTGTTCCGGATTTTTGGCCGGAGCAAAAAGCGCAGCATGCTGCGGTATTTTCTCCGGCCAACAAACGTTCCGTACCGGAACTGAAGACATCCTGATGCATCCTGAACGGATTACTCTCCATTCAGAATGCATTAGGATAATCCTGATCAGGATTCTTCCGGCATAGAGCCCCGACGACGGAACTCTATGCCGGAAGACAATAACGCAGGTGTGAAAGAGCCCTTACAAATGCCATCAGTTGGCATACTGCTTGCCAGATCACTCTGCCGCAAGTGTGAAAGTAGCCTAACATGCTGCAGCAGTCTGCTGTTGTCCACCCCACACAGTCTCCCCGTCTCACCAGACCTTGGTCACTGCACGGCATTAGCATCCTGCTGCCACACACATCCGATGTTCTGTGTGGGCGGAGCTAACATAGCTCTACCCCCATCCATTGCCTGCACTTGTTCCAGGCTGCAAGGCCCAAACATCAGACTAGGATGACTGGGCCTTCTGCTGGCTCTGACCTCAGCTTCTGGACTGCAGGAGATCCCAGGACCATGTCTTATGAAAGCACCTGGTAAGTCCATCCAAGCATGCAGCAGTGTCTGTGGAGGAGGGTGCAGTGCTGCTGGTGGTCACTCTCATTGTAACAGCCCTGCACTGCCCTCAAGTATTGATAGTCACTGATCTGTGAGCTCCCTGTGTGCACGCTGCGTGCGACCCCTGTGTACGCTCCCTGTGCCCCCTGTGAGCGCTCCCTCTACCCCCTGTGTGCGCTCCCTGTGCCCCCTGTATGCGCTTCCTGTGGCCTCTGTGCGCTCCCTGTGTCCTCTGTGCTGAATTGTTAATGGGGGGGGGGGGGGCAGAGGCATTGGAGTATAGATCTAAGGTCCAAATTAGCAGTGTCTTTTTTTTTCCAGTAATTGGGTGGGGGGGGGGGGGGGGGGGAGGCAGACTAATAAAGGAATCTGTAAAGCTATGTCACACATTATAACAGTGTCATACACAGACCCCCCATAAGTGTCATCCACAGATCCTCCATAACAGTGTGTCATCCACACAGATCCCCCATAACAGTGTGTCATCCACAGATCCTCCATAACAGTGTGTCATCCACAGATCCCCCATAACAGTGTGTCATCCACAGATCCTCCATAATAGTGTCATCCACAGATCCTCCATAACAGTGTGTCATCCACAGATCCTCCATAACAGTGTGTCATCCACCGATCCTCCATAACAGTGTGTCATCCACAGATCCTCCATAACAGTGTGTCATCCACAGATCCTCCATAACAGTGTGTCATCCACAGATCCTCCATAACAGTGTGTCATCCGCAGATCCTCCATAACAGTGTGTCATCCGCAGATCCTCCATAACAGTGTGTCATCCGCCGATCCTCCATAACAGTGTGTCATCCGCAGATCCTCCATAACAGTGTGTCATCCGCAGATCCTCCATAACAGTGTGTCATCCACAGATCCTCCATAACAGTGTGTCATCCGCAGATCCTCCATAACAGTGTGTCATCCACCGATCCTCCATAACAGTGTGTCATCCACAGATCCTCCATAACAGTGTGTCATCCACAGATCCTCCATAACAGTGTGTCATCCACAGATCCTCCATAACAGTGTGTCATCCACAGATCCTCCATAACAGTGTGTCATCCACAGATCTTCATTAACAGAGTGTCATCCACAGCATTATCTCCATTCACTGCTATGAAATTGCCAGTGATCAGCTATTTTCAGAACACTATTAGCATAATTGAGGATGACCATGCATGCACATTGTGCTCTCCCTTCACTTCAGGGGCCCGGATGGGACAACCCCTTTTTTTTCTGCTTATAAACTGCACCATGAAAAAAATTGCTCTGGCCATTCTTCATGTGGGTTTCATGTCCAGAATTCCCTTTGAAAATGGGCATTAATGAAAATCTACAGCAAAACTGCATCAAAAACGGTGTTATAAAATGCATCAGAAAAAAACACATCCAAAAAAAACTGATGCAGATTCTGCATTTGGTTTTTTTAAGCACAGAAAATACTCTGTGTGAACATACCCAAAGAGGCTGTAGGATCAGCAGCTTACAGTGGAAAGGCTAAAGAGAGATAATATGGCATTCTGCAACCAGCTGCTGTGGTTGCAACCTCTGTCTGTGTCTGCAAAGTCCTGTCAGACTTCTGGTCCAATATTTCAGGATTTGGGGCACCACTTTCAATTTTGCCCAGGGCCACACTTTGTCTAAAACCAGCCCTGCAGCCACCCCTTCCTACAAATGCCAGTCACATAGCAGATAAATGTCCTATAAATCTCAGCCAAAGCCATCTATAAGTTTCTACTATATCCATAGTTGTGCCAGAAACTGACAGCCACAGTGCTTTACAAGTGCCATAGCCTCCTCCAGAGCAGTCTTTAGGGTGACCATACGTTCCAGATATTTTCTCTTTCTGGAACCTAAAAAAACTGTTCAGTCGAAATTTCTAAATTACCAAAATTGGTCTGGGATTTTGGGGAAGTAGGGTGGTGCACCACAGGGTGGGCACTATAATCTGCTACAGTGCAAGAGCTGAAGGAGTTGTGATGATGTCACCATCATGTGATCAGTGCAGGAGGGGCCAAAGCTCAGCAGTGGAGAGGAGAAGTGGTAAGAACCTGTGATGATGTCACCATCATGTGATCAGTGCTGGAGGGTCTGAAGATCAGAAAGGGAGAGGAAAAGTGGAAAGGACCTGTGATGATATCACCATCATGTGATTAGGGTTGCATCGGGTATCGAATTATCGATACCCAATCGATACTTTTAGACCCGGATCGATTTGATATTGGGTTTTATTATTTTCTGATACTAGGCTGCGCTACTGCATAGCCTAGTATCTGTTAAAGAACATGGCACGCGCCAATCTCAGCTTGCACACCATGTTCTCCTCAGCAGCACGGTAAGAGAAGGAGGCAGTCCCTTCATCCCCACTGTGACGCTGCTGCCGCTGCCACCAGTGAGAGGAGCAGTGAGGTGGAGGAGGGGAGGGACTGTGACCACTGCGCCACTAATGAATGTAATTTACCCCTAAATACAAATGTCGGTGGCCAGTGCTGGCCATATCACATACCCGGAACGGAACCCAGCTTCTATGACAGGGCACTGCGATCTGCCGAACCGCCTCTATTAACCCCTCAGGTGCGGCAACTAAGAGGTTAATAGACGCGGTTTGGCTGATGTCTGTGCTCTGTCATAGAGGCCAGGTGCAGGGTATTTGATATGGCCAGCACCCGCGGCCTACATTTGTATTTAGGGATAAATTATATGCATTGGTGGTGCAGTGAGCCCCCCTCCCCCAGTATTATAATCATTGGTGGTGCAGAGCGCCCCCCCACCCCAGTATTATAATCATTGGTGGCAGTGGTCACAGGGTCCCCTCCCCTCCTCCTCAGTATATTCATTGGTGGTGCAGTGGCAGCTTCCGATTGGAGCCCCAGCTGGCATGGTAAGCTCCCTGCTGCCGAGTGCTCAAATCACAGGGAAGCAGGGAGAGTGTAAAGTCCTATTAACCCTAATAGAGTTCTATTAGGGTGAATAGACAAGGGTTCTAGCTCCCTAAGGTGGCTAATAATTATTAAATAAAAAGTTTAGAAAAAACACTAAAATATTAAAAGTTTAGATCACCGACTTTCCCAATTTTACAAATAAAATATATAAACAATGAAAAAATAAACATATTAGGTATCACCAAGTCCAAAAAAGTCAGAACTATTAAAACATAAAAAAGTCTCCTATGCGGTGGACACGTAACAGAAAAAAAAACAAAATAACACGCAATTTACCATTTTTTTGTCACCTTGTCCCCCCAAAAAATAGGATAGGACTGTTCTATTATGGGGCTGACGTTCCATAAAAAGCAAAATGCGCACAGCTTTTTTTGTGTTTTTATTTTTTTCTCATTGTATTGCAATGATATCGAGTATCGCAATACTTTTTTAATGGTATTAAATCAAAATGTTGGTATTGTGACAACCCTAGAGCAGTCAGGGACGAAGAATTGGTGAGCCTGAGAAACCTTGGAAGTTGTAGTCCTCTCCTCCTATACTCCCTTTCTGAATTGTCCTCTGATATCCAGAATGGACATGCTGGGAGTTGTAGTCCTCTCCGGTGTTAGACTGGGGTGTCTAGGGCCCACCATTAAAATTCATTCTGGGGGCCCACTACACAGATACATACAAATATTACCTTTTCACACAGCAGCAGAACAGCATCAACGTACTACAAGGTGAAGAATTATAGGGGTCCCTGCAGCGACTTCAAGAAGCCGGGTGCCTAGAAAAGGAGGATACTGGCTGGCCTGTCGCTGTGTCTACAAGCAATTTTTTGGAAAATTTTCCATTTTAATCCGTTTTTTTATCAAAGTAATGGTTAACAGCCAAACAAAACGTAATATTTATACCCTCATACCGCAGTTTACAGAAACACCCCATATGTGGTCGTAAACTGCTGTATGACCAAACGGCAGGGCGCAGAAGGAAAGGAACGCTGTATGGTTTCTGGAAGGCAGATTTTGATGGCCTTTTTTTTTTGGCACCATGTCCCATTTGAAGCCCCCCTGATGCACCCCTAGAGTAAAAACTCCATAAAAGCGACCATATCTAAGAAACTACACCCCTCAAGGTATCTAAAACTGATTTTACAAACGTCGCTAACCCTTTAGGTGTTCCACAAGAGTTATTGGCAAATGGAGAGGAAATTTCAGAATTTCTATTTCTGGTAACCTTGCCTCACAAAAATGTAATATAGATAAACCAAAAATAATATGTACCCTAAAAATAGTCCCAACAAAACTGCCACCTTATCCCGTAGTTTCGAAAATGGGGTCACTTTTATGGAGTTTCTACTCTAGGGGTGTATCAGGGGGGCTTCAAATGGGACATGTTGTAAATAAACCAGTCCAGCAAAATCTGCCTTCCAAAAACCATACGACGCACCTTTCCCTCTACGCCCTACCGTGTGCCCATACAGTAGTTTACGGCCACATATGGGGTGTTCCTACAAACTACAGAATCGGGGCAATAAATATAGCATTTTGTTTTGCTGTTAACCCTTGCTTTGTTACTGGAAAAAAAATATTAAAATGAAATTTGAGAATTAAATTTTTTGGGCAAATTTTCCATCTCCATTTGCCAATAACTCTTGTGCAACATCTAAAGGGTTAAGAAAAGTTTGTAAAATCAGTTTTGAATACCTTGAGGGGTGTAGTTTCTTAGATGGTGTCACTTTTATGGAGTTTCTACTCTAGGGGTGCATCAGGGGGGCTTCAAATGGGACATGGTGTAAATAAACCAGTCCAGCAAAATCTGCCTTCCAAAAACCATACGGCACACCTTTCCCTCTACGCCCTACTGTGTGCCCGTACAGTAGTTTACGGCCACTTATGGGGTGTTTCTGCAAACTACAGAATCGGGGCAATAAATATAGCATTTTGTTTGGCTGTTAACCCTTGATTTGTTACTGGAAAAAATGGATTAAAATGGAAAATTTGCCCAAAAATTAAAATTCGCAAATTTCATGCCCATTTGCCAATAACTCTTGTGCAACATCTAAAGTGTTAACAAAGTTTGTAAAATCAGTTTTGAATACCTTAAGGGGTGTAGTTTCTTAGATGGTGTCACTTTTATGGAGTTTCTACTCTAGGGGTGCATCAGGGGGGCTTCAAATGGGACATGGTGTAAATAAACCAGTCCAGCAAAATCTGCCTTCCAAAAACCATACGGCACACCTTTCCCTCTACGCCCTACTGTGTGCCCGTACAGTAGTTTACGGCCACATATGGGGTGTTTCTGCAAACTACAGAATAGGCGCAATAAATATAGCATTTTTTTGGCTGTTAATACTTGATTTGTTACTGGAATAAATGGATTAAAATGGAAAATTTGCCAAAAAATTGAAATTCTGAAACTTCATCCCCATTTGCCAATAACTCTTGTGCAACACCTAAAGGGTTAACAAAGTTTGTAAAATCAGTTTTGAATACCTTGAGGGGTGTAGTTTCTTAGATGGTGTCACTTTTATGGAGTTTCTACTCTAGGGGTGCATCAGGGGGGCTTCAAATGGGACATGGTGTAAATAAACCAGTCCAGCAAAATCTGCCTTCCAAAAACCATACGACGCACCTTTCCCTCTACGCCCTACCGTGTGCCCGTACTGTAGTTTACGGCCACATATGGGGTGTTCCTACAAACTACAGAATCGGGGCAATAAATATAGCATTTTGATTTGCTGTTAACCCTTGCTTTGTTACTGGAAAGAAATGGATTAAAAGGAAATTTGAGAATTACATTTTTTGGGGAAATTCTCCATCTCCATTTGCCAATAACTCTTGTGCAACATCTAAAGGGTTATCAAAGTTTGTAAAATCAGTTTTGAATACCTTATGGGGTGTAGTTTCTTAGATGGTGTCACTTTTATGGAGTTTCTACTCTAGGGGTGCATCAGGGGGGCTTCGAATGGGACATGGTGTAAATAAACCAGTCCAGCAAAATCTGCCTTCCAAAAACCATACGGCGCACATTTCCCTCTACGCCCTACTGTGTGCCCGTACAGTAGTTTACGGCCACATATGGGGTGTTTCTGCAAACTACAGAATCAGTGCAATAAATATAGCATTTTGTTTGGCTGTTAATCCTTGATTTGTTACTGGAATAAATGGATTAAAATGGAAAATTTGCCAAAAAATTTAAATTCTGAAACTTCATCCCCATTTGCCAATAACTCTTGTGCAACACCTAAAGAGTTAACAAAGTTTGTAAAATCAGTTTTGAATACCTTGAGGGGTGTAGTTTCTTAGATGGTGTCACTTTTATGGAGTTTCTACTCTAGGGGTGCATCAGGGGGGCTTCAAATGGGACATGGTGTAAATAAACCAGTCCAGCAAAATCTGCCTTCCAAAAACCATACGGCGCACCTTTCCCTCTACGCCCTACCGTGTGCCCGTACTGTAGTTTACGGCCACATATGGGGTGTTCCTACAAACTACAGAATCGGGGCAATAAATATAGCATTTTGTTTTGCTGTTAACCCTTGCTTTGTTACTGGAAAAAAAAAATGGATTAAAAGGAAATTTGAGAATTAAATTTTTTGAGGAAATTTTCCATCTCCATTTGCCAATAACTCTTGTGCAACATCTAAAGGGTTAACAAAGTTTGTAAAATCAGTTTTGAATACCTTAAGGGGTGTAGTTTCTTAGATGGTGTCACTTTTATGGAGTTTCTACTCTAGGGGTGCATCAGGGGGGCTTCAAATGGGACATGGTGTAAATAAACCAGTCCAGCAAAATCTGCCTTCCAAAAACCATACGGCACACCTTTCCCTCTACGCCCTACTGTGTGCCCGTACAGTAGTTTACGGCCACATATGGGGTGTTTCTGCAAACTACAGAATCGGGACAATAAATATAGCATTTTGTTTGGCTGTTATCCCTTGATTTGTTACTGGAATAAATGGATTAAAATGGAAAATTTGCCAAAAAATTGAAATTCTGAAACTTCATCCCTATTTGCCAATAACTCTTGTGCAACACCTAAAGGGTTAACAAAGTTTGTAAAATCAGTTTTGAATACCTTGAGGGGTGTAGTTTCTTAGATGGTGTCACTTTTATGGAGTTTCTACTCTAGGGGTGCATCAGGGGGGCTTCAAATGGGACAAGGTGTAAATAAACCAGTCCAGCAAAATCTGCCTTCCAAAAACCATACGGCGCACCTTTCCCTCTACGCCCTACCGTGTGCCCGTACAGTAGTTTACGGTCACATATGGGGTGTTCCTACAAACTACAGAATCGGGGCAATAAATATAGCATTTTGTTTTGCTGTTAACCCTTGCTTTGTTACTGGAAAAAAATGGATTAAAAGGAAATTTGAGAATTACATTTTTTGGGCAGATTTTCCATCTCCATTTGCCAATAACTCTTGTGCAACATCTAAAGGGTTAACAAAGTTTGTAAAATCAGTTTTGAATACCTTAAGGGGTGTAGTTTCTTAGATGGTGTCACTTTTATGGAGTTTCTACTCTAGGGGTGCATCAGGGGGGCTTCAAATGGGACATGGTGTAAATAAACCAGTCCAGCAAAATCTGCCTTCCAAAAACCATACGGCGCACCTTTCCCTCTACGCCCTACTGTGTGCCCGTACAGTAGTTTACGGCCACATATGGGGTGTTTCTGCAAACTACAGTATCGGGGCAATAAATATAGCATTTTGTTTGGCTGTTAACCCTTGATTTGTTACTGGAATAAATGGATTAAAATGGAAAATTTGCCAAAAAATTTAAATTCTGAAACTTCATCCCCATTTGCCAATAACTCTTGTGCAACACCTAAAGGGTTAACAAAGTTTGTAAAATCAGTTTTGAATACCTTGAGGGGTGTAGTTTCTTAGATGGTGTCACTTTTATGGAGTTTCTACTCTAGGGGTGCATCAGGGGGGCTTCAAATGGGACATGGTGTAAATAAACCAGTCCAGCAAAATCTGCCTTCCAAAAACCATACGGCGCACCTTTCCCTCTACGCCCTACCGTGTGCCCGTACAGTAGTTTACGGCCACATATGGGGTGTTCCTACAAACGACAGAATCGGGGCAATAAATATAGCATTTTGTTCTCTAACACGTTCATACATGCAGCGAATCGTCTTGCCAATATAAAATCGGCCACAACCGCAGGTCACCATGTACACAACATATGTGCTGCGGCAGTTCATAAAGCTGCGGACTCTATAGTTCAAACCAGCCACCCTGATGAACTTAGACTGAGTTCCGTCTACACAGGGTGCAACCCCCACATCTAAAATTTCCTACTGGGATATTCCTAGTGAGCCAAGTGGTATTTGGGGGAGTGGCAAATCTGCTTCTCACTATTTTATCCTTTATGGTATGGCACCTTCTGAAAGAAATACGGGGCTTATTGTTAGTGATCATTGCTAGGGATGGATCCCTCTCCAAGATATTCCAATTACAAAAAATGACTGACCGTATTTTTTTAGCCATTGGGCTGTACCTAAAGGTAAGCGTGAACCTGTCCATTTCTTTGTCCTCTTTCCCATGCCCCTTACTCGTCAATTGTTTATTATTACCTCTCGGTTTTTTCAATAAATCATGCTGAGAAAAATCACTCAGCACTTTGTGCATTCCTGCACTCACATCATACCCTCTAGACACCAAACGCTGCTTCAACTCTGTGGCTTGGCGGAGGTAACCACTTGTATGACTATTGATTCTCCACAATCTAATAAACTGTCCATATGGAAGGGACCTTTTCACCCAATTAGGATGATAGCTGTCATGGTGGAGCAAGGAGTTCTGAAGCCCTCCGTGACCAACTCGTCGTCCCTCAAAAAAAATTCAAAGTACGTGCCACCAAAAGTCCGTGTAAATTTCATTCCCATATCATTATTCTTCAAATACGCCACAAATTCTCCACATAACTCTTCGGTTCCTGACCATATCAAAAAGACATCGTCCACGAAACGGAGGAATACTTTGATGTATTTTAGATATGGATTGGATAGAGAAAACACATATCTGTCTTCTAATCTAGCCAAATATATGTTGGCAAACGTACAGGAGACCGGGGTCCCCATGGCCATCCCTAACTTTTGCCTGAACCATTTATTGTTTACTTGAAGACATTGTTGGTGAGTATGAATGTCAACCCCTCACCAATAAATCTACAAAAAAGCTCACTCTTTCCTACATTCATGAGTATGGATTGGATCGCCTCCACACCCGCATCATGTAGAGGCTCGTCACATCCAGGGACACTAAATGGTCACCTTTCTGCCAATAAATTCCCTTCAACGCAAGCAAAAATTCATTGGTGTCTTTCAGGTACGCTGGAGCACAAGGTAACAGCGGTCTGAGTAACCAATCTTTGTATTTTGACAGGGGCTCCGTTACTAAGCCAACCCCAGAGACGATGGGGCGTCCCGGGGGTGGCTCAGCGACTTATGGATTTTTGGGAGGAAGTACCAACAAGGCTGGGTAGGAGTAGCTGGAACCCATTTTTCTAAAAAGCCTTGAATCAGCTTCCTTAATTGCATCTGGATACTCATCACTGGGTTCCCCTCTATCCCTTCATAGACCTCAGGATCTGTTAGTTGCCTCATCGCCTCCTCCACATAATATGACTGTGACATGAGTACCACGTTGCCCCCCTTGTCCGCAGGCTTCACCACGATATCATCCCGAGTCTGTAACCAGTCAAGAGTCTGACGCTCTTCTCGACTGATATTAAATGGTGCCTCGGGATATATTATCGACATCTATCATCACTTGTTGCTGGAAAATATCGATGCTGCAGCCTGCGGGCATAGGGGAACAAAACGTGGACTTCACACCACCAGTAAACAATTCTGAACTCTTTTCTTCCACTGGGTTTTCATCCCCCACTAGAAACTCTAAACATTCCATTTCCATTTCATCAAACCTGGTGGATACGTTAAAGCCCATAGGGTCGGGAAAGACAGGTATTTGTCCTTCCGGACGCGGTATCTCAACTTGAGGGACCCCCTTAAACATTTTATGAAGGTACATTTTTCTAATTGCTTTAAACAAATCTACCTCAAATCCCACGGGGTCGAATTGCTCAGTCAAGCTGTATCTGAGCCCCCAACTGAGGGCCCTTATACAGCCCGGGGGGAAACTCTTCCCCCGTGAGATTCACCACCAAGTTATCAGACATAGGAATAGTCTCATTGGCACTAGAGTCGGTTATTTTTTCCACGAGACCTGTTTTCTCATCCTTCTCGATTTCCTGATGCTTTGGGGCCGCGGTCTTTCGCCGGCCTCTTCTGATCCGTTGTCTAAAGGGAAGTAAACCGTCCAGTCCTGATCAGGTTTTGTTTGATTTATATCGTCTGATTGACTGGAATCGGACTCACTAGTCCAATAATCACTTCTTTGGCGTCACGTAGGTCTCCGCCTTTGAAGTCTCCTCCTACTCCTATTCCAATCAAACACATGTCCCGTGTCATAATCAGATTTGTCTCTTACAAACTTGTCACTTTTTTATCCTTCACCTCTGCTTGTATGATCACCAATTTTTTATTATTTTTTTTCTCAAAGTTCACTAGTTGTGTTTCTGCCATACGTGATGTTAATTCAGATTTTGCACACCCCAAATCCTCTTTTACTTTCTCGTATTCGACAGAATTACGTTTCAAAACCAGTTTCATCACACACATAAAAAATTCATTATGCAACTGCTGCCATTCTTTCATAAATTTAGGATCCTGTTCAAACTGTGCTGGGTCCTTATACACACGCAGCCCCCGTGGAACGTGTCCACAATCTCGATAGGACCGCAACGACTCCACAGTCCAGAACAGTCTAACTTCTCTGTCTGATAGTTGTGTAACTTTAGCTTCTAGAGCCCTTGTACTTAAATTTTGAAGCAAATTTTTATTGTTACATTGTGCAAAGAAATGCTCCGCTCCTTCCCTGCCATCATTCAAGGATACTGTGACCTCTTCCGAAGCCATAACTGCACACTTCGTATACGGGTCGCTTCAGATATGGGTCAGGTGAGACGCTGGTTCCGAGGTGCTCAGCTCCACAACACAAGTCCATACAAATCACACTCTAAATAGAATTATGAGCGGCACACTCCACGTCTCTCCTTTAACTTTAACCCGAAATTGCAGATCCCACACGGTTCTCCTTTAATACCACGATCTCAGCGGTGCACGAGCCCAAACAACAATTAACCCCTTTAATTCTTTTTATTTTAATTTTGACAATGCAAATTAAGGAAATTAACTGTACAATTTTTCCTTTTTATTTCGTTCACATTGTGCGTTTTTTCATGTTGTGGACCTAATTTTTTGTTGGGATTATATATTGGTTGTTACCTCACAGCATGAAATGTCGCATTTGATGTAATTTTATATGTGGATTCTATTTGTTATGTGTGGCAAGTTAATGAGCATTCCTTAGCAAGGGGTTTGTATATCCCCACTCCTGACTTGATTGGGGGTGTGAAGTGTATTTAAAGCCAAGGAAGGATAGTCTCATTAGGTTACGACTAAGAACACAACTGTGTTCGAAATGCGTCAACCATGCTGGGGTGAAGGTTTGTGTCCATGTGAGTTATATGCTACAAGAAGAAATAAAGTGCAACTGAGTTTTATTTCAAGGGCTGGAACTATTTTCTTCTATTCTGTACAAGAGTGATTTGCTTGGCTTGCTCTGTGCACAGGGCTGTGGATTGTGAGGTGAGCTGGATTCTTTCTAATGGATGCTGTAAAGATGTCCCCAAGAAGAAGCTTGGCCAAACGTATGTTGAGGTAATTGTCACTACCAGAGCTTTGGGACGTTCTCACAGCTCTGTTTCTCCACCCCTGTGATGATGTCACTACTAGAGCTGGGAGGAGTTCTCACTGCTCTGTTTACTTTTGGTTTCCTTCCTCCCAGCTGTTCCTCATGCTTTTGATTTCCCTCCCTTTATATCACCCCTCCTCCTATTGTAGGGCGTGGATTATAGTTCTCATTTCAGTTGTAGCTCTTGCTTTAGTATCTTCATTTGTAGCTATCAGTTCACTGGACCTGTGTTCTGCTGCAGCAAGCACTCCGGATATTGCCAGCTGTCCTTGGATCCGTCTTCTCTGCGGCTGCAACACCTTCAGCTAAGTGTACAGACATTGTTGTGTACCTGATTATTTTCTGACTGGATCTGAGGTGGCCACGGTTCCCTCCATATACTGAGTAGGGCACCGGTGGCCGTGCCCCTTCCACTATTGTAGGGGTTACAGTGGTCATCAGTCTTAGGTACGTGGGCATGCCTCGTTCCGCCATTTGGATCCGGGCATGTGCTTTAGCAGCATAGGGAGAGCTTTGAGGGTCTGACAGGGGTCACCCTTTATCCTCCCTAGTTTGGGTCCGGTCAGTAGCTCTTTTACTGTGTATACTATTGTTGCTCACATACAGCCGTGACATAATAATCCACCAAAACCGTCTTTTTTTGACATGGATCCGCTTTCTGGCCTGGTTGACCGCATGCAGGGTCTTTCTTTGGAAGTAGCGGATCTCCGTCAATCTATGACTCAGCTTCAAGCATTGGGCTCTGCTCCGGCTCATGGAGTCTGTTGCGAGCCAAAGGTCTCACTTCCGGAAACGTTCTCCGGGGCCAGTGAGAATTTTGTTCGCTTCAGAGAGGCATGCAAACTCCATTTTTGCTTGTGTCCCCACTCCTCTGGTAAGGAGGAGCAGAGGGTGAGGATTGTCATCTCCCTGCTCAGGGGTAATGCTCAGACTTGGGCTTTTTCGCTGCCATCAGGGGATCCCTCCCTTCGATCCGTGGAAAGATTTTTTGTGGCCCTGGGGCAGATTTATGATGACCCGGATCGTGTTGCTCTGGCCGAATCTAACTTACGTGTTTTATGCCAGAACAAACTGTCTGCGGAGCTTTATTGTTCTGAATTTCGGAGATGGGCAGCTTATTCGGGTTGGAATGATGCTGCACTCCGGAGTCAGTTCTGTCATGGTCTCTCAGAGAGATTGAAAGATGCGTTTGCTTTCCATGAGAGACCAACGTCCTTAGAGTCTGCCATGTCATTGGCGGTACGCCTTGACAGGCGTCTAAGAGAAAGAAACGAGACCTCTCTGTCCAGCCATTATCAGTCTAGGGGCAGTGGTGCGGACTCATTCAGTGTGCAGGGGCCTCATCCTGTCTCGCTCCCCTCTGAGGAGGAGCCCATGCAGCTAGGTCGACTTGCCCCTGATAAAAGAGGATTTAGTCCTCAGAGTATGGTGTGTTTTTGTTGTGGGGGCATAGGTCATTTGGCAAATGTTTGTCCGTCTAGGAGATTCTTGAACTGTACTAAGAGCGATAATAATAGAAAAACCTCAAAAGGTAAATCATCAAATTCTGCTTCATCTGCTACTTTGGGCAAAGTTGATGTAGGAATTGATGCTTTTCCTCTGACCTGCAGTTCCCGTTTTCTCCTGTCTGCCAGGGTGGCACTAGAGAGCAAAGTCATTTCTTGTGAGATTTTTGTCGATAGTGGAGCGGCCGTCAATCTTATTGACACTCAATTTGTAGCCATGCATGGTTTTCAGGTTTGCACATTAGAAAAGGATATACCTGTTTTTGCTATTGACTCTGCTCCACTCTCACAGAGATCTCTGAAGGGCATTGTTCACAATATCCGGCTAGCTGTAGGTGACACTCATGTGGAGGATATATCTTGTTTTGTCCTTAACGGATTGCCTTCTCCTCTAGTTTTGGGGTTACCCTGGCTCACTAGACATAACCCCACTATTGATTGGCAAGGAAGGCAAATAAATGAGTGGAGTGACTTTTGTAGAGAGAATTGTCTCACAGCGACTTTTGCAGAGGTGTCTACTAAAACTGTGCCATCATTTCTCTCTGATTTCTCGGACGTGTTTTCCGAGAGCGGTGTTCAGGAGCTACCTCCTCACCGGGAGTTTGACTGTCCCATTAACCTCATTCCCGGCGCCAAGCTGCCAAAAGCACGCCTCTACAATCTCTCACAACCGGAAAGAATCGCAATGCGAACTTATATCTCCGAGAGTCTCGAGAAGGGGCATATTCGTCCCTCAAAGTCACCTGTGGCCGCGGGTTTTTTTTTTTTTTTTTAAAAAGATGGCTCTCTGAGACCTTGCCTAGATTTTAGGGAGCTGAACCGTATCACGATTCGCGATCCCTATCCCCTTCCTCTGATCCCGGACCTCTTCAACCAAATTGTTGGGGCCAAGGTGTTTTCCAAATTGGATTTGAGAGGCGCGTACAACCTGGTCAGGGTCAGAGAGGGGGATGAATGGAAAACGGCCTTTAATACCCCTAACGGGCATTTCGAGAATCTCGTTATGCCTTTCGGCCTGATAAATGCTCCGGCCGTCTTTCAGCATTTTGTTAATAGTATTTTCTACCATTTAATGGGGAAATTTGTATTGGTGTATCTTGATGATATTTTGATTTTTTCCCCTGATGTTCAGACCCATCAGGATCATCTTCATCAGGATCATCTTTTTCAGGTTCTGCAGATTCTGCGGGAAAATAAATTGTACGCCAAGCTGGAGAAATGTCTTTTTATGGTATCGGAGATTCAATTTCTGGGTTTTCTCCTCTCTGCTTCTGGTTTTCGCATGGATCCGGAGAAGGTCCGTGCTGTACTTGAGTGGGAGCTTCCTGAGAATCAGAAGGCATTGATGCGCTTTCTGGGTTTTGCGAACTATTACAGAAAGTTAATTTTGAATTATTCCTCTGTTGTCAAACCCCTTACTGACATGACAAAAAAGGGGGCGGATTTTTCCTCTTGGTCGGAGGAGGCGCTTGCAGCCTTTTCTAAGATTAAAGAGAGTTTTGCGTCTGCTCCCGTCTTGGTGCATCCCGATGTTTCTTTACCTTTTATTGTTGAGGTGGATGCTTCCGAGGTGGGTGTGGGTGCGGTTTTGTCCCAGGGCCCTTCTCCTGCCAAATGGCGACCCTGTGCCTTTTTCTCTAAAAAACTCTCCCCGGCAAAGAGAAACTATGATGTGGGAGATAGGGAGTTGTTGGCCATCAAGTTGGCTTTCGAGGAATGCCGCCATTGGTTGGAGGGGGCCAGGCACCCTATCACCGTTTTTACCGACCATAAGAATCTGGCATACTTGGAGTCGGCCAGGCGTATGAATCCGAGACAGGCCAGATGGTCTCTGTTCTTCTCCAGATTCAATTTTGTTGTTACATTCCGACCTGGGATAAAAAATGTGAAGGCTGATGCTCTCTCTCGCTGTTTTCCGGGAGGAGGAAACTCCGAGGACCCGGGTCCCATTTTGGCGGAGGGGGTAGTTGTTTCTGCTCTATATTCCGATTTGGAGGCCGAGGTCCAGGCTGCCCAGACTGAGGCACCTGCCCGTTGTCCTTCTGGGAAGTTGTTCGTGCCTCCTGAGCTACGTCACAAACTCTTTAAGGAGCATCATGATACGGTTCTTGCCGGTCACCCCGGGAGTAGAGCCACGGTAGATCTCATTGCTCTGAGATTTTGGTGGCCTGCTCTTCGTAAGTCGGTGGAGGGTTTTGTGGCTGCTTGTGAGACGTGCGCTCGCGCTAAGGTCCCTCGTTCACGGCCTTCAGGTTCCCTTCTCCCGTTACCCATACCTTCCCGTCCTTGGACACACCTGTCCATGGACTTTATCACGGATCTTCCTCGTTCCTCGGGGAAGTCGGTGATCCTGGTGGTGGTGGACCGTTTTAGCAAGATGGCTCATTTCGTACCTTTCCCTGGTTTACCCAATGCTAAAACGTTGGCGCAAGCTTTTGTCGACCATATTGTTAAATTGCACGGCATTCCCTCTGATATTGTTTCCGATAGAGGCACGCAGTTTGTGTCCAGGTTCTGGAAGGCTTTCTGTTCTCGCCTGGGGGTTCGGCTGTCCTTCTCTTCTGCTTTTCACCCGCAGTCGAATGGTCAGACTGAGCGCCTCAATCAGAATCTGGAGACATATTTGCGCTGTTTTGTGGCAGAGAACCAGGAGGATTGGTGTTCATTTCTCCCTCTTGCTGAGTTTGCTCTGAACAACCGTCGTCAGGAATCTTCTGATAAGTCACCATTCTTTGGTGCATATGGGTTCCATCCGCAGTTTGGGACATTCTCGGGAGGGGCTCTTTCTGGTTTACCTGAGGAGGAGAGATTTTCCTCGTCTTTGTCTACCATTTGGCAAAAGATTCAGAGTAATCTTAAAAAGATGAGTGAGAGGTATAGGCGTGTGGCTGATAAGAGACGTGTGCCTGGTCCGGACCTGAATGTGGGTGATCTGGTGTGGTTGTCTACAAGAAATATTAAACTGAAGGTTCCCTCCTCGAAATTGGGTCCCAAGTTTGTTGGGCCTTATAAAATCTTGTCAGTCATCAATCCTGTTGCCTTCCGTCTTGATCTTCCACGGGTTTGGAAGATACATAATGTATTTCACAGATCTCTCTTAAAACCATAAGTCCAGCCCACGGTACCCTCCTCTTTGCCTCCTCCTCCGATTTTGGTTGATGGCAATCTGGAGTTTGAGGTTTCCAGAATTGTGGACTCTCGCATTGTCCGCGGTTCTCTTCAGTACCTCGTTCATTGGAAGGGTTATGGTGCTGAGGAGAGGATGTGGGTTCCGGTGTCGGACATTAAAGCCACTCGCCTCATCAGGGCATTTCATAGGGCTCATCCTGAGAAGGTGGGTCCTGGGTGTCCGGAGTCAACCCGTAGAGGGGGGGGTACTGTCACTACCAGAGCTTTGGGACGTTCTCACAGCTCTGTTTCTCCACCCCTGTGATGATGTCACTACTAGAGCTGGGAGGAGTTCTCACTGCTCTGTTTACTTTTGGTTTCCTTCCTCCCAGCTGTTCCTCATGCTTTTGATTTCCCTCTCTTTATATCACCCCTCCTCCTATTGTAGGGCGTGGATTATAGTTCTCATTTCAGTTGTAGCTCTTGCTTTAGTATCTTCATTTGTAGCTATCAGTTCACTGGACCTGTGTTCTGCTGCAGCAAGCACTCCGGATATTGCCAGCTGTCCTTGGATCCGTCTTCTCTGCGGCTGCAACACCTTCAGCTAAGTGTACAGACATTGTTGTGTACCTGATTATTTTCTGACTGGATCTGAGGTGGCCACGGTTCCCTCCATATACTGAGTAGGGCACCGGTGGCCGTGCCCCTTCCACTATTGTAGGGGTTACAGTGGTCATCAGTCTTAGGTACGTGGGCATGCCTCGTTCCGCCATTTGGATCCGGGCATGTGCTTTAGCAGCATAGGGAGAGCTTTGAGGGTCTGACAGGGGTCACCCTTTATCCTCCCTAGTTTGGGTCCGGTTAGTAGCTCTTTTACTGTGTATACTATTGTTGCTCACATACAGCCGTGACAGTAATACTGCGTCCAGGTCACTGGTCTGTATAATCATTCCTATATAGGTTTTGTCTTATTTTGGATAAACACTTATTAGTAGTGGAATGTGATTACTATATAATTTTTTACAACACGATTCTATAATTTATGGAGTTATTTATCCTGATACATGTTATTTTGGGTTGCGTAGTAACGTCCCTTTTTATACCATGTGAGCTACTATTTATTATGATTGGCAGTATCATCTAATACAATGGACCAGATTCTTGGATAGCAGCGTTTTATGTGATATGTTATGTCTCATTTAACTTCACATACAAGGTTTTTACTTCTCTTTAATCATGTTTCAATAAAGATGCATTCAATTGTCATATGGAAGTGTGGCATTCATTTATTTATTCTGTTGAAGTTTGTACGTTGTGTTGGTCGGTCTATGACATAACATCCCAATAAAATACATTTAAGTTTGTGGGTGTAACATGAAAAAATGTGGGGTATGAATACTTTTTTTAAGGCACTGTATATCCCCTCATGAAGACACTTTCTCTGTAGAGCTGTATGGAAAAAAACATTGTTAAAAAAGCCATTGAAAACACTAACACACACTGCACATGCATTTTCAAAAGCTGCAAAAAACAATTAAAGTCTATGGAAGAAAAACCACTAGACAATGAGGGATAAAACACCACTGATTTAAGAAAAATAACGACTCAAGAATAAAATAAAAAAACACCACTACAAAAAACATGTTTGTCCTGTGTTTTATATTTCCATTCCGTAGACTGGTCAAAGTTACTGTTACTGTGAACAGTTAGGCAAGTTGAAGATTTATCTTCAAAAGGAACAAAATTAAAGATGAAACACACTTTTCAACATTTTAAGCAAAATCTGAATATTACGTTGGTTTTGTACAATTTTTGAGTGAAAAAGGGAAAGGATTACCTTGCAAAAGTATGGGAACCCATGGAGATTTCAGCGCTCAGATAACTTCTTTAAATAGCCTGTTAGGTTAAGGCTTGTTCACAATCCTCTTTAGGAAAAGCCAGTGTAAGGGTCCATTCACACGTCCGTTTTTTCTTTCCTGATCTGTTCCGTTTTTTGCGGAACAGATCTGGACCAGATCTGGACCCATTCATTTTCAATGGGTCCTGGAAAAAATCGGACAGCACAATGTGTGCTGTCCGTTTCCGTTGTTCCGTTCCGCATGTCCGTTTAAATATAAAACATGTCCTATTCTTTTCCGCAAAATTCGGATCCTGGTACAATACAAAGTCAGGCTACTTTCACACTAGCGTTCGGAGCGGATCCGTCTGATGTTTCATCAGACGGATCCGCTCCGATAATGCAGACGTTCGCATCCGTTCAGAACGGATCCGTCTGCATTAAAACTTAGAAAATTTTCTAAGTGTGAAAGTAGCCTGAGCGGATCCGTTCAGACTTTACATTGAAAGTCAATGGGGAACGGATCCGCTTGAAGATTGAGCCACATTGTGTCATTTTCAAGCGGATCCGTCCCCATTGACTTACATTGTAAGTGTGGACGGATCCGCTCGCCTCCGCACGGCCAGGCGGACACCCGAACGCTGCAAGCAGCGTTCAGCTGTCCGCCTGGCCGTGCGGAGGCGAGCGGAGCGGAGGCTGAACGCCGCCAGACTGATGCAGTCTGAGCGGATCCGCATCCATTCAGACTGCATCAGGGCTGGACGGAAGCGTTCTGCTCCGCTCGTGAGCCCCTTCAAACGGAGCTCACGAGCGGACAGCAGAACGCTAGTGTGAAAGTAGCCTCAATGGATCCGCAAAAAACGGAAGACATTCGGATGTCATTACGTATGTCATCCGTATTATGCGGATTCCGTTCCTGGAAATTACATTTTAATTTTTTTTTTATTTATTTTTTTCAAAGAAATCCAAACAACTTTATTTGCTTATTGAAATTTATACATGTTTCCGTTTTTTGCGGATCCGCAAAAAACGGATGACATACGGAAACATTTTCAGGAACAACGGATCCGCAAAAAACGGACCGAAAATCGGGATATAGAAAAATACTGACGTGTGAATGTAGCCTTACGGTCACGTACACACACACTCACACACACAGGGGTGAGGATAGTGACCAATGCGCTTCACCCTCACCCCTGGCCCTGCCCACTTGCCTCGCAAGTCCTGATGAAAGGGGACAACTGGACGGCAGTCCCTAGTTTAGAATACGTGCTGGGAGGACAGACAAGACAAATAACGGATAGTGAACGGACCGGGTCAATACCAAGAGAGCAACGAAGTACAAAAGGAGTAAGCAGAGAATAGTCAGGAGAAGCCGGGGTCAAATACCAGGAGAGTAATGAAGTAGCACAGGAGTCCGCAGAGAATCGTCAGGTGGAAGCCGGGGTCAGAATACCAGGAGAGCAGCGCAGTACAGGAGGAGCAGGCAGAGGATCATCATGGAACACAGGAACAGGTAAATATGCCAGGTAACAAAATAGCCAATGAACCTAATTAACAGGCAACCTGTGGCCAGCAGGCTGCCTGTTAAATACTGACTAGCGGGGTCATGTGACGTGGCCAGCGCCACATGACCCACACTAGTGAATACAGCTGAGCACTGAGTGCCCAGCTCCGTGCTCAGACCTCCCCTGGTTGCCGGGGGAACTGAGGACGCCGGCCGCGCGGAGGAGACGTGCGCGGCCGGTCTGTCCCGCCCCCTATCACCTAGGAGACGAGGACACTGTGCACGTCCTTGCTCCTGCACAGAGGCGGGACGCCGACGGCGCTGAGGAGAGCGAGCGCCTCGTCGGCGTCCCGTGACAGCCAGGTGATGTAAATTTCAAACCTTTATGAATACCCAGACTCCTCTAACCTTGTTCCAAAACACAGCAGCCACGGGTTCTTCTAAGCAGCTGCATAACACTCTGAAATTGAAAATGGTTGAGGCCCACAAAGCAGGAGAAGCAGGTTGTCATTTCAAATGTAATTTAGAAATGGAAGTTAACAGGAACAGTGGAGGTCAAGAGAAGGTCAGGAAGACCAAGAACATTTTCAGACAGCTGTTAGTAGGATTGCTAGTAAGGCAAATCAGAACCCCCGTTTGATTGCAAAAGACATTCAGGAGGATTTACCAGACTCTGGAGTTGTGGTGCATTGTTCTACTGTTCAGCGACATCTGCAAAAATATGGCTTTTTATGGAAGAGTCATCAGAAGAAAACTTCCCCTGCATCCTAACCACAAAATTCAGTGTCAGAAGTTTGCAAAAGAACTTCTAAACAAGCCTGATGCATTTTGGAAACGAGTCCGGTGGACCGATGAGGACAAAATAGAACTCATTTGCCACAATGAGCAGAGGTATATTTGGAGTGGCCAGTGCAAAAACTTCTGGATTTTTTGTTTTAGTTTAAATATAAAAAGTGACAAGGAAAATTAAAAATAACATCATCTAAAATTATTAAAAAATATGCAAACATAAAAAAGTGATTTAAACAGTAGGTCATTTTCTGATGACACATTCCCTTTAAAAGATTAAAATAAAAAAATGTTTTTGCTTAAAGAGGACCTTTCATGGTTTTGTATTAATTGAAATAAATACCTTTACTTGCTGTCACCCTGCCTGATTTTTTAAAATATCACTCCTGCGCCCCGCTGTGCCCCTTCCCCCGCAGTTTTTCGCACTCAGTATGCTAATACTGAGCATCGGTACAGGGAGGAGGAGATGCCAGGGTTTCTCAATGGGCGTCTCCTTCTCCCTGGCTGTGCCGCGATTCAATCACAGTGGAGAGCGTCACAGCCAGGGAGAAGGAAACGCCCATTGAAAAAAAACTGGCGTCTCCTCCTCCCTGTACCGATGCTCAGTATTAGTATACTGAGCGTGAAAACTGCGGGGGGCACAGCGGGGAGGAGGAGCAATATTTTAAAAAAATCAGGCAGGGTGGCAGCATCAGAGGGGGGTTCCCTGCGAGTAAAGGTATTTATCTCAATTAATACAAAACAATGAAAGGTCCTCTTTAAAATACAAAGGGAATGTGTCATCTTTAGCGTTATGTATTTTGTAGATCATTTCATCTTCAACTAGCTGTCACGAACGTTCCCGCGACAGGTGGCAGGAAATCGGTGAGACTGGCAACACATGGTTTGATCTGACATGTTTTCCATTTGGATCAAATGACATCTGTGTTGTTTATGGTGCTTGCCACACCTTCTTTTCCCAGGTGTGGCTATTGTGGTCATTTAACTCTCTATTTATTGTTGTTTCTCCCACTATGCTATGCAGTTTATAGCTTCAGTTTTAGGTTTGGATAGCTGGTGTGTGGATCTCGGCTGAGTTCCTGGTGCTGCCATAGCCACTTGAAGTTAAGTGTTTTCTTTCTCTTTTTTAATTTTGGGTTATTTTGTGTGTTGCATTTCCCTATCATTTGTTTTAAGGCCTGAGGGAGACTCCTGTTCGTCTTTCCTTTTGGAAGAACAGGTTGTCTCAGTCCTGAAAGTAGTACTAGTGATGAGCGGCAGGGGTCATATTCGAATTCGCAATATTTCGCGAATATTTTGTAGAATATTCGACGAATATTCTCAAATTCAAATATTTGTTATATTCTATGATTTTTTTACTCGAAAAATCGACAAGGTAATGATCGCGTAATATGCGAATTTTCGTAATGGTAATTTTTATCGCGAATTTTTCAATTGCCGAGCAAAAACATGATTCCTCCCTGCTACTGGCTGGTGGGCCAATGAGTCATAGCACTATATTGAATATATTTGTTTTTTCAAATATTTGTAATATTCTAAAACAAGAATATATAGCAATACAGCGAATATTTGAAAAAACGAATGTAGGGCAATTAAGGCCTCTTTCACACTTGCGTTGTCCGGATCCGTCGTGTACTCCATTTGCCGGAAGTGCCCGCCGGATCCATAACACCGCAAGTGAACTGAAAGCATTTAAAGACGGATCCGTCTTCAAAATGCGTTCAGTGTTACTATGGCAGCCAGGACGCTATTAAAGTCCTGGTTGCCATAGTAGTAGTGGGGAGCGGGGGAGCAGTATACTTACCGTCCGTGCGGCTCCCGGGGCGCTCCAGAATGACGTCAGAGCGCCCCATGCGCATGGATGAGTGATCCATGCGATCACGTCATCCATGCGCGTGGGGCGCCTTAACGTCACTCTGAAGCGCCCCGGGAGCCGCACGGACGGTAAGTATACTGCTCCCCCGCTCCCCACTACACTTTCCATGGCAAACAGGACTTTAGCGTCCTGGCAGCCATTCAGAAAAAGCTAAACGTCGGATCCGGTAATGCGCCGAAACGACGTTTAGCTTAAGGCCGGATCCGGATTAATGCCTTTCAATGGGCATTAATTCCGGATCCGGCCTTGCGGCAAGTGTTCAGGATTTTTGGCCGGAGCAAAAAGCGCAGCATGCTGCGGTATTTTCTCCGGCCAAAAAACGTTCCGTTCCGGAACTGAAGACATCCTGATGCATCCTGAACGGATTTCTCTCCATTCAGAATGCATTGGGTTAATCCTGATCAGGATTCTTCCGACATAGAGCCCCGACGACGGAACTCTATGCTGGAACAGAACAACGCAAGTGTGAAAGAGCCCTTAGCTAATATAGTGCTATAATCTTTTTTTTTATAATCTGAACTTCAGATGATAAAAAAATGACAACTATTAGACAAAGAAGATTATAGCACTATATTAGCTAAATTGCTCTACATTTTTTTTGAATATTCGCTGTATTGCTATATATTCTTGTTTTATAATATTACGAATATTCGAAAAAAAGAATATATTCGATATAGTGCTATATATTAGTTTTTTAGACTATTCATCATTTTTCCCATTTAAAGTCATGATGTCTCCCTGCTTCTTGCTTGTGGGCCAATGACTCATTGGCCCACAAGCAAGAAGCAGGGAGGAATCATGTTTTTACTCGGCAATCGAAAAATTTGCGATAAAAATTCGTATTATGAAAATTCGCAATAAAAAAATCTCAAATACTCGAAATTACGAATATATATCACTATATTCTAAATATTCGCAAATTTTCGAAGTAGCTATATTCGCGATAACAATTCGCAATTCGAATATTCGTGATCAACACTAATTAGTACCAGGGTCCTATAGAGTGAGTTAGGACATTAGGTATTCCTGTGTATGAACTCACCGACTTCTCGGGTCTGTTCATACTGGTAGTTAGTCAGGAGTTTGATTAGGGTTTTACTTGGAGGTGTCCATCTTCTTTCCCTAGTTTCCAGGCCTTATTCCCACAACCCTTTCCCTCCTATGTTCGTTGTGGTGTTTCCCTCCCACACCCGAACATGACACTTGCTTAACTCCTCACAGTAATTTTGACGAGAGGTGCCCAAACTGCATGCCACTGTACTTGAATAACTTGTTTATATACTTATCCCTGTTATCGCCTCTTGAAATGTCATTACTCTAGCAGTGGACCGAATACCACACTCCGTGTCCTAGATAGTTCTTGGTGACATGTAATAACATGATTACATCTATATTCCAATAGGATATTTAAAAAAAAAAAATAATTAACTTAGGGTTTAGTCACTTGTCAGTTAATTTTAGGAAGTATGAGACGTACTGGCTGGAATGGAAACTTTGAGAAAAATTTGTAGTAGCAGCAAACTAGTCAACACACATAGCAGTCATTCGGCAAGAAGGGCTCAGCTTGTACAACGTGATGAATATAGGTCATATTTGGCGGTCTTTTCTGTCACATTTTCGGTGGTTTGTATAAACCACAGATGTGCTTCATAAGCTATAGTACGGTCACGTACGTACGCTGTGATATGAAATAAAAACGTGGTTGGTGGTCTTAAGCATACTTGACATCTTTTGAGAATGGTCATTAGTGAGATTTCAAAGGGCGGAATAAAAAATGGCGTCTGCCACACTCTCTGCAAAAAATTTGGGCTTTATGCCCTGCCCATTGATATAGGACATGCCCCAGCATACACAGAAAGTGCATATGACCCCCTTTAGCACACCCCAAAGTGAATACAGACCACATGCCAGACCCTCTAAACAAATACAGATTCTCCACCCCCCCCCCCTAAACTAATAGAGCCCAAACTCCCTAAAACCTCCTCAATAAATGTGGACCACAGACCTCCCTGTATACAGACCCCTAGACTAAAATCCCCCATTGGTTACAGACCCAAGACCAGATTCCCTCTCTACAGACCCCAGACCAGACATTTAAATAGACCCCGAACAGACCACATGCCAGAACCACTAAACAAATACAAAGCATTAATAAATGCAGATTTTCCCCCTAAAAAAGGCCTCCTAAAGAAATACAGACCACAGATGAGAACCCCCTCTTTTTATAGACCTCGGACTACAGCTCCCCTTGGGCATAACAAGGACTCTTGGGGCCCCATAGCAAAACTTGAAATGGGGCCCTGCACCACCATGAACACCTTAGGTAACATGAATATGAGAAAATGTTGGTATACCTAATGCACAGAGATAATGCACACAGTGATGTCACAATAGTGGGATAATGTTTTCCGAGACTTTAATACTGATGACCTATCCTCTGGATAGTGTCCAAAAAAATGAAGAAAGCAGCACTCCAAAGCCCGCAATAGGGTAAATAATACTCCCAGTACTCGGGTACCTGATGATGATTCAGGGTATCTTGGTGCCCGCGGTGTTAGATCCTGGCTCCGGGTCCCAGCATATAGGAAGAAAAGGGATCTGCAGCACTCACTTCAAGCAATGGTTATTTTTAGTGATGAGCAAAGCGAGCTTCAGATGCTACATCCGAAGTCGCTTCGCTCAAAACTTCGGATTAATGCTGTACGGAGATCCATCTCCGCATAGCATTAAAATGTATGGGCTCCGATGAGCCAAAGTCAGTTATTCGCAAAGTCACGTGAGACGCCAGTAGCCGGAAGAAGCGCAGTTGCGCGAAACGGCCGTCGCTACTTAGCGCTCTGGGAGAAGCGAGTCCGCCCCAGCCCTGCTTTTATCTCTACTCATATTGATGAATAAAGAAGATTGATGATTCCAGTGGTGAGTGCCGCCTGTTTATTCTATGCAGGGCCGGCCTTAGGTGTCCAGGCGCCCTGTGCGAGCTAACCTTGTGGCGCCCCCCCCCCCCCCCCAAAAAAAAAAAAAAAACACTGCTTGTTGCTGGCATCATGGCATAGGCTGGCTGACTATCCAACCAATTAGTTACCAGCCCACACACCCCAAAGGCCGGTGTAATGTTATACTTCCCTACTTCGTGAGATTTCCCTACCCTCGTCACTTCCAGTCGCACCGGACATGACGTGAGGAGGTGTGCAGCGCCGCGCAGGCGCACAACGACAGGTTAGGGAAGTTTCACAGCAGAGTGCGCATGCGCCAGGAGCCTCACCAGCGGTTAGGGAAGGGAAAAATTACGTACGGGCCAGTGCTTTTTCCCTACCCTAACCGCTGGTGAGGCTCCCAGCGCATGCGCAGTGTCGGCCGGTGTCCAGCTGAGAACATCCATCCGATCACCGCACCTGTGCACTGGCCCATAATTTTTCCCTACCCTAACCGCCGGCGAGGCTCCCAGCGCATGCGCACTCTGCTGTGAAATTTCCCTAACCCATCGTTGTGCGCAGTGCGCCCCCCCAATATAATAAACATTGGTGGCGCAGTGCGCCCCCCCAATATAATAAACATTGGTGGCGCAGTGCGCCCCCCCAATATAATAAACATTGGTGGCGCAGTGCGCCCCCCCAATATAATAAACATTGGTGGCGCAGTGCGCCCCCCCAACACCCCAGTATAATAAACATTGGTGGCGCAGTGCGCCCCCCCCAATATAATAAACATTGGTGGCGCAGTGCGCCCCCCCAATATAATAAACATTGGTGGCGCAGTGCGCCCCCCCAACACCCCAGTATAATAAACATTGGTGGCGCAGTGCGCCCCCCCCCCAATATAATAAACATTGGTGGCGCAGTGCGCCCCCCCCAATATAATAAACATTGGTGGCGCAGTGCGCCCCCCCTCAATATAATAAACATTGGTGGCGCAGTGCGCCCCCCCAACACCCCAGTATAATAAACATTGGTGGCGCAGTGCGCCCCCCCAGTATAATAAACATTGGTGGCGCAGTGCGCCCCCCCAACACCCCAGTATAATAAACATTGGTGGCGCAGTGCGCCCCCCCCAATATAATAAACATTGGTGGCGCAGTGCGCCCCCCCCAATATAATAAACATTGGTGGTGCAGTGCGCCCCCCCTCAATATAATAAACATTGGTGGCGCAGTGGGCAGTGCCAATGAGGGTTAAAAAATAATTAACTCACCTCCTCCAATTGATCGTCTTCTGTTCTTTCTTCATGACCTGTCAAAGGACCTGTGGTGACATCACTGTGCTCATCACATGATCCATCACCATGGTAATGGGTCATGTGATGAGCTCAGTGACGTCACCACAGGTCCTGAAGAAAACAGGAGACCGGCAGCTATGCGATCAACTGGAGGAGGTGAGTTAATTTTTTTAAATTATTTTTTAACCCTCACTGGCACTTCCCACTGTGCCACCAATGTTTCTTATACTGGGGTGTTGGGGGGGGGGGGGGGCCGCACTGTGCCACCGTTTCTTATACTGGGGTGTTGGGGGGGGGGCCGCACTGTGCCACCGTTTCTTATACTGGGGTGTTGGGGGGGGGGGGCCGCACTGTGCCACCGTTTCTTATACTGGGGTGTTGGGGGGGGGGCCGCACTGTGCCACCGTTTCTTATACTGGGGTGTTGGGGGGGGGGGGCCGCACTGTGCCACCGTTTCTTATACTGGGGTGTTGGGGGGGCGCACTGTGCCACCAACGTTTCTTATACAAATACAGGAGGCGGGTGCTGGAATCAAATAGCCGGCACCCGACCTTTGTGACAGGGAGCTGCGATCAGCGGCAGTTAACCCCTCAGGTACCGCACCTGAAGGGTTAACTCAACTGCAGCTGATCGCAGCTCCCTGTCACAGAGGTCGGGTGCCGGCTATTTGATTCCAGCACCCGCCTCCTGTATTTGTATTTCAGGTCAGTTTTTTTCCATTGGTGGCGCAGTGGCCACAGCCCCTCCCCTCCTCCTCCTGCCTCTCTTCTTATTGGCAGCGGCGGGGGCAGCAGGCAGGTCAGACAGGGGAGAGGGAGATGGAGGGGGCGCCCCGAGGGAGAACACAAGTGCAGCCTCGCCTGCCGCAGATTACATTGCGAGCTGTCGGCCGCCCAGCGCCCCTGTTACTATGGCGCCCTGTGCGGCCGCACAGCCCGCACACCCCAAAGGCCGGCCCTGATTCTATGTCTACAATCACGTGAGACTTCGCTGAATAACTTCGGTAGTTGATAAAGTGGAAAACCACTTTAAAATGTAGAACCTTCTCTCAGCTTTTCCTAGGCCAGTGACGACACATTCATCGATCACGTGGCCTAGACGCAGCTCAGCGCCATAGAAGTGAATGGTGCTGTGCGTGATACCCAGGGCCGGCCTTTGGGGTGTGCGGGCTGTGCGGCCGCACAGGGCGCCATAGTAACAGGGGCGCTGGGCGGCCGACAGCTCGCAATGTAATCTGCGGCAGGCGAGGCTGCACTTGTGTTCTCCCTCGGGGCGCCCCCTCCATCTCCCTCTCCCCTGTCTGACCTGCCTGCTGCCCCCGCCGCTGCCAATAAGAAGAGAGGCAGGAGGAGGAGGGGAGGGGCTGTGGCCACTGCGCCACCAATGAAAAAAACTGACCTGAAATACAAATACAGGAGGCGGGTGCTGGAATCAAATAGCCGGCACCCGACCTCTGTGACAGGGAGCTGCGATCAGCTGCAGTTGAGTTAACCCTTCAGGTGCGGTACCTGAGGGGTTAACTGCCGCTGATCGCAGCTCCCTGTCACAAAGGTCGGGTGCCGGCTATTTGATTCCAGCACCCGCCTCCTGTATTTGTATAAGAAACGTTGGTGGCACAGTGCGCCCCCCCAACACCCCAGTATAAGAAACGGTGGCACAGTGCGGCCCCCCCCCCCCCAACCCCCCAGTATAAGAAACGGTGGCACAGTGCGGCCCCCCCCCCCAACACCCCAGTATAAGAAACGGTGGCACAGTGCGGCCCCCCCCCCCCCAACACCCCAGTATAAGAAACGGTGGCACAGTGCGGCCCCCCCCCAACACCCCAGTATAAGAAACGGTGGCACAGTGCGGCCCCCCCCCCCCCCAACACCCCAGTATAAGAAACATTGGTGGCACAGTGGGAAGTGCCAGTGAGGGTTAAAAAATAATTTAAAAAAATTAACTCACCTCCTCCAGTTGATCGCATAGCTGCCGGTCTCCTGTTTTCTTCAGGACCTGTGGTGACGTCACTGAGCTCATCACATGACCCATTACCATGGTGATGGATCATGTGATGAGCACAGTGATGTCACCACAGGTCCTTTGACAGGTCATGAAGAAAGAACAGAAGACCATCAATTGGAGGAGGTGAGTTAATTATTTTTTAACCCTCATTGGCACTGCCCACTGCGCCACCAATGTTTATTATATTGAGGGGGGGCGCACTGCACCACCAATGTTTATTATATTGGGGGGGGCGCACTGCGCCACCAATGTTTATTATATTGGGGGGGGGCGCACTGCGCCACCAATGTTTATTATACTGGGGTGTTGGGGGGGCGCACTGCGCCACCAATGTTTATTATACTGGGGGGGCGCACTGCGCCACCAATGTTTATTATACTGGGGTGTTGGGGGGGGCGCACTGCGCCACCAATGTTTATTATATTGAGGGGGGGCACACTGCACCACCAATGTTTATTATATTGGGGGGGGGGCGCACTGCGCCACCAATGTTTATTATATTGGGGGGGGGCGCACTGCGCCACCAATGTTTATTATATTGGGGGGGGCGCACTGCGCCACCAATGTTTATTATACTGGGGTGTTGGGGGGGCGCACTGCGCCACCAATGTTTATTATACTGGGGGGCGCACTGCGCCACCAATGTTTATTATACTGGGGTGTTGGGGGGGGCGCACTGCGCCACCAATGTTTATTATATTGAGGGGGGGCGCACTGCGCCACCAATGTTTATTATATTGGGGGGGCGCACTGCGCCACCAATGTTTATTATATTGGGGGGGGGGGCGCACTGCGCCACCAATGTTTATTATACTGGGGTGTTGGGGGGGCGCACTGCGCCACCAATGTTTATTATATTGGGGGGGCGCACTGCGCCACCAATGTTTATTATATTGGGGGGGGCGCACTGCGCCACCAATGTTTATTATACTGGGGTGTTGGGGGGGCGCACTGCGCCACCAATGTTTATTATATTGGGGGGGCGCACTGCGCCACCAATGTTTATTATATTGGGGGGGCGCACTGCGCCACCAATGTTTATTATATTGGGGGGGCGCACTGCGCCACCAATGTTTATTATATTGGGGGGGCGCACTGCGCACAACGATGGGTTAGGGAAATTTCACAGCAGAGTGCGCATGCGCTGGGAGCCTCGCCGGCGGTTAGGGTAGGGAAAAATTATGGGCCAGTGCACAGGTGCGGTGATCGGATGGATGTTCTCAGCTGGACACCGGCCGACACTGCGCATGCGCTGGGAGCCTCACCAGCGGTTAGGGTAGGGAAAAAGCACTGGCCCGTACGTAATTTTTCCCTTCCCTAACCGCTGGTGAGGCTCCTGGCGCATGCGCACTCTGCTGTGAAACTTCCCTAACCTGTCGTTGTGCGCCTGCGCGGCGCTGCACACCTCCTCACGTCATGTCCGGTGCGACTGGAAGTGACGAGGGTAGGGAAATCTCACGAAGTAGGGAAGTATAACATTACACCGGCCTTTGGGGTGTGTGGGCTGGTAACTACTTGGTTGGATAGTCAGCCAGCCTATGCCATGATGCCAGCAACAAGCAGTGTTTTTTTTTTTTTTGGGGGGGGGGGGGGGCGCCACAAGGTTAGCTCGCACAGGGCGCCTGGACACCTAAGGCCGGCCCTGGTGATACCAATGTACGGCGCTGTGCCTGGTGAGCACGGAGAAGGCACAGGGGCTCCCAGAAGCACTGGTGCCTTCTCAAACAGCTGATCGGTGGGGGTCCCGGGAGTCAGACCAGTCCAGAGGACAGTCACCAGTATTTAAATCTAGGAAAAAGGCACAGTAATAATATGCACAGTGATGTCACGGTACAGCAGTAAGGCTCACAGTGATGTCACCATGCGTATGATAATACATGTGGTGATGTACAGTAATAAATCAGTGATGTCACAGCACAGTAATAATATGCACAGTGATGTCACGGTACAGCAGTAAGGCTCACAGTGATGTCACCATGCGTATGATAATACATGTGGTGATGTACAGTAATAAATCAGTGATGTCACAGCACAGTAATAATATGCACAGTGATGTCACGGTGCAGCAGTAAGGCTCACAGTGATGTCACCATGCGTATGATAATACATGTGGTGATGTACAGTAATAAATCAGTGATGTCACAGCACAGTAATAATATGCACAGTGATGTCACGGTACAGCAGTAAGGCTCACAGTGATGTCACCATGCGTATGATAATACATGTGGTGATGTACAGTAATAAATCAGTGATGTCACAGCACAGTAATAATATGCACAGTGATGTCACGGTACAGCAGTAAGGCTCACAGTGATGTCACCATGCCTATGATAATACATGTGGTGATGTACAGTAATAAATCAGTGATGTCACAGCACAGTAATAATATGCACAGTGATGTCACGGTGCAGCAGTAAGGCTTACAGTGATGTCACCATGCGTATGATAATACATGTGGTGATGTACAGTAATAAATCAGTGATGTCACAGCACAGTAATAATATGCACAGTGATGTCACGGTACAGCAGTAAGGCTCACAGTGATGTCACCATGCGTATGATAATACATGTGGTGATGTACAGTAATAAATCAGTGATGTCACAGCACAGTAATAATATGCACAGTGATGTCACGGTACAGCAGTAAGGCTCACAGTGATGTCACCATGCCTATGATAATACATGTGGTGATGTACAGTAATAAATCAGTGATGTCACAGCACAGTAAAAACGCTAAACATAATGCAGGCGTCTATTTTCCATAAACATCACTATCTGCACATTGTCTGGGTGGAGATGGGCCCCCAGTTATTGGGGCCCCACAGTAGCAGTTATGCCCAGTGCTTTACCAACTATCTCAAGTTGAAGATCTGTTCAGTAGAAACAGAAGGTTCCAGGGGATCCAGCCATGACACCTGCTAAACGTATGGGCTGTGGAGGAGAATTAAAGGAAGAGATTTTGTGTTGGGGATTGCTATGTAAGCAACTGCTTAGTACTTCATCCACAGAGTGCAGGCAGGAATGTGTATGGCTAGAGAGGAGCACTTTGGGTGCCGTGGAGAGAGGACTCCCCCTCAGGAGGTGCCCACACCTGTATTCTGGTCTGCCCTGCCTATGACAAGTGACAGCGCGGACTCCGTGTCACACCTCCTCCCTCACAGGTCTCGGTCGTGTAACCTCCCTGTCTCACACCGCGCATGCGCCGCCCCCTGAGCTTTAAAACTGCAGCCCGGAGTGAGAAGGTGCAGAGCTGTCGCCTAGGACACGTCCGGGAAGGTGGTCCAGGGGCGCAGGTACATCCCGCCAGGTGAGACATTTCCCTGCTATAGCCTTGCGCCATTCTCAGGAGAAGAAGCCGCGCCACTGTCCTCCGGAGACTTTATCCGGCTTCTTGTCCTGGAAGCGGTGACCCCCGGGTGC
Source organism: Bufo bufo (assembly GCF_905171765.1). Taxonomy (NCBI): domain Eukaryota; kingdom Metazoa; phylum Chordata; class Amphibia; order Anura; family Bufonidae; genus Bufo; species Bufo bufo. The sequence continues at coordinate 221,885,020 of NC_053391.1, forward strand.
AGCCTCAATGCCCCTGTCATGGACCCCCTTATATTATGTGACAAGCCGTTTAACCCTTCCCTGCTCATCGTGTACCTGTAGATGCTGGGGAGAGTAGTACATCTGGCAGCCCCCCACTATTCCTATGCTGTCCCGGAGAAGCCCCGCTCTTCCCTCTCATCTTCCGGAGGAAGAATTGTGACTCACATCAAATGAATACTTAGGATGCTAGTTCGTCCTCAGTACTTCCCTGTGCCCTCCATTAACCCTTCCTTGCCACTGACCTATAGCGTCCTATAAGCCCATATTACAATGACCTTTATATACTAAAGAGCTTTAAGGGACAGTTCACACTGAGTTTTCGGTGCTGATTTTGGAGCGTTTCTGCCTCGAAATCAGCTGCAAAAAAACAAACGCCTCTAAACAGCCCCCCATTCACTTCAATGGGAAGTAGCACTTGCTTATTTTAAATATTTTTTTACACGTGGAAAAAAGAAGCAGCGTGCCCTATATTGGGGCAGAATCAGCGCTGATTCTCCCATTGAAATGAATGGGAAGCATAAAAGAACAGCTCCATGTAAGTCTTTACGCTTTTTCAGTGCATTTTCCATGCTTGGTTTTGGCGTAGATCCGCGTCAAAAACCTCAAGCTGAAAATGCAGCTTTGTATTGAAGTGAACAACCATTGGTTAAAAGAAGACACGTCAAAAAAACGCCCTGACAAAACCCACGCTGATTTTATTAAAGGGTGTCTTTCAAAATCAAGTTGTGTGAACTGGGCCCATGGCTCCCTGCACATATTGCAGATAACGTGCGGATTTCTGTGCAGAAAAAACGCGGCGTAATACAGTACAGTGTATGAGATCGGTCAAATCTCATGTGCACATTGCATATTTTGTACGCACGTAAAAAGGCCTGCCGCGAGGGGTTTAAAATCCGCAGCCTGTCATTTGTTAGTGCGATTCCGCACCTTAGGGCTCATTCACGGCCGTATGCTGCCCGCAAAAATGCTGATCCGTTTTTTGCAAACAGTTCAGCATGTCTGCAAAACAAAACGGATTGCATTCCACATTTTTGTGGACCCAAAGACTTCATTGGGGCCACGTCCTGATTTTCACTGACAAGTATAGGACATGTTTTATTTGTTTTGCGGAGCCGCAGAACGGAAGCAAAGAGCCCCATAGAAGAGAATGGGTCTGCATCTAATCCACAAAAAAACGGATCCGCATTTTTGCGGACAGCATACGGCCGTCTGAATTAGGCCTTATGTAGAGAGGTTTTCTCTATAGACTTTAATGCCATCATTAAAATAAGCAGAAAATCTGCAACAAAAACCTCACCAAAAGCACGATAAATAATGCGGGTTTGTGTGCGTTTTTTTTTTTCCCTGCATACAAATCCACACTATGTGCAGGTACCGGCCTCATCACACGAGCGATACGGATTGTGTCAGGATCTGTTCAGGGAAAAACGGATGGTTTTGCACGCGAGTTCAGTCAGTCTTGTCTGCGATTGTGTTCATTGTTTCAGTTTTTCCGCACGGATGTAATTAGTTTTGATGCGTTTTTCACGCACATGAAGTAAAACTGAAGAATAACAGCAACCATCCGTGAAAAACGCATTGCATCCGGATTCCTTACGTTTTTCACCAAAGCCCCATTCACTTCTATGGAACCAGAGCTGCATGAAAAATGCACAATATAGAACATGCGGCCATTTTTCCTGAACGCAGATGATCAATGAAAATGTTTGGGTCAGGATTCAGTCCGGATGCTATGCGTTCACTGCACGCATCGCACCCGGACAGAAACTCGCTTGTGTGAAATTAGCCTCGTCACACGTATTTTTGTTCTGGCATTTTGGGTTTTTTCTTACCACAAAAAAAAGCCATAAACCCAAAACTCCTTGTGTTTTTTTCAGTGGCTGTTTTTTTTCATTAGTTCGGTTTTTCCAGGAGAAATGTGTGGATGGCAAAATGTCAATTCAATATATTTGTGTTTTAGCGGGACATCGGCTATATGGTAATCATTTTATCTCCATAGGGGGTCGCACAATTACCCCTAGAGCTTTGAGTGTCAAATCTGACCAGATATGAGCGATATTGGAATAAGGATCCCTGCGCACACGTTTCATGTGCCTTCAGAATAACCGCAAGCAGGGTTTTTTTTTTAAGTTTTTTTTTGCAAACAGTGGCCCAGATTTACTAATCCTAAAGATGGTGCCGGACAGGCTGACTCCATCAGGACCAGATGTATCTCCGGGGATCAGGCAGGATGATAATCTGGTGCAGGAATAGGCACTTTGCGCTAACTCTATATGAACTCTTTTTACGCCAGAATTGTGGCGCCAGTTTGGTACAAAATGTAATATCCTTAGGCCCCGCCCTTTCCTGTGAAGCTCCACCCATTTCCAAGCCCCGCCGTTGTTGAACATTCAGAAAAAAAGTGTCAATTTCAAGCAGATTTTTGGCGCAGTCACGTTCTAAAAAACAAACAAAACGCAACTAAAATGCAGGTGCAAAAAAACATACCGAAAATGCAAAAGTGTAGACAGAAACAGCAAAAACCTATGTTGGAAAGCGCCCCAAGGGATATCCCCACCAGACCAGTGAAGGTCAGTCTATAGAAGAAGCAGTTGTAGCGCTTAGAAAGCAGAGCGCAGCTCTTGACCTGGTATAGGGCAATTCAGCCCGGACCACAGCAGTAACACAATGATTACTATGGCGGGCAGTGTATTTGGGTAGATTAACCATTTCTACCATCTCTAGGGAATTTGGGTGACTGTGGACGCTGTAAGGGTGGCCAGAAACGTGTGAATAAGTTGCCGTCCTTTGATAAATCTTTAGGTATGTCTTAGTGACTCTGATCAATGAGGGTGCGGGGGCAGATCGATGAAACAAGGGGGCAGATTGGCCCAGCTGAGCACCGTGCCCCTTCTGCTGCGGTTGGCTCTCCTTTCCAGTCACGTGATCTACGAATATCATTCCAATATTTGACATTATTTGGATCCATTACTAGGGATAGAAGACAATAATCAGGGTGTGTACAGTCCATACATCCCTAGAGCTTGGATCAAATGTCCTGTAATTATAGCAGAAGCTAATGAATACTTCACCAGTTCCCCGTATAGTCCTTTCACTTCTTATCTCAAAGGGATTCGCTTTCTTCAGTGCGTGAAGCAGCACATTCTTTATACGTATATGTGTTGCTGGAGGTTGTTTATCTGCTTGAAATATGGAAACAAATATTCGCAGAGTCTCACGTCACATCAGCAAATACAATCTTCCTTAAAGGGAACCTGTCATCAACGTTAGGCTGATCTCACTGAGGGCAGCATAAATCAGTGACAGAAATGCTGATGTCAGCGCTGTGCCACTCATGAGCTAAAAGTAAGTGGTTGCTGAGAACCAACATCATAATCATTACAGCCCAGGCCTTGAGAAGAGTCAGATCTACCTGAGAAGAGTCCTGGTTATACATCATCTCCTGCTCTCTCACCATCTACTGATGATTGGCAGTTCTCTCCTAGACAGAAAGGGAGAAAACAGTCAGTCATCAGTAGGTAGGTGGGAAGAATAGGAATTCATGAATAACCAGGACTCTTCTCAGATAGCCGGGACTCTTTTCCAGGCCCAGTCTGCAATGATTGTGATGTTGGTTCTCGGCAACCACTTACTTTTAACTTATAAATGACAGACCTCTGAAATCATCTCACCCGTCTATACTTTATGCTGCTGTTAGTATGGGCATCATATAGTTGATGACAGGTTCCCTTTAACACATTAAATTGCTGCATTTTTGTAGAAACTTTTAAAGGGGTTCTCCGGGATTTTGATATTGAGGTCCTATCCTCAGACCTCCAGGAGTCAGACCCCTGCCAATCTCATATTAATGACCTATACTAAGGATTGGTCATCAGTTTCTGATCGGTGGGGGTCTGACACCCTGGACTCCCCCCAATCAGCTCCGACACTCACAGTAGCGCCGTGGCCTTCTCGCAGCTTAGTGTAGGCCATGTGACGGCTCGCTCATCTGTCACATGACGTAGGCACAGCTCAGCCCCATTTAAGTGAATGGGGCTGAGTTGCGATACCAAGCACAGCCGCTATACAATGTACGAGCGCTGCTGCCTTCTCAAACAGCTGATCAGCAGGGGTCCCGGGTGTCAGACCCCCAGCCAAGGATAGGTCATCAACATGAAAATCCCAGAGAACCTGTTAAGGTCGCCAACAAGTAAAGGCAACATTAGGTTTGAACCAGCAACCACATATATCACAGTATTAGGCCTCATGTACATGACCGTGCTGTGTTTTACGGTCCGCAAATTGCAGATCCGCAAAACACGGATGCCGTTTGTGTGCGTCCCGCAATTTGCGGAATAGAACGGGCGACCTTAATAGAAATGCCTATTCTTGTCCTCAAAACGGATCTAACATTATTATTTTTTTTTTTCGGGGCCACGGAACGGAGCGACGGATGCGGACAGCACACGGAGTCCTGTCTGCATCTTTTGCAGCCCCATTGAAGTGAACGGGTCTGCATCTGACCTGCAAAATATGCGGCTCGGATGCGGACCAAAACAACAGCATGAGGCCTTAAAAAAAAAAATTTGATCCGTTATTTAGAGCTTCAGTCAGAGATCAGTTATTTTTAATGGGTGAAAAAGTACTGATCTCTGACAGAAGTGACACAAACGGATTATAACTGATGCTCTAAATAACGGATCCGATTAGAAAAAAAAAGTTTCTGTTCTTCTGATGGATCAGAAGAACGGAAAGCTAAAAGGCGATGAGAACCCGGCCTGAACTATCTTATCTATACAACCATAAATATGGTAATGGTATCCTGTGGAGATCAGGACATTTGCGGACTGTGCTCTGGTAATGTTGGCTATGACATTACTGAGGATTATCATATCACAATTCACTAACATTTGGTCAGTTTGCTCATTAGTGCTTTGCACTGCTTCTCTCCGGCCTATGTTATAGTCCACCGCTACAGCCATGGTTCTGCAGGGTGCACAGCATGAATTGCTTGCCCATCTGTTTTGCATTTTTTTTATGTAGTTTGTTTTCAGGGTAAGGCCTCTTGCACACGACCATATGTATTTTGCGGTCTGCAGAAAACGGAACCACAAAAAATACAGATAACGTCCGTGTGCATTCTGTATTTTGCGGAACGGAACAGCTGGCCCCTAATAGAACAGTCCTATCCTTGTTCATAATGCGGACAATAATAGGACATGTTCTATTTTTTTGTGGAACGGACATACGGTAACGGAATGCACAAGGAGTAACTTCCGTTTTTTTGCGGACCCATTGAAATTAAATGGTTCCGTATACGGTTTGCAAAAAAAACTGAATGTACACGGAAAGAAAATAAGTTTGTGTGCATGAGGCCTAAGGGAACGGCAACACTTTCAGTTTTTTTCATGCCGTTCTTTAATCCTAAATTAGGTCGGATCATAAAAGGAAATAAAGTATTAAAGAGGACCTTTCACTGATCCTGACATTGTGAACTAAGTATACAGACATGTAGAGCGGCGCCCGGGGATCTCACTGCACTTACTATTATCCCTGGGCGCCGCTCCGTTCTCCTGCTATGCCCTCTGGTATCTCCGTTCACTAAGTTATGGTAGGCGTAGTCTGCCCTTGTTCTTCTCTAGCGCTGGCCAATCACATTGCAGAGCTCACAGCCTGGGAGAAATTAACCTCCCAGGCTGTGAGCTCTGCGCTGCGATTGGCCAGCGCTAGAGCAGAACAAGGGCAGACTCCGCCTACCATAACTTAGTGACTGAAATCTCCGCCTACTATAACTTAGTGAGCGGAGATACCGGAGGGCATAGCGGGAGAACGGAGCGGCGCCCGGGGATAATAGTAAGTGCAGTGAGATCCCTGGGTGCCGCTCTACATGTCTGTATAGTTAGTTCATAGTGTAATAATCGGTGAAAGGTCCTCTTTAAATAGGTTGTCCTGTTTTAGCAGAAAGCCAGACAACTCAGGGGATCCACCTGCAATAAGGAAGTGATCATTACTAGGGTTGTCACGATATCAAAATTTTGATTCGATTTCGATAAAAAGTATTGCGATACTCTATACCATTCTATACCACGCGAAAAAAATGAAACACCAAAAAAGCCACGTGCATTCCGCATTTTATGGAACGTCTGGCCCATTATCGAACAGTCCGATCCTATTTTTGGGGGGGGACAAGGTGACAAAAAAATAGCGAATCGCCAATAGAGCTATATTAGGGTGAATAGGACTTTACACTCCTTTCTGCCCTGTGCTTTGAGCACAGGGCAGCAGGGAACTGACCATGGCTTCAGTAGCATCCTGGCTGCCATGGTAACTGATCGGAGCCCCGCGATTACACTCCGGGGGCTCCGATCTGAACTGCCACTGCACCACCAATGAAGAGGGGGGGGGGGGGGAGGGGACTCTGCGGCCACTGCCACCAATTATTTAATACTGGGGTGGTGTGGGGGGGACGCACTGCGCCACCAATGTTTTTAAACCATTAATACAAATACAGGGGGAGGGCACCGGCGGCAGAATCACATAGCCGGCACTCGACCTCCATGACAGGGAGCTGCGATCAGCGGAAGTTAACCCCTCTTCATTGGTGGCGCAGTGGCCACAGCCCCTTCCCTCCTCCTCCCCTCTCTCTCCTCATAAGTGGCAACGGCAGCAGCGGCACAGGGGGAGGGAGAGACTGCTTCCTTCTCCCCTGTGCTGCTGAGAGAACATGGCGCGCGCTCCATGTTCTCTGATACTAGGCTACACAGTAGCACAGCCTAGTATCGGTAAAGGGCAAATCCCGGTATCAGATCCGGGTTAACAGATCCCGGCCAAGAGAACCGGAGCCCGGTAAGCAATGATCACTTCTATATTTTTTTTTTTCAGTTACAAAGCAAGGGTTAACAGCCAAACAAAACTCAATATTTATGGCCCTGATTCTGTAATTTACAGAAACACCCCATATGTGGTCGTAAACTGCTGTACGGGCACACGGCAGGGCACAGAAGGAAAGGAATGCCATACGGTTTTTCGGAAGGCACATTTTGCTAGACTGGTTTTTTGACACCATGTCCCATTTGAAGCCCGCCTGATGCACCCCTAGAGTAGAAACTACAAAAAAGTGACCCTATTTTAGAAACTACGGGATAGGGTGGAAGTTTTGTTGGTATTAGTTTAGGGTACATATGATTTTTGGTTACTCTATATTACACTTTTTGTGAGGCAAGGTAACAAGAAATAGCTGTTTTGGCATCGTTTTTATTTTTTGTTATTTACAACATTCATCTGACAGGTTAGATCATGTGGTATTTTTATAGACCAGGTTGTCACGGACGCGGCGATACCTAATATGTATACTTTTTATTTTATTTATGTAAGTTTTACACAATGATTTCATTTTTGAAACAAAAGTTTTAGTGTTTCCATATTCTGAGAGCCATAGTTTTTTCAGTTTTTGGCCGATTATATTAGGTAGGGTCTATTTTTTGCGGGATGAGATGACAATTTGATTGGCACTATTTTGGGGTGCATATGACTTTTTGATCGCTTGCTATTACACTTTTTGTGATGTAAGGTGACAAAAAATTGTTTATTTAGCACAAATTTTATTTTTTATTTTTTACAGTGTTCCTCTGAGGGGTTAGGTCATGTGATATTTTTATAGAGCCGGACGATACGGACGCGGCGATACCTAATATGTATACTTTTTTATTTATTTCTGTAAGTTTTACACAATAACAGCTTTAAAAATAAATAAATGATGTTTTAGTGTCTCCATATTCTGAGCCATAGTTTTTTTTATTTTTTGGGCGATTGTCTCAGGTAGGGGCTCATTTTTTGCGGGATGAGGTGATGGTTAGATTGGTACTATTGGTGGGCATACGCCTTTTTGATCGCTTGCTGTTGTTCATTTTGTGATGTAAGCCGACAATTTTTTTTTATTTAGCACAGTTTTTATTTTTTACGGTGTTCATCTGAGAGGGTTAGGTCTAGGGATCGACCGATTATCGGTTTTACCGATATTATTGGCCGATATTCAGGATTTTGACAGTTATCGGTATCGGCATCTATTTTGCCGATATTCCGATAACGTATGGGGAACACAGATCGCGCTGCTCAGCGCTCTCTGTGTTCCCTCAGCAGCACAGGGGAGAAGGAAGCAGTGTCTCCCTCCCCCCTGTGATTCTGCTGCCGCTGCCGCCAATGATGAGACAGATGGGAAGAGGAGGGGAGGGGCTGTGGCCACTGCGCCACCAATGATGTTAACTTACTCATTCATTCAAATTGAACAGGAGGCGGGAGCTGGCTGCAGAATCACATAGCCGGCTCCCGACCTCTATGAGCGGTAGCTGCGATCCGCAGTAGATAACCCCTCAGGTGCCGTGGATCGCACCTACCGCTCATAGAGGTCGGGAGACGGCTATGTGATTCTGCAGCCAGCTCCCGCCTCCTGTATGTGAATAAATGAGAGATTTATGTTCATTGGTGGCGCAGTGCGCCCCCCCCAAGCCCCCCAGTATTAATCATTGGTGGCGCAGTGCGCCCCCCACCCCCGTATTAAAAACATTGGTGGCGCAGTGCGCCCCCCACCCCCGTATTAAAAACATTGGTGGCGCAGTGCGCCCCCCACCCCCACCCCAGTATTAAAAACATTGGTGGAGCAGTGCGCCCCCCCACCCAAGCCCCCCCAGTTTTAATCATTGGTGGCAGTGGCCACAGGGTCCCCTCTCCCCTCCTCCTCCGATCGGAGCCCCAGCAGTGTAAGCCTGGGGCTCCGATCGGTTACCATGGCAGCCTGGACGCTATTGAAGCCCTGGCTGCCATGGTAAGCTCCATGCTACTGTGTGCACAGAGCACAGGGCAGCAGGGACAGTGTGAGCTCCTATTCACCCTGATAGAGATCTATCAGGGTGAATAGGACAAGGGTTCTAGTCCCTAAGGGGGCTAAAGGTTAGTAAAAAAAAAAACACCAAAATATTAAGTATAAATAAAAAAGAAAGATTTACAAAAGAAAAAAAAACCTACACATTAACAATAAAAATTTACATTTTCAGCAGATTTGTGTAGGAATTTATTTTTTTCAAAAATGACATTTTACAGAATATCGGTATAAATTATCGGCTGATAGCACTCTACATCCAGCAATTTGCCTCCATGCTGGATGAGGCATTGGTGTACATTTTGGCCAAAGCGTAGTAAGCCACTCACCACGTCAAGGTCGCCTCTACTTGAGTGGTCCCTAACACTAGTTCCTACCTGCTTATGGGCCATGACAGCCACACAAAATCCAGGGAATGCAGGTCAGCGTGCACGCCAAGCACACTCTGCTTTTAACCCCGTCCGGTGCCATTACAGCTTTCATCGGATCCAGGGATGCAAGTACCAACATGCACGCTGAGCCCACCATATACTTCTCCTGGAATGGCTACTGGTAGGTTCTATATAAGCAGACTCAGTTTTATACTGACTTTAAAACCAGCCTCCAGGACAGATTGACTGGTCAGGTGTGCAATGACTCCAAGGAGATCGCCACGCCTCCAATATATATTACAAAGAAAAAATGTGGGGGATTGGGTCAGCACAACCCGTATGTGGTGCATATCACTATGGCGAAATACATATACAAACGGAAAATGCAAATGTGATCGCACACTACATCCAGCACTCTGCCCTGCCTCCGTGCTGGATGAGACATTGGTGTACATTTTGGCCAAAGCGTAGTAAGCCACTCTCCACGTCAAGGTCGCCTCTACTTGAGTGGTCCCTAACACTAGTTCCTACCTGCTTATGGGCCATGACAGCCACACAAAATCCAGGGAATGCAGGTCAGCGTGCACGCCAAGCACACTCTGCTTTTAACCCCGTCCGGTGCCATTACAGCTTTCATCGGATCCAGGGATGCAAGTACCAACATGCACGCTGAGCCCACCATATACTTCTCCTGGAATGGCTACTGGTAGGTTCTATATAAGCAGACTCAGTTTTATACTGACTTTAAAACCAGCCTCCAGGACAGATTGACTGGTCAGGTGTGCATGACTCCAAGGAGATCGCCACGCCTCCAATATATACTACAAAGAAAAAATGTGGGGAATTGGGTCAGCACAACCTGTGGCTCCATTTGGCTCCAGGAGAAGTATATGGTGGGCTCAGCGTGCATGTTGGTACTTGCATCCCTGGATCCGATGAAAGCTGTAATGGCACCGGACGGGGTTAAAAGCAGAGTGTGCTTGGCGTGCACGCTGACCTGCATTCCCTGGATTTTGTGTGGCTGTCATGGCCCATAAGCAGGTATGACAGTTTATGAAATCAATAAAGTGTGACGTTAAAGCCTCATAGCTATCTATATAACATATACTGTATACAGTACAGACCAAATGTTTGGACACACCTCATTCAAAGAGTTTTCTTTATTTTCATGACTATGAAGGCATCAAAACTATGAATTAACACATGTGGAATTATATACATAACAAACAAGTGTGAAACAACTGAAAAGATGTCATATTCTAGGTTCTTCAAAGTTGCCACCTTTTGCTTTGATTACTGCTTTGCACACTCTTGGCATTCTCTTGATGAGCTTCAAGAGGTAGTCCCCTGAAATGGTCTTCCAACAGTCTTGAAGGAGTTCCCAGAGATGCTTAGCACTTGTTGGCCCTTTTGCCTTCACTCTGCGGTCCAGCTCACCCCAAACCATCTCGATTGGGTTCAGGTCCGGTGACTGTGGAGGCCAGGTAATCTGGCGTAGCACCCCATCACTCTCCTTCATGGTCAAATAGCCCTTACTTTCAAAGTTTTCCCAATTTTTCGGCTGACTGACTGGCCTTCATTTCTTAAAGTAATGATGGCCACTCGTTTTTCTTTACTTAGCTGCTTTTTTTCTTGCCATAATACAAATTCTAACAGTCTATTCAGTAGGACTATCAGCTGTGTATCCACCTGACTTCTCCTCAACGCAACTGATGGTCCCAACCCCATTTATAAGGCAAGAAATCCCACTTATTAAACCTGATAGGGCACACCTGTGAAGTGAAAACCATTTCAGGGGACTACCTCTTGAAGCTTATCAAGGGAATGCCAAGAGTGTGCAAAGCAGTAATCAAAGCAAAAGGTGGCTACTTTGAAGAACCTAGAATATGACATATTTTCAGTTGTTTCATACTTGTTTGTTATGTATATAATTCCACATGTGTTAATTCATAGTTTTGATGCCTTCAGTGTGAATCTACAATTTTGATAGTCATGAAAATAAAGAAAACTCTTTGAATGAGAAGGTGTGTCCAAACTTTTGGTCTGTACTGTATGTGTGGTGTAATTCAGAAGGGGAAAGGTAATGTCAGTGTACTAGTAGGGGACAGGCAGGCGGGAATGATGTGTTCTACAGTAGGATACATGTACTGTATTGAGCCTAAAGGTGTAACAATTAAAAATCTACCAAAAAACCCCTCAAACAATGCTCCGGAAATAAAAAAAAACACAGGGAACGGCCACGTGAACAGAAGGGATCATTTATCACCGTCCTTCTTGAAGGAACTTCATAGATGCAGTGACCACTAACACAAATTTACTATGACACAAGCACGAACTGGTAACCCACCTGCGGAATATGTGGCGTATGCAAGTCCCATAAGGCTGGAATCACACCTGCAGTTTATAAAGGAATTTTTTGAGCCAAAACTAGAGGTGGATCCAGCAAGAATGAGATGTACAAGTCTATCCTTTATATTTCTCATAACTTTGGAATCCAGTCCTGACTGAGGATCAAAAATTACATAAAACTGCATTAAAACTTCCATTAAAAACTCAATGGGGGATTCCAGCCTTAGAGATCAGCACAGAACGTTGCCTGCGCTGCGTAACATTGGGCAAAATCATAAATGCAGAATTTCTCTTTGAAGGGGTTGTGCAGCCAGTACATATTATCGACCTATCCTCAGGATAAAGCTACATGCACACGAACGTTGTTTGTTTCCGTGTCCGTTCTGTTTTTTTTGTTTTTGCGGATACCATGCTGACCCATTCATTTAAATGGGTCCGCATTTCAGCACACCGTTTACACCCATTCATTTCAATGCTGTCCGCATCAGTATGTCCTTTCCGTAGCCCCGCAAAAAAAAAAAAAGAACATGTCCTATTCTTGTCCGTTTTAGGCATTGTTACAATGGATCCGCAAAAAAAACGGATGGCATACGGATGTCATTGTTTGTTTTTTTGCAGACCACAAAACACATACGGTCGTGTGCATGTAGCCTAAGTCATCAATATCTAATCAGTGGGGGTCTGATTCCTGGCACCCCCGCCAATCAGATGTTTGAAGAGGAGGTAGCGCTTGTACAAGCACTACTTCCTCTTAAAGATTACACTGCGACTCATCTTGGAAGAATGCGCAGTGTAATCTTGAAGAGGAAGCAGTGCTTGCACAAACACTGCTTCCTCTTCAAACAGCTGATCGGCGTGGGGTGCCGGGAATCGGCCTTCCACCGATCAGATATTGATGACCTATCCGGAGGATATATCACAACAACCCTTTTACATCTTATATCAATATTGCAATATCTGGTCTGATGTAAGAGGGAAAAAGACAAGCCCTTTTATGGATGTCATAGAGGGGCTATCCTCTCGTAGCGGAAAGCTGCCAAGAAAGAGTCGTCCTGCATGGCCCCTTTATGTTTTATATAGATGACCATTCATATCTTTGGCCTACATTTAACACCATTGGGGTCATTTATCAAACTGGTGGAAAGTAGAACTGGCTTAGTTGCCCATAGCAACCAGTCAGATTCCACCTTTCCTTATCGTCCTTCAGGCAGCACACACACAAATGGTTAATGTCTTGCTCCTCCTGTCTAGGACAGAAGATAAATCATTAGTAAATCAGATTAATTAACCCCCTATAAAGGAGTGCACACCCCACTAGGCAGACATGTTTTTTTTATTTTGTTTAGGACAATGAAGCTCACAGATACAGAGGCTCCTGCGGCTGTGGAGGCCAGTATGGTTACTAAGCCTGATATTATATAGCTGGAAGTGGTTTCCAGAGTATCATATGAGGTGCTGGAAGTGTGTCCAGAGTTATATGCATGTTATAGCGCTAGAGGTGTGCTCCAGAATTTACTGCATGACATGACTGAACTGGAAGTGGTTACCAGAGTTTATTTGCCCCATCGGGTGTTCCATTGGATGATTGAGCTGAGATTTATCCTGGAGTGGTCCTGGTAAGTTTCTCATATGCAGCGGGTGTTCCCTGCAAGCTATCAATGTATGTTTCAGGGTGTGTCCCTGTGAGAAGTACTGGTTTGGCTGTTACAAGCACAGGTGCAATTTTGGAGTATATGGGTGCAGCTGAGCTAAACTTGATGGGTAACATGTTAATAGGGATGAGCGAACCGACTTCGGATGAAACATCCGAAGTTGATTCGCATAAAACTTTGTTTGAATACTATATGGAGCGAGCGCTCCGTACAGTATTAGAATGTATTGGCTCAGATGAGCCGAAGTTATTACGTCACAAAGTCTTGCGAGACTTCGGGTAATAACTATAAAAATTAATTCCTACTGTTTAAAAACCTTTTCCCAAACGCAGGTTCAGTTCCAAGGTACCACTTGGAACCAAACCCAAGTTCGTGAAAAGTTTTTTAACAGTAGAAATTAATTTTTGAAGTTATTACCCGAAGTCTCACGAGACTTTGCAAAGTAATAACATCGGCTCATCTGAGCCAATACATTCTAATACTGTACGGAGCGCTCACTCCATATAGTATTCAAACAAAGTTTTATGCAAATCGACTTCGGATGTTTCATCTGAAGTCGATTCGCTCATCCCTACATGTTAAGTAAAGATCGGTTATTCCCTGTGAGGGATCTTCTAGTCAGAAAGATTGTTTCTCTGCTGAAACATAGTAATTCCTTGTCTATGACAGTGCGCAAAGCGTCTTTGGCTTCAGTCTCCTAGTACATAGGGATTACTTTCCCAAGAAGTCTCACTTAGTCACTAAGATGGGGGTCCATTCACAGAATCATATTCGATTTTGCGGATCCATAGGACACGGATGCCACAGTGTGCATTCTGCATTTGCAGTTCAGAACATCCAGCCCTATGATGGTAATACCTATTCTTGTCTGCAATATGGACAAGGGGGGTACATTTCTATCTCTTTTTGGGGCTGCGGAATGGATGAGCAGATGTGGACGGCACACTGTGTGCTGTCCGTGTCTCTCGGTCCCATTGTAATAATGGGTCCGCATGAGATCTGCAAATTGCGGGACGTGTCGGAAAGAAAAAATACTTTCATGTGAATGGGCCCTGAATGTGCCTCTGAGTTCATGTGATCCCCATAGACACTCTGTGCAGAGGGACATTCTATTAGCGCCATTTTGTTCCTCACCAAATTAATTCTATTTAGAATCAATCGCTGTTACAGAGGGGTCTCCTTTCCACAATAGACGTCTAGGTCTTGTTTCATTCTTGTCATTTTCATTCCAAAGATCACCTAAGAGGGTCTCAGAAGGGGCAGATAGAGAGGAGTAAGTTCTATGTGTTCAGGCTCTCCAAGCACTAGAAAGTAGAAATTTGGTACAGGGAAAACTCGAATTTAGGAACATCAGGCTTCCAATTGGAGCAAGATTACAGAACCTTTTCTCAAATTGTGCAAGGATTACGTCAGACACCTGCAAATTGATTCTTGTACCCAGGTTACTTCCTCAGGTTAAAGAAATTGTTCCTCAGGACAAAATAGTCAACCCTTCACAAAGCCTCATATGGTGGTTGTTTCAGGACTTCACAGGAAAATCTTGACCTCTTTCCAGGAAAATTCTGGGGTCTTTTCAAGAGTCTATGGAGTGCCAAAGCCACAGGTAAGATGGAGGCTAGATCTGATGTGTCTAAACAAATACCTTATCTGAAGAAATTCATGATGTGAATTTCTGTTTTGTTATCAACATTCGCCAACAGGACGATTTTATGGCCATCACTCACCAGGGTTTTTTTTTATCTTCAATTCACTGGCCTTTTGTTTATCGCCTAGTGTTAGTTGTGGCACTAACTTAGCCCTTAGCTTCTAGTTAGACTCCAGAAATTGGCTGCTTAGGCTCTCACAGGAGCAGATCCAGAAATCAAGGTGGATGTGAGATCTAAGGTCCCATCAACAAGTGGCAGTCAGGACCAAGTGGAGTAACTAGAAATAACATAACTTAGCCCTGCAGCAAATATTTGAAAATGGCTCCCCCCAGCAACTTCTGTGCAAGATCCCCCCCCCCCCTCCCGTGCAACCGCCACTCCTGTCGCTATTCAAGATCGCTATCAGATAAGGCAGCCGCTCTGTCTACAAATATATACTTCCTGACCTCTTTAATAGAAGCCGTAACATGTGCATTAGTGTACATTGCAAACCAGCATTGTTTCAGGAAGAAACCAGTGTTTATCGAGTCTGGTTCGTCTTGTGGTGATCAAGCCAAAAACTCGGGAAGACCTGTCTTGATGGCTTCATCCGAGAAATACTGAACAAAGTAGATTTTTCTGGCCATTCCAATAAATCTGGTCAGATCTTCATTTAGGTCAGGCTCAAGAATCAGTCAGTGGTGGAGCAAACAGATAATATCTCCACCATGTGCTTCATCAACAGTTGGCACGGGACTCGCTCTGATCCACAGATCAGTCAATACAGTCAAATTATGACTTTGGCAGTGGAATGTCAAACCGTAGACAGCCATCCACATTCAAGGTATTCTGAATGTTCAGGCTGATCTGTTAAGCAGGTCACAGTTGAAGTCTCAGCGACTGTATTTTTAACAGATTGTGTGCAGATGGTGTACCCCTATTTAGATGCAATGGGGATAGCCTCCAATATAAAGCTCAAAAAGCTCTGATCCCTGAATCCAGCGGATCCACCAGAAAGAATAGATGGCCTGTCTTTCAGTTGGGAAGGAATTTTTCATCCAGATTTTCCTCCATTTTTCCTCATATCCTGAGTGCTCAGGAAAATGAGACGAGAGTCTCAGCCATAGCCAGGCCATTATCCCTCACTGGCTACAGCTTTGCAGAGGAAATTATTGGAGATACAATCCAGCCGAATCTTCTGGTTCAAGCAGATCTACAGCATCCACACCGGAGATGTTTCAGCTTACAGCCTGAAATCTGATGGTTCAGGACTGAAGAAGGGCTTGTAAGATGTGGGGGTGGAAACTTTGCAGAATCCTGATCTGTCTGAAGTCTTACATTTTTTTACAGAAAGGTTTCCAGTTTGGGTTAAAACCTAACACTGTAAGAGTTCTTTTCACGACTGCCACTGCTTGCATAGATAGAGCCTTCGTGCATTCATGCTTTTTTTTTTTTTTTCTTTTACGTTCTTTATTCAGTTTAAATTAATTGGTTAAGCCTCCTATTCCAGCCTGAGATCGGGCTGTTCTCCTCAAGACCCTGGTTGAATCTTTATTTGCGCCTCTTACAGGGGCACCACTAAGGTTTGTATCTTGGAAGGTTTTATTTCTGTTGGCAATTGCATCAGCCAAGAAGGTGTTAGACTTTACAAGCTCTATCATGTAAAGGGCCATATCTGAAAGTACATCAAGAAGACTTGATTTTAAGGTTGATGCCCTATATCAGTGGTGGCGAACCTATGGCACGGGTGCCAGAGGTGGCACTCGAAGCCCTCTCTGTGGGCACCCACACCCTGGAAAAAGTCTGAGTGTACCAATATGCCTTAGACCTTTCCTGCCATTCATCAGCGCAGGACGCACCATGAACAGCACAAGAAGCGCACTGAATGTAGACAGGCTATTATAGCTACTACATGATAAAGTACATGAAAGATATACTATATTGGACTGTAGGATTCAGGTTAACTTGCCACGTTGGCACTTTGCGATAAATAAGGGGGTTTTGGGGTTGCGGTTTGGGCACTCGGTCTCTAAAAGGTTCGCCATCACTGCCCTATATCATACCAAAGCTCTCATCTGACATGAATGTAAGTTAAGAAATTCATCAGAATCATTATTTAGCAAACAAGACAAGCTTCATCTATTCATCTACTGGTCATTGGAGAACCAGGGTCCTTGAGGTTGGCTGACCAGCTTTTTATAGAGAAGTATAAAAGCCAGCAAGCCTACACTGCTTGGATTAAGAATACTATTAATCTGCTTCTAAATTTTAAGTACTTCAGTTACCATGTGAAGTTACAGCACACTCAACTCGGTCCACTTAGTCGCTTGGGCATAGAAAAAAAAGGGGGGGGGGGCATTGGTACAAATCTGCAGGGCCGCTACATGGTCTTCTCCATGCACCTTTACAAAACAATATAAGTTGGATGTATCTGGTGCTTGTGATTCAGCCTTTGACAAGCAAGTGATAATTAGGGCTGCGATTTATTCCCCCCCCCCCTTGTTTAATTCTGCTTTTCAGATCCCTCTGTGTGTGCTGCCTGAAGGACGATAAGGAAAGTCTAAATTTGCTTACCAAAATGTATCTTTCCTTGAGTCCAAAGGCAGTACAATATATCCCTCCATGAATAAGACATTGCTTGGAAAAAACACATCTGCCTAGTGGGTGTGCCCTCCTTTATAGGGGGTTAATTAATCTGATTTACTAATGATTTATCTTCTGTCCTAGACGGGAGGAGCAAGACATTAACCCTTTGTGTGTGCTGCCTTTGGACTCAAGGAAAGATAAATTTCGGTAAGCAAATTTGGACTTTCATTTTCCAAAGGAGCTGTGTAAAATGAAAGGTGGAATCTGGTTGCTATGGGCAACTAAGCCAGTTCTACATTACACCAGTTTGATAAATATCCCCCTATATCATCAGGGCTGTAGTAAATGAAGTCAGCATGAGACAATCCATTTACATGCACCTTATATTAAAGACAGCATATATAAAGAAAAGTATCAGTATGCTCCAATATATGCCTACTGTCCATGGGACACCAGTGAGCTAATTTGCAGTATTACGGATGTAGCAGAGTTAACACACATGCTTTATGAGACATGTTATCTAAACTAAATGCGTTAAGCAATTGCTTTTCAATGGCTTTTGTTTCAAGATAATGCAATGAGTTAAGAAATTTGAGTGTGTGTGTGTTACCCCTGCTACATCTGTATTTATCTCTTTGCCTTCCAATAGCAAGTGCAGGAGAAGGCAGAGTTATAGTACAATATTCATGGGGTAGCTTTTTTTAAATACAGATGAAAAGGGATGTTACACTATGTAGCATCTTTAGCATGAACTTGACATACGCCGTGTACAGGGTATTACTTCTGTGTGCTGTCTTGCTGTCCGAGTTACATCAGCAGTAGTTTCTTGGCCTGATGCTCCCCATACTGCCACCACAAAATGGTTAATCATTAACTCGTATCATGTTTCCTTCATATCCACTGACATGGAACCTGCTGTCCTTTCCTCCCTCAGCTGTGATGCTGTGTCATCACTGAAGATCTGGAGTAGGGATATGCGAATCGACTTCGGATGAAACAGTCAAAGTCGATTTGCATAATACTTTGTTTGAATACAGTATTAGAATGTATTGGCTCCTATGAGCCAAAGTTATTACTTTGCGAGACTTCGCATTATAAATAAATAAATAAATTTCTAATGTAAAACAACATTTCCCGAACTCGGGTTCGGTTCCAAGTGGTACCTTGGAACCGAACCCGCGTTCGGGAAATGTTTTTTTACAGTAGAAATTGATTCATAGGAGCCAATACATTATAATACTATATTTACTTGCTCCGTACAGCAGGGCTCGACAAATCCCAGGCGCCAGGTCGCCATGGCGACCAGGAATTTAGTCCTGGCGCTTGGGTATTTGTCAGCCCGTTTTCAAAGGTGCCCGGGCGATGGGTGCGGAGCTGCCGTTCTGTCCGGGGGCAGCACCGTGTGAAACAGCTCCGTCACAGCACACAATAGCAGAGACGCTGGCAGCAGGGAGGGGAGGGACTCGGGAGGAGTGTAATCTGATCCTAGAGTGGAAGCTGCTTCTGCCAGCCCCTCCCCTCCCCGCCCACCAACCAATCAGAGCTGAGGCGAGGCAAGGCAAGCACTAGCAGCTCTGAGTCACTGACACAAGTACAGGGAATCGAATGAGTCTCAGGTTAAGAATCTAAAGATCCGATTAGTTAGTGACTCATTCGATTCTTTGAGTTAAAAGAACAGTCAGTCAGACTCTAGAACAGGTTACACTGAGGCTGTGGCTGATGCTTTCGCAGCAGTGATAAGATTAAGGGACAGGAGCAGAGATATGTGAGAAGTGACAGGACACAGTTTAGATTACAGTTTGAATCAACCCTTTAGGATCAAATTGGCTTCTCAAGGAGATCTATATGTTAAAGGCATCCCCCCTTCTGTCTCATTCAGTAGCTATAGAACTAAGGGTACTTTCACACTTGCGGTAGGATGGATCTGGCAGGCTGTTCACCCTGTCGGATCCGTCCTTCCGCTGTTTCGCCGGACCGCAGCTCTGTCCCCATTGACTATAATAAGGGCAGAGCTCTGGCGCAGCACGGCAGTGCATGGTGAAAGGCCGCCGGACTAAAAGTACTGCATGTCCAACTTTAGTCCGGCGGCCTCTCACCGCGAACTGCCGTGCTGCGCCGGAGCTCCGCCCCCGTCCCCATTATAGTCAATAGGGTCCGGGGACGGAGCGGCGGTATATGTAACATGGTATACAGCATTATTGGGGGGGCTCTATGGAGAAGTGGGGGGGGGCACTATGGGGGCACCTACTAGGGGCTTTATGATGCGGCTCCGCCTGGCTCCTAACTTTTTTAGCTGGCTCCTAGATTCCAAGGAAATTTGTCAAGCCCTGCCGTACAGTATTCAAACAAAGTATTATGCAAATTGACTTCGGATGTCTCATCCCAAGTCGATTCCCTCATCCCTAATCTGGAGCATCATCCAGTGTAAGATAGGCCTAGCATATACCATATATGCTTATTAGAGTGTTTGGGGAGTCACAGATGCAATTTTCAATGCAATTGTTTTAGGAAAAGTGTTAATCTTTCCTTTATACTCTTACATTTTTACAGCCTCAGTTGCATTCAATGATAACTGTATAAATCCCTGTGCACAGAGCTCCCCCCAGTGGTGGCTGCAGGCAACCAGTTTTATAATATAATATGTGAAGGAAGGAAAGAGGCAGAACTGTAAAGGCTGTATTATACGGGCCGACTTTTTGACCGATAATCGCTAACATCTCGTTAGCAATCATCTTGCAGTGTAATACTGCCGCCGACTGCCCGATGAACAAGCAAATGCTCGTTCATCGGGCAATTCTGATTTTTAAGCATACTTTAAAATCTGTGTTGCCGATGGCAGACCGTGCTGTCTAATAGCCATCTGCCGCCAGCAAACCATTATACAGCATGGGGATGAGTGATGGCATGGTGATCGCTCTTCCCCTTGCTGCAGAGGAGATTACTGCATGTAATAGCAGCAGTCTCCTCCCCTAGCGAGCAAGTGATTGCCGGGAGGGAACGCTTCTCTCCTGACAATCGCTTACTCAATGGGCCCGGGTACTATTCATGTATTTATTCCAGTTGTCTGGTTTAAATACATTGAGAAAAGTGGTGTTCAGAATGGGTGCCATACTTATGAAGCACCAGTTCTACTTTTTCTGACATAGAAGTCAATTAAAGTGGGTGAGGCTGAGCACAACTTTTTTCTTTTCTGTTTAAAAAAAAATCTTGCGCTATGGTGTCCTATTTGATCTTTCGTCTTGACTACCATGGATATTGGTGTTAACCCCTTTACA